>NW_027271239.1:0-497500 GCF_040938485.1 Diadema antillarum | reverse complement strand
AAATCATGTAGGTTCCGGATGATAATAGGCCTAGTGTCAAGATATCATAGCGTTACAAGGCTCCCTTCAATTTGCAAACAAATCTTTACGACAATATCCTTCTCTGTTCTGACGTAGAATTAAATGATAGTTATCTTCTGGTATGATCTGAACCCACCAATAATGACGTTTTTGAGAGAAAGAGTCTGATGTTAAGACTAACTTATCGACCACCCCCCCCCCCAAAAAAAAAATGATATTGTATGATGATTTTTCCAAACTAATAATAATAACTTAGATACGAGGTGATCGTATAACCTCATGTTACTTACATATACAATATGTTTGGAAAAGGAAAGGAAAACACTGAAATTCTGTAAAGTTGCTTATGTTCAAAATTTGACAGAACTTGGACGTCTTTGTTTCACTCGACACTTGTCGATGAAGCCAACTTATATAATGAGCAGAATGGAACTTTAAACATCGTCGCGTCTACGCGGTCCTCACGTGTAATCCAAAGGAACAATGCATTGCACGGATGCCTTAAATTGATAACACTGGATTTAGAATCAATTGCTAAATATAGCACTGCTTATCCGAATATAAATATGATGTTAGACAAAAAAAGGTGAATTGTTTGTTTTTGCCTATACATCCACCCCCTCTAGTACTTGAACAGGAACAATTAGTTACAGTCGATAGACTCAATGGTATGCAAAAGCTTCCATTACAACAATGCTTTATAACTATAGACGTTATGAATGAGTTGGTAAAGTGAATAAGAGTCTCCAGTATTGTAAAGTAAATTATCATAATTTTCTCATTTCATTCCAAATCTTCATAATATCATTAGATTGATGGGTTGTTCGTACGGAATTGGGAAAAAACCTGAATGTTCGAAGTTTCGTGCGTTTTTTTTTAAATAATTATTACTTCAATGGCCCAGCATTCCGAATGGAGCAGTAAGTCTTGGCAGGTTGTTTGGGCGAAAGAGTAGTGGGGTGTGTCGAAATTATTCTACCTATTAATAGCATCGTTAGATCCGAGAAACCACTAGCAAAGTGCATTCGGGTGCAGTACTTCTTAAAGTGCAAATTCTAGAGAAATAAAACACTATCATTCCAGCTTGATATGATTTTATCCATTAGGTTGTTGTTCCCTGTCATCAAAGTATAAACGGTAACTGTGATTCTATGGAATCTTTGCTGGTGAAATGAAGATAGATTATTATTCTATGCCTTGCTCTAAGATTCTAGGAGTTTCTAGGACTCTGATTGATCAAAACTGCAGTTATTGAAACTGCTAGTTGCCTGCCGGGCAGTTTACTTTAGTGAAAACTCGTGACTAGGTATAATCAGGGAGGTGGCACCTCCCTGGTATAATAGTGCCACCTCCATTTACGATTTACGAGCGAGAGCCTAGGCTTTGATGCTGTTATATCATTCATTAAAAAAATCATGTTCGCTGATTGGTCTACATAGTATCATATGACTGGACATAACATTGCTAAGTTAAAAAGAAAAGATGACCGCGACGTCATATTCATGATAAAGTGCACTTTACCATGAATATGACTTCATATTCATGGTATGGTCATCCGTAGAATGTGTAAAGTAGGCCTATACTATCTGTATCGTCCGCTATGGACCACAGTGTATAATCACGTCCACTGCATGCGCGCAGTACTCCGAGGTGACAGTATTCCTGTCACCTCGGAATTCATATTTTTAACTGGCAGCTCTCTGTGCATGAACTATATACCTTATACTCTAAGATTCTAAAGCCCGTGTCACACTTTGCCGGATAGGCTCACCGTAAAAGAAACGGGTGAGATTTTGCTCATCTGTTGTCGAAATCGTCAATCCGGTGGACAAAGTGTAAATTTTCCGTTTTAAAGGAGCGTACGTACACGGTCTAACGGCCGAACAAAACGCACCTTGGGCGATTGTGCACAGGACAGTGGAACGCAAACGCATGAGAAACGAATAAGAACCACATGCCCACAGGACAGAACGCACGAGGAGGAAATGGATGACGCATGAAACGTACATCGAACGTCAGAGAACCCTGCGTACGCGTTTGATGTGCTGTACATAGCCGTTCCATCGGTTCCATTTCTTACAGCAACGGACTCTACAGTGAGCCTAGCGGATGGAAATGCGTGGAAAACGAGAAAGTACAGTACAGATACAGGAGAAAACGTACAACAGTATCGGACAAGGGTCAGATCGTGCTATCCGTTTTTGGCGCGAAAAAATTTTGTGTATGCACAAAGTTTTCTTGCCGTTCTGACGGAAATCACCGGAAGATAATCATCCATCTAAAGAATAAAAAGGTAATGAAACGCATGTTAACGAATATTAACGGGTACCAACAGTCGACTTTCGTTTTTAATGCGTTTGCCATATCCGGCAAAGTGTGACAGGGGCTTTGCACCGCGTCACGCTGAGCGTGTTGAGCCAACAAATGCCCAACGAATACAAAATTTGAAAATACGTTCGCATCCGTTGCTAATCGTTCGTAACATGTTTGATGTTCGTTATATTCGTTAGCTGTTCGTAGGGATTCTCAGAGATACGCTGGAGCCGAGTTTTTTCTTTTATTATTTCAGACATGTTCAAAACTTTGAGCGGAAGACAACGTATTAAGCAATACGCTATGTATTCGTTAAACATTCGCTGCTTGAACGTTTGTACGCTGGCTCGTTTTTTACTCGTCTACTTCTCGTCCAAATACGTCAAGGCCCATCTGAAACTTTGCTGAAACGCGGTTACACAACGTGTACACAGCGTTATGGCCTTGTCACACTTTTCAGGGCAAGCCTCAGAGTGCGACTTGCGAAGAACAATTTTTACTACCCGGAGGTCCCCGCAGATGACCCGCACATGACAGTACCTAGCACGTATCTCATCAGTGGTTACCCGGAGTTGCTCACCCAAGTCCTAATCACCCGCAGCCAAGTTTAGGCCCTGTCACACCTTTCCCGGCAAGCTAGGCGGGCTTGTTGCTTGTGGGGATTTTCCAGCACGTAGAACAATTTTTGCAGGCGGACAAGGATTTGGGCAAGTTTCGCATGCGTCTTACCTGCTGGACCCGTGCTACTTCCGTGTGACCTGCGTGTCAGGCGTATGGGTGGCGAGTGATCGAGGGCTGACAACTCGGTGAAGGAATCCCTCAGAAGGAATGGCAGAAGTCCCACAGAATGTCATTATCTTGGCCGCATACGGGGACTGCGAAGTACCTGCGTGGGAGTTACCTGCGAGGTGCTGCCGCTAAGGGCCTCCTACTGGCGCTCTGCGTGGACCTTTACGGGCAATCCCCGCGACTTACCCGGAAAAAGCTTTGGTCATGTTCAAAACTTGGTGCGGGTAAATCGGACTTGCGTGCGCACCTCAGGTCAACTACTGGTGAGATACGCGCTAGGTACTGTCAGGTGCGACCAACTGCTGGGAGGTCCGGGTAGCAAAAAATTTTCCCCGCAAGTCAAACCGCAAGGCTTCCCCAGACAGTGTGTGACAAGGCCTTGAGCATGCTCAAAACTCGTTCCGGGTGAGTCGCGGGGGTTTTCCCGCAAAGGTACACGAAGAACACCAGTAGGAAGCCCTTAGCGGCAGCACCACGCAGGCAACTCCCTCGCAGGTACTTCGCAGTCCCCACATGTCGCTCGTAGCTGACAATGGATCGGTGTTAAAGCTCTCACGCAGGTCACACGGAATGCACGCAAGTAGCAGGTAAATAGCACGTACGCCTCTAGCAGTAAGACACAAGTACGGAACTCCCCAACATCCTTGTCCGCCCGCAGAAAATTCTCCTGCGTGCTGGAAAATCCCTACTCGCAGCAAGCCTGCGTAGCTTACCCGGAAAGGTGTGACAGGGCCTTAGTGTAACAACAATGGCTAACGTAGGGCCAACGAATGCATAGCATATATCCAAACTACTTCAGCGCTCACAGGGCGTTCATCTGACGTGCCTGACTTGGGTCTACCGTTAGAGTAACAAGTTCGCACAGTACAGGTAGCGATCTCGATGCCTGTAGCTCCTTCAGCTCAGCATCAAATACAAACTTAAATTTGGAAATTATTTATTGATCCAATTCATTCGTACTGATGAAAGATATCTTGTCATTTTTGGTTTTGAATAATGAATTACCGAGAGTTGTAATATGGACGGTATTCAAGTGTGCCTATAATATATTGAGGAGAAAGAATCTGTTGAAAATTGTTCATTAAGACAGACTGGAGATAAATACCAGTACTTGTTCGGTGCTTTTTGAAAATTCTAGCAAACAAGCACTTTTGAATTATCTTTAGAGACATAAAATGCACTGAAAATCGATTCTCTTTTTAATAACGCCACTAAAGAGACTTTGGTGAAGGTGGCGGAAATTTTGTAAGGAAATTGTTGAATATTTTGATAAACAGTAAAGCATACCGACTAGAATACTATTATGAATATAGGCAATTGTAGGCATATGTATCATGCTATTCAACGTTGCTTATTCGCTGGTCATTAGTTTCATACGCTCAGCTTCTGTTGGATGAACGCTACGCATGCGCTTTCCTTCGTTACTTTGTTACGGTTAGCATACTCTCATCATTCGTTATTTTACTATAGGCGAACGTCTCAAATCAGATTTTGCCCGAAAATTTGCGTGTATTTGAGTGTATCTGGACTTTTGCAAAATTTCGCCCCAAATAGTGTATGCCAAGGAAACAGCGGGGCCTTAAGTTTCTAGGAGTTTCCAGACGTTTTTAGGGTAAGATGCGCGCAAGTATATCTCACGGGGGTATCTATATTTTGCTCATTGTGAAATTATACTTTAAGTGATATCTCGACCGGTGGCACGATTACTGATTACTTCATTCTTAAATGTCTTGATTTAGCATAAATATCTTGAATTAAGTGGGAGAAGTAGACTTATATAAAACAAATATCGATTGATTCTCGTCACATTAAAAGTATGTACCTTCCAAGACGTAGTCTACGGGCATATCACTGTTGAGAAATATTTTTATCAGTAATAACGAACGAATAAAAAAAAAAAACACAACACATCCATCCATGTATACCAGATGTACAAAACATACTGAGATATTGGACACATTCTTATCATTTTTCATGAAAAGCTTATCTATAATGATGAAATTCCGTATCATGTCCATTTTCACTTAAATGAATTAAATAACGTGAGAGGAGAGGAACAAAATGGTACAAAAATTTCATAGACGATGGAAGTGGAACAAGACAGACATGGAATTCTGAAAATTTACATGTTTTCACCGAATCGTGTCTTGAGGTCGGTGAGGACAACCACATCACAGTTGCATATAAGCTGAGGTGCTGATACCGTCAACTCACTTGGGTTCAGGTTTACAAATTATCACAGAAATCATACTTTTGGTCGATGACTTACGTAACAGCTATGACAGTGTGGGATCCATCATTGCTAAATTATTGCAAAAAAAAGTCATGCGACGGATGCAGTCTTCTTGTTGATTTTGTTTTCCCCTAAAAAGGAGAATTCAGTTACAATTTTTGTATAAGTCATTGAATTTTGGAAACTTGTGATTTGTTACGTCGTAGTTATGTCTGCTTCGAATATGAGGTTGTTGCTATTATCACTCTTTGTAAAAAAAAAAAAACATGTGAGACTTTGAAATAGCCATAATTTTCTCATTTCAAGGTTCGCATATGATGAACCTCCACCATTCCTTTTGAGAAATTCTTATATTACATATAAATTAGTGCCAACCTGTACACAGCGCAGAGTTGAACTTTGTCTTTCTTGTCTGTTGAGAAACAAGCGTGGTTATAGGTTTGCCATGTGTATAATGCCAAACTTTTCACTTTTCCTCGATTTCAAAGCACTCTCTTTTCCATTCTTTCTGTACATTTCTCTTCATTTCTCTATGTTCTTTTCTTTCTCTCTGGCCCTCTTTCTTTCCAAACAATAAAGAAGCGACACATTGATAGGGTAAATGAGTCAGGGATCAAGAGTCAAAAGAAAATCGCCATAATAGATGCCAGAATGTTATCGTCACTTTATTCGTTTGAATTTTAAATCAGCTTCATGATGAGAAGTATGATGAAGCTAGAATGCACGGTCACAAGCCACCATGTTTGACACATATAAAATCATATACGAACGAGGAACGGAAAGAAAACACAGGGTGTATGTTTGTATTAGAGCATGCTGACTAAATATCAGATATTGAAGACCGACTTAGACGCGATGTCGCGTATCAATGTCGTAACACATGGAAACGTTTAAACTATGGCTGAGATTAAAAGTTATATGTGATGTGAACGGAATCGGAGTAATGAAACCATTCCTCTGGCAATGTCTGGGAAGAAAGGAAGAAAGATAGCACAAAAAAAAAACCAACCCCCCCCCCCCAAAGAAAAAAAAACAAACCACAAAAACAACAACAACGACAACAACAACAACGAAGAAGTGACGGCAGGCAAGTGAGTTGGAGGGGAGAAAAAAGTCGACGGTTTTCAAAATATGCAATAATAAATACGGAAAAACACCATCTCTTTTTTTTTTCCTCAACAAAACGTCACTCCAGTGTGTGGGTCCAGTCTGTTTACACACAAAAACACGCACAAACATCATACTGGAGTGGGCGTGTTAGTTGACCGCTAAACGGTTCCGATTAGACCCCGCTCGTTCTGCGGTCTGATTTAATGGGATGTGAAATTATGGCGTGGCTGATGAGGGGCAAATAAAAACGGCAGACTGAATTGGGTTGGTATGTGACAGTACGGAAGCAATTATTTACAGAGACGAGATATTTCCCTATTGTTGATAGTTGTTGACCATGTGGGATTCAACCTGTCTTTGTCAGACTTGACGACATCAAACCCATCGGAAGCCGTAACTAGTTATTTTCGTAATATTGTTGTGCAATATAGCCATCGACTTTTCCTGCCTGAAAACACTACCTGTTTTGTGGTTTTAAAAATTCTTTGCGTGTCTATAGCTTATTCTGACATGATATTACAGTTGATTCAGATCAATTCTTTCATCAATAATATAGACAACAATGTGGTAGTGACATCAGCAATACAAAATCATATGAATCTAATTCTCTATGCCATTACTGTCATCATTTCTTACTGCTTCTTTTCTTATTTTGACATTGAATTGAGAGGTATGGAGAAGGCCTATAAAGCTTCCTGACCTAAATATTGTTAGCCAACATCCCCGCAAATGCGTAAACAATTGGGAAAACACCAACAAACAGGGCATGACATAAATAACAAACAAAGGCAAGGCAGAACTGTGCCCGAGAAGAATGAACACTGAGTGAAATCATATCTGAATATGTATTCTTCATATACATTCATTTATGTATATGTCTTTAGCAATCTTTCAACAATGACGATAAATATTACTCTATTACAAGAACAAACATCATTGATATTGGAGAGAAGCTCATCTGACCGTCACGTGATCACTGCGAAGACAACTGGAAGACGGGTCATTCCGCTGATGAAGGCTGTAGCATTGACAGCTGAAAATTCCGGAGGTAAATATCGTGTATTGAGATCAAATGTTTAACACCAATTTCAAACATTGTCAAACAACACTGATATTGAGTACCTAACCATTCCACCTTGGATTCTGTACAACAAAATACAATTACTTCAGTCACAAAATCTGGGACAAAAACTCTTGGACGTATATTTCACCTGTTGATTAAAAAAAAAATCAGAGCCAAAATCTAATATAAAAGTCTATCTAGTGTAAGGTTCATTTTGGTGACGGAAACTGTGATAGAAAAGACGAAATGGATTGTAAGTGTGCTTTAAGCAACGCTGGTGAAAAAGCTTGTCCCCTGTATATGGATGTGTCAATGCACAAGTAATGTTCCATGTACTTTTTGCAAACGATTCTCCACCCTCTTGAATGAGTGAATACCGCAATATCATATCATATACTGCAGTACTGTAATCATCAATGTCTGCTGCTGGATTAAAACTTATAAATATAAACATAATCCCAAATACAATCGCCCTCACAGTCACATATAGAAGATAATGACTATCTTATAAACTGTATAGGCGAGGGGATTTTTTTTTTTTATGTCGATGGAATTTTCATTTTCCTATTATATTTTAAAATGTGTATTTGCTCGGCGGAGTTCCAGTTTCTGTGTAAGTGGAATTTGTGCATAATGTTTATTGCATTTTTTTCCTTATCCAAATTACTCTAAACGGACGTCATTACAAAAATCAGAACGTCAGTAGGCATTGTACTTTAATGAACTTCACGCAGAATTATAGACGGCTTTAACTCATATTTATCAGATTTACTTCCGTAATGCGGCTATAACTACGTCGGCACCACAACCTCGAACAAAGAACGTGAAATTCTGACAGATTTCAAAATGGCAATCAATCATGTTTTGTGTTATATGAGTTTTATGATATATGGTTCGGTTATAAAGTAATATTAATCATTTTTGTTTACTATTTCTTCGGCGAACCAGTGTATCTACACTTTCTTTTGTGAGACTGTTGATTTTAATGGGGGAGGGGGTGGGGAAGTTCCGCCTAACTGCAACTAATGGGGTAAAGCCCCCAGCCCCTCTCATTTGTAATGTTTTCTTTAGCCTAAAGTATAATGTTATGTAGTGTGTGGGGTGCTTTGTTGTCATGCTTTTTCGCTTCACAATCATAAGTAATGAATTCGAACTTCAAATTCAATTTTTAATCATATTTTCGACAAAAACATATATAATTCACTTTCTTTGGTAACAGGAAATAATGTTCCATAAGCAAAACAATGTGAAATGAAAAGAGTATACAATAATTGTGGAACCTTGATTATACATTGTAATGAAAACTGAAGTGATGGAAATGAAATAAGTAATACGTAAAGTGCGAAAATAGAGGTACTCACTAAAAAGACAAAGTTCTTAGAATATGGGCCCCTCTGGTAATAAAGAACATTAATAGACAAAGAATAAGTTCATGCACAGAAAAAAAAAACCTGTGGTCTGGAAGTCCTTTGAAAAAAGAGAGTAAAGGAGTGCAAGAAATGAAAAAAAGCAAACGATAGCCCAATATAAGTATCAGAGACAATGGGAAATAGGAAAATACTCCAATGTAACATATAATGATAAAAATCCTTTATCTACGATAAAATGTCAAAAAAGGAAAGGAACACCAGCAAAAAGTTCAATAGAGAGGGGAGAACATTTGGATTGTGTAAAAATATTAATCATTGCTTCACATTAAAAGAAAAGACTTTATCGCCGTATTCATAATAAAGCACCACCATTCAAAATGTACAGTATCAATGTTTCATCAATGTATATATTACATTGATTCAATTTCCATTGTTTATTCTTATTTTTCATTGTTGATAATAATAAGCTCATTTTCAGATAATTAAATTTCGACTTTTGTCAGCAACTTTCCTGGTATGGAACTTTGCGATGGACCACTAAAGTGATACTTGATGTCTATTTTTAAGACTAGTGCAGGTTGAAAGGGAATACATTCATGTTATTATTCATTTTTAAATTTTCTTTGTCGGAAGTTGCAATATCCAAAAATAACTGAAGCGAGGCAGATAACTCCCAAAAACGCGTGCAACGTTTCTTCTAGATTTGGATACCTTCACTCTTTTCTCGTGAAATGTATATGTTGCTATCAATTCTACCTTCTCTAAAGAGAAAGGTCAACTGGTCTCTTTTGGAATACGCTCGTCCATGAATAACAGTCCTCATTGTGATGAGTTCAACAGCAAATCGTGCCACGTTGGGATGTTAACGAATGATTTCAGACATCGCTTTAGCGTCAAAACAAACAAATAAAAGAAATGCGAATAAAATATAAACAGATTAAATGCTGCAAATTCTCGTTTTGTCTGTCTGCATCCATCGTCTTGCAAAGAAAACAACAACAACAACAACTTGTTTTGAAAACAGAATGGCGATCTTCATGATTCATCTGCTAATCGGAGTCATTATTTGATTCTTTCAAATATCTGGCTATCTGAACAAATCGCGTCGTTATCGCCAGTGGCTTCACGAACAATTTACCGGATGAATTGTTACATTCCGATATACCTTGCTGAAGGTGAAACCAGATTCGGCGGCTAAATTTTTGTTTGACCGTGAAAAACTAGGTTAGCTCAGTTAATCTAAATTAGTCAGATCTATGACGTGTAGGACGAAATAGAAATTATGTGTAGGCCTACATTCTTTGGCATCAAACAGACCCTAACCAATCAGGGCTAGATGGTATGAAGTACATCCTTGTCGGAAAACATATTAGACCGCAACCTTTGTGAAGCATTTCGATGAATTCGCGTTTGTTTTTTAGTTTGTTTTGATGAAAAGAAAGATTTGTGACCGTGACACCACAAGGTTTAACATCCAAAATTCTTCCACGTTATTGAAAAAAGGAGTGTAGAAAAATCGTTGGACCTTTGATTACGTTGATAAAGCTGCAGCACGGGTCTTGATACGGCTTCACTTGAAGAAGCGCTTTATTTGAAATGACCTTTTGGACATTTATATGTATTATGTTATGTACTATGATAAAACAATAACAACAAGAAGAAACATGCACTAAATTGAGTTGCCATTATGCAGAACAAATAAAGAAAAAAAAACAACATCAGTTCGATTCAGCACCACTCAGTGAATGGTCACACATTAATAGTTGGCACATTTTGCAAATTCATAGGCTTGTGTTTTGACTTTTGCTTCTGACTTGTTCTCCAAGCAAATGGATGTACTGTACACATAATTATTTCCTCTTCCGCTCCGTTCGGCGGAATGCAAATTTACAGACGTGTACTTGGGCTAACCTTGGTACAAAACAACATAATAAGGACCTTTGTACATATTGATTGCAATAATACGCATCAAGAAGCCGCATTTGCCAAAGAGAAACACTGTACATAATCATAATTAATACTTTGTGGAAATATGACCGACGCTAAAGCCTTATCGCTTACCGCAAACCTGTTCGGAGAGGGGATTTGTTTGTGTCACGTCTGTTTGCGGGATTCTGGTGAAAAAGACTATTTTTGTTTCGCGCTTTTCTTCCCTTAACTCTCTCGTCGGACTGGATGACGTAAAAGCGGTTTGAGACCTTTTCCTCCCAGTTTGTAAACCACGTGATCTTTCGTGTCGCATGCCATGACATGATCCTCTGAGTTTGCATTCTTTGTGTGTGTGTGTGTGTGTGTGTGTGTATGTGTGTGTGTGTGTGTGTGTGTGTGTGTGTGTGTGTATGTGTGCGTGTGTGTGTGTGCCTTTAAAGAAAGTTTGCAGAGTGGACTGCCTGTAGTCTCCGTAGGAAGAGGAAGCATTTAACATCGTGGAGCATGCCAAGGAACAGGTTAGTAAGTGGAAAGAGTCAGGTCTCTTGGAAAGTTCATCGATGGACATCTAACTTGTAAGGGGATTAAAGTATGTCTGTTATTTGCAAAGCATTATGGGAAAACTAAAAAAACTAAAATATGCCGGCTGTGGTTTGAATTGAAACTCGGATCTTCAGCGACAGTTGATCCATGGTCATGACATCACATTTTACAGAAGAAAATATTTTGCAAATGACTGCGGATGGAAAATGTCATAAAAATTGAAGACACAAAAGGATATCGAAAGAGACGTATACTAGTACAGTATAAGCTGTCATTTTTGCACCTCCAACATTTCCAAAAGGGCTACGAGTTGGCACATCAGACCC
Organism: Diadema antillarum; assembly: GCF_040938485.1. Taxonomy (NCBI): domain Eukaryota; kingdom Metazoa; phylum Echinodermata; class Echinoidea; order Diadematoida; family Diadematidae; genus Diadema; species Diadema antillarum. The sequence goes on along the minus strand of NW_027271239.1, from coordinate 485,803 downwards.
CTTGTGATTCTAAATTTAAAATTTGATACGGAGATCTTGTGGAAAATGAGTGCCGCTATATTTATTGTTTAAAAGATGAATTAAGATACCCTCTATCTGTATAGTTTTCGGGTGTGATTAACATAGTCAATATTCTCAAGGAAGAGTAGACGCATGTTTTACGGTGTTTGTGTTCAATTCTTCCGACATGTCCGAAGCAGAGCTATATTTGTGATTTGTCGTTCTCTTTTCCAGCTGACTTAGACAACCATTCAGTCAAAGGAGGCAAACTTCTTTTACTTACAGGGAATAATGCTCAAATATCATATGGATTGAGTGAATGCATAGTTTAACACATCAGTGAAATTTGAGAAGAATCGAATAATTCATTCAAAACCTATGAAATATCAAAGTTTCGGTGCCGCCATTGCTGGATTAGAAGACTACAATAGTTCGTGACGTTGGTGCAGAACAAGGATATATATAAAGAGTTGAAATATAAAGAAAATCCATAATATTTCATTTTTCTATCACGCAATAAGAGAGCACTTGGTTTACCTCTTCAGAATACGGGGGGGGGGGGCAATATTACGTTTGTAACAAGTGGAAGGAATATATACTTACAAAATGAAATTTGGTAAATTTCTGTTTCGTATATTCACTATATCATTGTCCTGCAGTAACGTCACAAATTGTTGTGGTCTAATCCAGCCATGATGGCTACCCCTAATTTTAATGACACATATCATTGGAACGGATTGTCCAATAACATCAAATTTCACAGATGTGCTTAACTAATATTGCTGCCTATGACTACAATGATTAGTTTGTTATTCCAAAGATTCGTTAATCCGTAGGGTCACAAGATATGCAGGAAATCAACATAACAAGAATGTCTGACGTTCGTGGGTTGAGTGACTTCGTAAGTTCTGACTAACCACAACTTCCAACCCAGTGACACCCTTTCTTTTTCTTTCTGCCTATTTTCTAACATGACCAGATGACAGTAGCAATTAGAACCTGCAGTTGTGCCAGTGATGTGGATAACATGATGCTGACAGCCAGTGTCAATGTCAATTATGATTAGAATGATGATGGTGGCGATATCATTTCCCATCTACCTGTTATTTCTATGCCATACTCTCTTTTTGCAACAAAACATAGAACTCCATACAGGTAAAGACAATGAACAATAACGATAGCATCTAATGATTTTTTAAAAACTATACTGATACTTCTACTACTGCTGCTGCTGTACTACTACTACTACTACTACTACTTCTACTATTACTACATTACTGCTATATACTACTATATACTACTACTACTACTGCCACCACTACTATACTACTACTACGACTACTACTACTACTACTACTACTACTTACTACTACTACTACTACTCACCTAACTATACTTACTACTACTACTACTACTTACTACTACTACTACTACTACTACTACTCACCTAACTATACTACTACTACTACTACTACTACTACTACTACTTACTACTACTACTACTACAACTACTACACTACTACTACCAGCACATGATGATAAGTGTAACGTGATGTTTTAAAATATTCTGGCAAGAAGTAACTGACTCATATCAATCAGAATCGCTCTGTTCGCACAACTGAATACTATATACCTGTAGATCTTTCAAAAGACTAAAACTCGTATCTACACCTCAAACATCTGAGGATAATGTCATTTTAACCTTTGTTTTACTTTCATTTCATTTTATTTCATTTCGTTTACTTTCATTATTCTTTATCCAACAAAATATAACGCAGAATAAATCAGGAATTATAACTTTACTCACCATAACGTAACATAACATTTTCTACAGAAGAACACCCGAACGATTGCAATCAAATAGTAACTCATGGGATTAATCATTGGACTTGAACAAGACTCAATTTGCCATCCGGATTATTGATAGCCCCGTTTAGGCCCCCTTATTGATCACAATGCACGCACATTTACTGTGGGCGGATGAAATATTTTACCTGATTAGCTATACCCTTCACCTGTCATTCATTTTTCATTGGGTCAGGTTGAATCATCGTGATTATCAAAATATATATGAAGGGGCTGTTCGGCATTCTTGAGTTGGTATAATTGTGCCATTATTATAGGCGCGCACATTGGACGACCGATGCTAAGAACCATGTAGCCCGTACTACCCTATTGGAAGCGGCTGTACCACCATAACAGACATGAATAGTCAGAAATGGCACCCACAAACTGACCTAATTGGGTAAATCTGTATCGCTTTCATTCTTATTGTATTCATATTTATGACCAAAACAAACAGACAACAACAAGAAGAATGTTCTCAGACAACTTTCCACCTGGCTATATTTAAAGGTACTGTTTGCCATTAGGATCAGTGATTTAAAAACATGATGCATGTTATGTATGTGTGTAGGTCAGTTGTCTCACAAAATAGCGTACCATGTAAAAGTTTCGCAATAAAACCTAAAATATAAGGAGATATCATTAATTTTCACAGTAAACCATAACTGTAGACGTTCTTATAGTCTAGAAATATTTTTATTATAACTATTGTTCACATTTTGTATATTTAACAATACTTGACATGAATCATACTGATTCAAATATTTACATTGGTTGGTTCTATCCCTAACTGACTTTTTAGAACTATTTTATAGTACTATAGCTGAGGGTGTTTTTTTTTTTTGTTTCATCTGCAAATGGTAAATAATGCCTTTAAGCATGCTGACGTGATGTCATGATCAATCGAAGTGAGGGCTACACCTGTTCTACTCGTTACAGCTACAGGCTGCTGAAATAAACAAGCCGCAAGATTCCCCCAGGATAATAATTATGTGATATTAATAAATCTTCAATGCTAAATACGTACTTCAGCGAGGGAAGAGGAAGGAAGGGGTGGTACAAAAGGACAGAAAACATGATTTTAAATCTATATAGCTATTCGCGATTACAGCCAAGGTAAATATCAATGTAGGCCTACTATGCGAGAGGCATAATATCGATTTTTAATGAAGACTCTATGTCACGTTTGCCACTTGTATTGTTTCTTGTAACACTGAGACACTATTTTTGGACGTCTTTACAGTGTATGGTGTAACAGACATAGTTTCGTATCGCGTGATTCAGAAACTTGCCGAGTGGAGCTACCATCTCATCACGCATGTCATCGTGAAAAAAAAAACCTTTCGAAATTGTTTCGCAATGTTTCAATAAATGTTATGATAGATAACAAAATAAATCGAAGATCATTGTGGCAAACCAGAACGATCCTATCGTTTATGCTGCCAAGAATGATATACATGTGAAAGCGTATACACTGTACTTCATGTAACCATCCGATTTGATTGAATGAAAACTGTATACTTTCAATGATTAGCTTGTACGGTACATGTATCGTTGTATTGTGTTATAAAGTCATATATAATTAATATATTGTAGTAATGTAACGTAAGTGAGGGGACTGCAATCTACAAGTTCGCTTTTTAGCAGCCCCTCAATTTCCATTTCCATGAAGTTCTTTTAAGAACCAATATGTATTATTATGTTCCAATATATGTAATCATGTCAAAGTGTATTACCTGTGTTTGATTGGAAATGAAAAAAAAAAAAAACATGCATGTAAACATGCATGTGTGAAATGAATAATAAAAAGCAAGTGAAATAAGAACGAGGTTTCTTGTCTTGCTTGTGCGTGACCCTTGTATGCCATTGCCATGGAAGTATGCAGTCGATTACAGCCATATAAAAGTAAAACAAAATAAATTTAAAGTACAAACGCTCTTTTGTGCTTATTTACATCTTAAGCATACGTAATACCGTACAGACAGACAATTGTACATGTATTATCATGTAAACATACGCACACACAAAATTCTATACATATAAAATGTTTATAATGTCGTGTGTGTGTTTACGATGGGCTGAATATGCCTGGAGCAATGGAAGTGTGGTTAGTTAAGTGTTTGTTTTGTGGTTATTATAATGATTTGTGTGCTCATGTTGTTGCATAATATGGCATGAGCCAGGCAGGGGCGTTGTGATAGGTGGATATGTGTTGTCACTGCAGATAGAATGTCAATAGTATACTTTCGTAATTTTCTTTACATTGAGTTTCAGCAGCGGAATATGATTAGACCCACATGTTGCTGATAACATGGAAGTGTATCCTACAAAGCTGTAGGTCAGGAGACGGCAACATTGCACTCGAAGTCGCTCCTCTCACAATAATTCTGCTGGAAATGAACATTCGAAATTGATTCCTTTATAAGTCAATCTTCGTTGGGGACGCCTTTCTGTCAGCGAAAGAGATAGTGCATACACACCCTGATTGCAGCGATTTTGTAAACATTAGTAGTGATTTTTCACAATGCCTCAAGCTCCTTGGATTACACCTCTCTCATTTCTTCTGGACAATATCCCAACGTCCAGCCTATGTAGCGCTTGTCTTACAGCCATTAAAGAAACAATCTGACAAAGAAATTTTCAGATAAGTATGCCTGTGTGCCAGGTTGACACGGACTCCAAAACCTTCACATGCAGTATCCCCTTGTTAAAGGGATCGTATAGTTTTGGTTGAGACCTAATTTCAGGTTTCTAACATTTTTTGGTGAGATAAGGAGAAACCTCTTATGAAATATGAAAGAGCATGTAATTCTATGAGGAATTCAACATTAATTATTTGATGAAAATTGGTTTTGAAATGGCTGAGATATCCAAAAAAGAGCGATTCTACTAAAGTGTGGGACCCACACTTTATTATACGATCACTTTGTTTTACTTTGTTTTGGATGTTTCAGTCATTCCAAACCCGATTTTCATCAAATAAACTTTGAATTTCTCTTAAAATAGTATGCTCTGTACTATATCATAAGTGTTTTCTTGGTATCTCGCAAAAAGTTAAAAGCCCAATTCTCATCTCCACCAATACTGTACTATCCCTTTAAGGAGTAGTGTTCTCTTGGTGGCAGGTCTATTTGAATGGGAAGACTCCGAAATGCGTTGAAAAGCACCGAAGTCCTAATTCGAAGTCAAAGGTCATATCTACGGTAGATAACAACGTGAGACAGCTCGTGGACCCAGAACGACTTATCTCTCTCCCTGACGAGATATCACCCGAAGAAGAGATAACAAGACTGTAAATTTGTGACAAAAAAGTTCAAATCCCAAATTTCCAAACACTGTAGGCCTATATACGGGCAATAGTAAATGTCTTTACTTTTGTGTGCCCTGACCAACATACTATCTCCATCCATGCCTCTTTCTTTTTGTGGTACATGTGCAGTATAGTGTATCCCTTTGTAATGTTCATTCTGGTTTTTGTTTCATGCTAGTAATGTTTATGATTATGTATCTAATGCTCTTTTCCCGGTCGAATGATTAATAATAAAAATGATAATAATATATAATATGTTTTGTGGAGAGATCACTGCAAAATTAGTTATGTTAATTTTGAAAACAAACTCACTGTAGAAACGTGTAGATCTTTTAAAGCTATACTATATATTGTATGAAGGGGGGGGGGGGGGGGGTAGCAAATGCCGGTCAGCAACAGAATGAATGTATCCGTGTGACCGTTGTACAATTACTTTTGTTTGCTCATGGGCAGGACAAAATATGGTGGTTATCCCTTGTGGGAGAGGATTTCATGTTTAAAAAAAAGAAGAAAGACAAACGATATTGTAACAAAACAACGACGATATTTTAGTGCAATCTACAGCGTATGTTTTGACCGTCTGTACATATGTTAACGACCCAGAAGGCGAGGTAGAAGGTATGTGCTTTGTCTTGGCATTGTAAGTTAGTAACCCACTCTGATATGGCAGACGACAGTTTTGTTTCTGGTACAATTGGATTTACAAGGTTAACTTTATGGGGAAAATGGTTTCTATACTTGTAATCTCCTCAAGAGGCATCTGAAACCTTTTTGGCAGAACCTTTTGTATGTTCTCTCCTTGGTCAGTCCATATATCTACATGACGTCACATCAAGGTCTGGTCGTGATTACGATGTCGTTGTACATGCATTGACAAATTTCTTAATTCCGTAATCCGCCGATATCTAAATCAATGATAATGCTTTTATAGTGTAATAATACGCTGCTACAGGCATAGCTATGAAATAGTAACTGTTGTTTCGCACACTATCATGTATGTCGTAATCACTATTAAGAGCATATAGAAAAACAGAACGGTAACTGTTGACCATATCCTTAACTCGTCTTTCGTTGCTTGAACTCATTGTTATAGTATGACATCCGGAAATGTTTTCAAGGATAGAATGAGGCAAAAAAAATTGTAGTGGGGACAGTCAACTAGGATTTGAGTCTTCCGAATACATGATGTTTGTTCTTGATTTTTTTTTTCAATTTATGTTTTGAGGTAAAGTTTTGTGTCTATATATACTTTAGTTAGTGCAGTTAGCTTCCTTGGTGTAGATAGATGACTTATACATCGACTATTCCTTCGATACTTCTGAAGAAACCGGAAAGCATTGTGGTTATAAACAGAGAGAAAGAAAATGGAAGAAAAGATGGAAAGAGATGAAGATAACGAGAGCGTAGGAAGGACAGACCAGATGACCGTCACCTGTCGTGAAAGACAGGAGCCTTATTAGCCTTGAGTTGGCACAGGTGTACGTCATGAGCTTGCCACCCACGAGTCATAGAGCCTACGAGCTGAACAAGACCCACGAGTTCTGCAGTCCACAAGCCAGACGCTGTAGGCAAATAAGGTCCACGAGTTCGACACTAGGCAAGTAGGGCCTACTCGTATAAGGCCCAAGAGCTCAGCGACACTAGGCGAAAAAAAGGCCCCGTGAGCTCGACATTGCATTACGGGGCTTAATGTACGTAGTGTCATGCTTGTGGGCCTACTTCATGTCTACCTGTATGACTCGTGGGCTGTATGACTCGTGGGTTTCGAGCACGTGGGATGAGCCCGTTGGTGAAACTGTCATGGACAACCTGTTGCAAAAAAAAAAAAAAATAATAATAATTGATGTGATAATACTTTGTATCAAGTGTAACCGAATACGAAATTCTTCCAAATTGTGTTCATACCACTCTTCGAATTAGGGCCCAGTATAGATGACAACAGGGAAGACTCAACTCGCTGTGCCAGATTCCGTCATGAGGTACAGTTCACGCTTCTTCTCTGTCTGTCAGCTCGATTACTGCACGGACAGCTAGCATCATCAAGTTCAAAAATTATCTTAAATGGGGCAGACTTAACTGTCCTTGATTGCCGTCATAGGCTTTGAAACTTTAATAACTTTAAAACACACACACACTCTCTGTCACACATACACACGCACAATCATATACATTAACAACACATGAGTGCATAAACTTGCCTAGGGATGCTGAAAAGGCCTTTATATTTCACGTGAGTCAATTGTGGATTCCTCACCACCTATATTTTGGATTTGGAGACTACTTTCAGTGGACTTCTGCGTTATCCACTACGTATGTGCCTACATCACCTATGCAGTAACCAGTCGAAGACGACAATAATAGTTAGTGTGCCTACATGTTAGCAGGTGTGTGGGGTCCTACATAAAGTTTTCATTGTTAGAATGCATTTATACAAAACGCAGCTCTCCGGATACACGAGAAGGCACCGACATGGTCATAATGACTTTCTTTCTCCGAAAGTGTCACCATATGCGACTTCCCTATTGATACGCCTTCTATGGTGTGTTTTTTGAGATACTTGTGTACCGGGAAGGTTGCGGAAACAGCAAAGCAAGGCTGAAAGATGAGTGATCTTTTTTCCCCGATACACTCGTTCTTTGCATTATGGATATAGGGTTTCATTTTGGTGAATAGGGACAAGTATCACCACGTGATGCAAGCGAAACTGCGACGACTTTCCGATAATTATGTTAGCGCCACAAGTGACGGTACTTTTATGAATCTCTTGATCGCTCTATGAATTGGAGCTAATAAATCACTTTCAAAGTACAAGTGTCGGCCGTGTGACGCTCTGGTTTCGAGCACGCAATGTCTCGGACAAAAAAAAAAAACTGGCAGAGTGGGGTGCTCTCATCAGTGGTAATCTTTTTGTTCTTCAACCAATTCCAAGCATCATTTTTAGATCAAAACGTTACTTCGTCTTCATGCACAGGTGTGTGTTTTCTTCTGTTGGCGTGTATATTGTTTATAATGATTCATGCCTCAAGGGTAGTTTCACACAATGTTGCACATCAAAGTCCGTCAGACAATCCAGTGTTTTGATTTGTGACCGTACGTAGTCTCACAACTTATATTTCAGCATATGGATATGATAGAGTTGACAGGAATTTCCAATACTTTACGCACGTGTACTGCAATCAGTCAGTTTGTAGAGATCTACTGACGATGTTATCTGTATTTTAACTAAAAGGTATAATGTAAGGGATGGCTGGCTTTGCTTCTTGAAATTAAGTGAGAGCAAACACTGTACGCAGAGATTGTACGAATGAAGAGCTATGTACTCTCTTCCTTAAGGCCAATGAGCTGGCTGCGACCTCTAAAAGAGCAATTATGCACAACCAGGTTTACGATCCTGCAGACGGAGGTCAAACGTGATTATGAATGTACACACACATGCACGCATGTAATATTATATATGTTTCGACCAGGGATACATAGTTCAATAAATTAAACACACACACTGAAGTACCCTTAGTCATAATTTATGCACAGAGAAGAAAAAAAATGAAATACAAAAATGTGTATTGATGTCGAAAATCTCAGCCTATTTTCCACGAAATGTCTAATGTTATTTCCTTGTCAGTGACAACTTTTGCTTTCTCGTCATTATGAAAAAAATTAAGAGTGTTTTTTCTTCACACACATTAAAACTAGAATGTTGTGTGATTAAAGAGAGAAGACATTTATGCTTGATGATGTAAAGTCGACAGAACGCTTCAATTTCAAGTTAACTGTGTGCGTAGCAGTAATGATGTGAACAAATCTAGCAGTCTGGCTACAAAAAACAACCCAACAAAACACATTTTTTTATTACCAACCTCTTCGTTTACAGCTTCTGTGAGTGGTATGGAAAGTGGCGATGATTATTGTATAGGTGAAAAGATAACGAGAAAGCAAATTAAAAAAAGATGAGTCTCGATAAAGTGTGATTGATGATCTGTTGATGTTAGTACATGAAGGTATCAAGTCTAATTGCATATGAAGATATGGGGAGGGGGCGAAACGACGTTGTTATCTCCAACCACCTTGTCATTGTCCACATTTTCTTCTTTCGACAAAGTCCACGCTTATGATATTACTATAACATTATATGCTTAGTTGTGTGTTCACGTCGGTGGAGCCACATGGCGAATTAAAAGTCACCAGGCATCCACGTAAATAATGATTAGATACGTACATGTCGTTGATTGGTCAAATGCTGTCTCATGTATAACAGTATGTCATGTGTCTCTGTGTCATATGAAATTTCAAGAGGGAATACTTTATGAAATGAATTAAAAGTATATGAAAGACTGTCAGTGATACAAGTTGCCTTTTCACCCAGTCGCGGAAACTTTTGGTACGTTTTTAGTGGTAAATTTGATAGTAATTTGTATATTTTTCATTCATTGTGACTGGTTTTTTTTTCTACATGGCATGGGTGCTAAAATAATCCATGCATTAATGGGAGAGAAGTCTGAGTAATTCTGCATTGTTATAATGAACGATTTGTCTTTAAGGCACAAGTATCGAAGCGTTTTATTTAAAGTCAACCACAAACTTTTTGAAGACATTTAATCCAAATTTCGTTTTCTTAGACTCCCGCACTCCCGGGATGTCAGCACAATAATGTCGACGTGATATCAAAAACCAGGAAAGACAGTGTCAAGAAGAGAGATAAGGAAAGAAAGGGAGAGAGAGAGAGAGAGAGAGAGAGAGAGTTTGATAGAGAGAGAAGAAGAGAGAGAGAGGGAGAGAGAGAGCTGGCAACGCCACAAAGTTTAGAATAGGTTCTTCCTGCTTGCACCTGATACGTTGTGATATGTGCGAACGACCAATTTCATTTTCGATCACTTCGACTACTAATAATACCAGTCGGCAAGTTGTTTTCCTCCAGATCTGATTCCACTTATAGCGAGGTCTTTGCAGGCTCTTAATCAACAGCTGTCCCGGCGTGTTTCTGAGGGGAACCAATTCATCAAGTTAACCTTGCGTATATTATATACCCACATAATGGAAAATGTTCTACGTATGATATTGATATAGTCTCGAAGAGACATCGAGTGGCTTTGCTGGCGAGTTTCGGTAATGCGAAGAATCTGTACTGGGCTTGGAGGGTCTTCACGCTATGAAACCACCCCGTCATATGGGTTGTGGTGAAAGTTAACACGAACTTAGCCGACTCTTCAGCACGACGCACGAATAAAGGAGTGTGAAACAAAGACAAAACAACACAGAAAAGCCTGTAATCTGCCCTCAGATCTACTATAGCATGTACTGGCAGGTCTCACCACCACACGCAAATCAAAAAATCCGAGCTGGCGTATTTCCAAAGCCGTCTTCACGTGCTCCTCATTTTCAATGCTGCCAATATATATCAGCGCTACTTTCCAATAATATGGATAATGACACCGTTATGTGGCTGAGTCAGTGAGGAACGACATTCGCTGGACAATGACTCTATTTTAACATGACATGATTTGGCTTGCTTCATAAGGACACAACGATCCAAATAAACAACTATCTGTCTCTCAAGGTCTAGGCGTACTATTTCTGGAAATGAATTTTTAATGTTTAGAGCGGGGTAGGTCTACAGTGAAAGTGGCAAATAGGTCATTGCGTGCCACAAAACTGCTTAGGAATACAGATATTTTGATCACAAATGTAATTTTGTTAATTTTTTTTTCTAATAAGGACAATGATAATCATTATTACCAACAACAGCACGTACGTTATCCTTATTATCATTATTATTACTATCAGTATTATAATTATCATCGTTATCATTTTGTGTTCATATGATTATGATCGTCATCTCCGTAGAAGTATTACATTGGAATTTTTTAAACGATTAACCATGGTAATGATAAATCAGAAGAGAAAAAAATGGAAAATAACCAATATAATGTCAACATTTTCATTGCTCTTCGAGCACACTTTGTAATTACAAAGGTCCAAGCTATACTCATACACGTATATGAAATCAGTATATCTTACAAAACGAACAACACACGTGTGATTGCATAATCTCCTTAATGCTTGTTCCACCCCCCCCCCCCCCCATCCCATGCTCCTCGTAATTTGATCTGCTATTGCCGGCTCCTTCTTGTACGCCAAGCTGTTAACGCACTATAATTGCTTTGAAAAAGGGGCAACGTACTTAAGGATCCGTCAGAACTTTTATACTGGACGATACCGTGCTCTTTTAGGTGAATGAGGTTTTATAACATTTTGTTTGCAAACTGGCTGAGTCAGCCAAAGCAACCAAATAGTTTCACCTATACCATGTATACTGGTGATATTGATAAAGGCATGGATTATCGAATATTATGAAACAAGGGATGGACAATATATTAACTCTTGATGTTAATTTAAGGATAAGGAAGAAAGATTATGATCATGGGTTTCTGACATAAGTCTAGACCACTAAAATAAACTGAAATGTATGGGGGGAAAACGACAAACAAAGGGAGGATATTAAACTCTTACACCCCTCCCCTCCCCTTCCACGACTACGCCTTAGTTCGAAGGGAGGTGGTTTCTTAAATGTATTAAGGTAAACCCCGGACAACAATGTGTTTTTACACAAAGCCTGGGAGTGTCCTCAGGCTTTTATGATGTCACTTGTTTTCACGCCCGGTAGCTAGATCTTTGTGTAATGGAAGACTTCCCCTCGATATCGTACTTGGGCGCGATTTTGATCCAATTTCATATAGGCGGAACCAAATTTCTGCGAATTCTCATGGCTTGTCTTAAACCGGGTCACTCAGTGTCGTTGTACAGTCACTAGCTATCAATATATGGCAGTCTTGGTAGGGAGTTTGGTAGAACCAGTGAAGGTTGTTGGAGGGAAAGGGGGTGTTAAAAAAAATCATAATCATAATCATAACGGTCACCGAGGTATGAGATTCGTTGAATCTGGGGCTAGGAATATCGTACGTGTATCGGCGATTAAATCACCATCACTCAATATCCCTCTAAAGAGGTAACAACTATACTGTACACTGTTAAGACCAATTAAGGCAGCATGTTGATTAAAGAGGTTCCTGTACAATGACTGTAAATTCAGAATTTACTGAACACATAAAAATGATCCCTCAAATTCGTCATTCGTAATTGGTTCGACAATACTGCCGTGCTTACATTGTATCCGTTGATGGTATGAGTGTCATTTTTTGTTGTTGTTCTCGTTGTTGTTCTTGTTGTTATTGTTACCGTTATTTGTTGTTGCACAGTTGCATCCAGGCAGCCGCCACAACTACAGCGGAATGCACTTTCTCAGGCCATGATGGGGCCAACTCGCGTTACACTAAGCGTTATTATGTTCACTGGCTGTAGAACCTCGTGCACTTGTTGCTGGATCGTCGTTCTAATTGACACTTCCTTGATTGGGTATCCAATTTAGTTCGCTCTGACGTATTTGCAATCTCGCGTCTTTATTAATATCATCAACACACGTGCTCCGCGGGCTGGGGACGCACCGGGGGAAAAAAGAGACGGAAATCTCTCCTAAATTACACTTGAACATTCTATTGAGAGTTCAATCTTCGGGGTGACGGCATATAGCTGCCCAATCGCTTTGAGCAATGAGGGGTAGTTTCACACCTTGACTTTAGTCTGTGAGTTAGTATGCCATCGGATCTGGCTACACCTGCGACTTTATTGCTTCTGCTCTGATGTGTACGTTATATTTTTCGTTGTTGTCAAACCACATACACAGGGCCTTCACACAGAAAGAGGGAGAGCGTGAGAGAAAAGAGTACGAAACTAAAATCAGTCTTAATATTCACCTCGCAGCTTGGCACAACAGTTGAAATGAAAATACAGTCAACCCCGCCTAAGTCGACCCCCGCACAAGTCGAAAAATTGGCTTAGTCGACGAAAAGTTCTACCCACATGAATACAAACATTTTATGTGAATTCGATTGTATAAGTCGAAATTCACGTCGAGTTGAAGGATTTTCTGCTGTCTCTTTGGAATCGATTTAAGCGAGGTTGACTATTTATATGTATGCATATATACAAATTTTTCTTTTCATTTCATTTCATTTCATTAATTTCCATAGCCAAATGATACCAAATTATTGCAAGGTAAAATTGACGATTTGTACAAGAAAATGAAATGACATGAAGCAAATACAAATACACTTTATACAAACAATAGCATAACAATGATTATAACACACCTGCACATTCATGCACATTTCTGGATACATATCATACAAATAATTGATCTTCATGTAATCATTGAGTTGAAATAGCACATAGGTAGTAACGGAATATGAAGGGAACTAGCAGAAAAAATGCAGAGCTTGTACAAATAAATAGCACGTTCCTTAAACTTTTTTTTTTTGGGGGGGGGGGAGATTTACTTTGCAACGAATCTCCATTCCGTGTTCGCGTGATATTCTGAGTTAAGTGACAGAAGTATAGACGTTCCATTAAAGTTTGACATTTATATAGAAAGTTAAATGGAATTAAAAGTTGCATAAGGATTTGACGATACATGATACACGTCACAATCACACAAATTAAGTGAAATTATGATGTCATTAAAATGTGATTCTCCCTCTTTTTTCACATAATGATTTCTTATGATCATTTACAATAACCTAGCAAACGACTACATGCTAAATGTTACAACACTTCTATTCACTCTGAAAAAATGACATGGTAAATCAACGTTTTAAACGTTGTCACTCCTCGAAACTTTGTAAATGTTAAATTTAACACTCAAAATGTTGGATTTACCATGTCATTTTCTAGAGTGTACCTCTTACTTCAAAATGCCTTCATTGCGACATTCTTACAGATCTATCAACACTTTGATGGCGAGCATGATACCCTCTTTGATATAGTTGATTTAAAAAAAAAGGAAAGTGAGTTAAGGTTTGTTTGATTGCCAATTGCCCACTTGAGAAATGAAGCTAGCACCATTCCATGTGACTGTCGTTGATTTTACTATTGCTTTAAAAACATGTAACACTCTCAATTCCTGTGACATTTAGAGTGTTATTTATGATTCAATCATGGTCTTTATTCAAAACAAGGCATATAAACACACACACAACCAACCAAACAAACAAAGTAGAAAGAGAAACACAAACACACACACACACACACACACACACCAGTAAACAAACACACGCAGACATGATACTGCGCTATAAGACACGTTTGCTTGTGTTTCCATCGTTCCGTATTTGATTGTTACATAGCCTTATCACAAAACATAATTTATATTTTGTTTATACATGCTATTGATTTCATCTGCAAGCAGGTTATCATGGTTATCAACAATCATTAACAAAATAAAAGGGAGTATAATCAAAGCCCGTATGTGATATAACAAATGGAACAATTTATTAATAAATGTATTTAGTAAATGGAACGCTTATGGATACATACTGCCGGTTCTCGCTTAACAGAAAAAAAAAAAAACCTGCAATCACAGATGCGGTATCACTGAGAAGTGTGAGAGTATGTGTGTGTGCGTGTGTGTGTGTATGTGCGTGTGTGTGTCCATAAATTTTGCACACACATACACATAAAATATTTCACTGCATGTAAAAAAAAATGTGATATAGCAGCACAATTTTTTACAAGAATATAGCTGCTTTTTTATATTTGCTTCTTTGAATTAGATTTTTAAAAATCGTCATAAAAAAGTCTGCATATCTACAGCTGTGAGTGTACATGTGTTGGTGTAAGTGCGTATTTGTTTGTTTGTTGTTCGTTTTGTTTTCTTGAGTAGTTAGGCGTGTGCATCTATTAAAATATGTTGTGTTTTCGTTTTGGTTTCCTGGGCAACTCCCAGAGCTTAAGGCAGTTATCAAATCAATTTGTTACCCCGTATAAGGTAAATAAGCCTGAATGCCGAATTCTGCCGGACGTGGGTCTATTTGATCACTTGTTGCCATGTTAGTCGAAATAATTGCATTGAAATCCATTTTGTGGTGGAGAACTCTCTAGAGCAAGGCCATATCCACAATACGCGAAAATAAAAGTAAACACATTTCCGCCAAAGTGGATCACGCATTCTTGGCTTTGTGCTGCAACGATTAATGAAATTGACTCCTACACAGCCCTAAGTTAGTGACGCATTGATTTAATCTGGTCTGTTGTCACTAGTGATGGACTTGCGTTTCGCAGCCTGAAAGTTGCAATGGCCAGTTTAGTGAAATCATTATGACGAATGTGGAGAAAGGGACTGAGGGGTTTATCCGTGCACGGCAGCTGACACACGGTCGTCTAGGAACTTAATGACATAATTATTTTAGTACCTTTGAAAGAGCAACCTGTCCTTACCTCGAGAGACCGACAAGACCGAACTGAAGTAACTGCTCAGAGTCGTTCCCTGCAGACTAACTAGACCGGTACGTCATCATTAGTATCACGCCTGGATCAGTCGGTGAGAACGAAAGTCAGGCACGTCTGGTTACGCCCACCACGTAACTCGTACAGGTGGCTGTGACGTGCTAAATAACAAGTGTATAGCGAATATTTGCGGGGTATTAATTGAGGACAATAACACACACCCAGTCATACACACGAGTACATGATCGGCGGATACGTGCCATTAATTGCGCGAAGCACACAATGATTACACATGTTGCAGTTCATTTCGGATACAGTCATCGGGCGAGTCCAACCCTTTCGTAGATATAAATCATAACGTCTCAATTCAACTTGACATCCAGAAATACGACTATGACGCTTCAGAACCTCCTATCCCCCTCCCCACTCCCATAGTCAACCACCTCCTGTACAGAGGAGGGGTGCGTCACTGCCCCCCTCTCATTTGTTTAACTTTTTAGAAACAAGGATGTTAACTCTTCTATGAGCGAACAAAGGCTTGCGGTAGGTCAATGCACTTCGCGTAATGAACTTCTCATGAAAGTCTTTTGTGAATGACAATGAGAAAATAACCTGCCTGTCATTGTCCCCGTGCGGTTCAGGCAGCGGGTGGAATGCAGCAATAGACTATAATACTCGTCGCGATATAACAGGTGTTCAGTTCAATTCAGTTCAGTGCAGTTTGTTTTAGGTGTGGCTGAACCTGAAATGGAGGTTTAGCAGTGTGATTATGACTTCACTGCACCTGCTACTTTTTGTATTATTATCTCTCTTCTAATTCTTCTTCTTCTTCTTCTTCATCTTCTTCTTCTTCTTCTTTTTCTCGTTACCATACGTTTACCTTTCCCATACACTACATATCCAGGAGTTTTCTTAGAAGCAGTGGAGTGTTACTTTTAGGTACTGAAAGTTTAGAACTTTTGTAGGGGTTGTCTGATTATCCTCTAACTTCAAAGATGTGCTCTACTAACATTTTTTGCATTCTCTCAACCCATATATTTTTGAGTTTCATTCCCATTTTGACAGAAAGGGTTGCGATCGGTGGAGCAGGGTGGATGAAGAGACCCTGTGGGGGCAACCAACCCCACTTGACTGGATGAATTGAGGGGCAGGAAGATGGGTACAGAGATGGAAGGTTTTAACATGAGACACTGCTCAGTCAGTTCACTGGTAAAATGACCTTTTCAGGGCTCAGTGTCTGTTTGAAACAAATACAGGATTCGTAGGGGAGAACATCTTGATGATAATCAGACAAGACTGCAGTTGGTAGACTATCAGTATCAAGAACAGGCTGCAATACATCAGGTACTTCATAAATATAATATGCAAATATAGATAATATTACATAATTGAAAGCAGTGAATGGTGTTTGCTGTAAATGTTGCAGTCATGACTATCATGTCAGCTCGTAAATCATTCTGGCTTTGCTTCAATCATCGTTTTCACTTTCTCTGTCAACGGACAGTATCATTTGCATAGAAAGTGAAATCATTGTCAAAACCAAGGAGGTACTAGGCTTGCCTAGTACCTCCTTGTCAAAACATGATATCTTTGATTTCCATCATAAATAAGCCTATTCTCTATGACCAATCGGTGAAGTTAAGTCGTAGTATATTATAGGCCTATCAGTATACTTGAAAATGAAATTTCTTAAAGTCTGCAGCCGTTATTTCTTGGGTGACCCCCTCCGTTCCCTCCCCCCCCCCCATAACGTACTGCCCATTGGATTGTCCGTCTCATACAAAACCCTAATTAATGGTAAGTTTTTAGGCATAATTTTCTCTTTAAAAAAAGCAAGCAAACAAACAAACAAACCTCCAAGACAAGAACAGCGACAGTCGGTTTTCATTCTTCACCCCAACTTTTTCTAGTCTTTACCGATGGTCCAGGTATACGGGATAGATTATCTCAACATGGTCCCCTTAATTAATGAATACCTGCAGTGCATCGACGGGAATCTAGCTATAGACTGTTAAGAAATATGCACAGATGTCACCGGGCACACCCGAAACGCCAAAGACCTATCTTGCCTCGCATAAAGGTGACATAAAGTTTGTATGTTTGAGTCACCAGTGAGTGATGTCTGTTGCCATCAAACACAAAGTCATCCACTTTCTGTGGAGACCTAGGATAATATACAAGACGATAAGTGAAAGGATCAGCTTTAGGGGTGTAAATGAGGAAGGTTACAATCCGTTATTCTGAAGGTTCGTTGATTCGAAAATGAAAAAAAAAAAGAAAGACAGAAAGACAGAAACAAAAAAGATTTGTATTACGAAAGCTCGTCTAGTAAGCTACGCACCTTTTTTTCGGATTTCCCAACCTTCGGAATGACGAACCCTGATACATCTTCGCATTAAGAAACGTTCGGAATAATGAACATCACCTCCGAGAAAATACCTGTACTGATACATCTTGTAATGCGACCCTATAATTATGTAAGACATAGGAGGTAGTCCTAGTTCATAAGATCGCATATACGATAAAACCTCCGCAAAGTTAAAGCCCCTTTATATCTCAGCGTCCATCATCTGACTAGAATGTGATTTCCTAAATTTTCAAAATCTTAGCTCGAATGGCCATGAAATTGCTGAAGTGAAAGCCCAAATGATAGTAAATATTACCCACGGAACGTGACACAATAATGAGTTCTGTACGCGTTGGAGGTCTGATCTTGCCTAGAATAGGAAATCCCTTTGTACTATGTTCATAAAAATAGAACTGATTACAGGTGTTAATTACTTCTAATTGATAGTGCAGACTTCTGATGATAAGCACAGAGTATTGGTCACTGCATTGCACAGTGCAACACAAACAAGACAGATTTTTACCATAACAAGTTAAAAGTGAAACAAAAATCTTCTTTGCTGGCAGTATAAACGCTATACTCCAGAGCGTGAGAACTAATACCGAATCCAAAACTTTCTTTAAAAGTGAGAGTGTATAGAGTTTTCTAGTGCATGGGAAAAACGCTTCACCGAGCAGCAATCAGTAGCAAATGAAAATAGATCACAAGAGGCTGGTAGGTTCCTGTCCCAAGAATGATTAACCTGTGGAACGAGATAAAATTTGGTATTAAGGACGAAGGAAAGAGGCCGTTGCGTGCCACCCGACCCTTTCGGCCCACCCGATTAAAGCAAAACTCCACTCTGTTAAATAATAATGAACGTCTGATAGAATAATAAAAATGATACACTTTTGAAGCTCTATATCTTTTAACTCTTGATTTCATTTTTTTTTAAGTAAGCATGATAGGAAGATTTATGACAGTGTAAGAAAAGTGCCCAGTGAATAACAAGAAAGTTTTCAGCAAGATAGTATTCGAGATTCAATTTTTTTGTTTGTGTGTTTGTTTGCTTTTATTTCTACATTCAATCAGATGCAATTTGAATGCAAACTTCAAAAAGTACAAAGACAAAGAATAACAAGTGCAGTGAAATAAATCGATAACAGTACATAAATAGATACTCATAGGTGATTGCATTGAGCAATGTAGATACACAAAAACATAAAATAAGATTATACAGTATTTTTCAGTAAACAACAGAGATCATTGAATGCAGGAGACCACCATCATAAGCGATTAAGCTTGAAATGGATGGAGGCCTCATAAAATGACTATCCAACGACATAACTCTCTTGGAGGAAGGTGATCAGGTGAGTGCAGTGCAGTTGCAGGTGAGAGTGCAAGATGCAGTTGAAGGAAGAAAATAGAGATTGACAATAAGATGACAATCTATACTATAAATATTTGTTAGCTCAATTGGTTTGGAGAATAAATTGTATCAAATATCGTTTTAAATAATGTTTTTCGTCCTGTTGTTGAATCAGATGTAAGTAATTTTGCTTTGAAATTTGATGTAGAATAAGTCATCTGGTAATGATGAAATGAGAGCAAGATACTTTTTTATGTTTGATGTATAATGACTAATTATTTGTGTAATATCTTTCACTCTAAATTTGAGGAAGCAATCTTTCCAAACGTCATGAAATTGCCGAGGTGACACCTGTCATTGATTGTAGAGCAAAAATCCACTCAATAATCACATTCTAGTCTCTATATCCTATCTGTTCTTAGTCAGCACTAAAAGAAAGCCGTTTTGATTAATATATTTCTTTTATTGATAAGCATAATGTTGCGTGTGATAAAAATCCGGTTCTAGAGAAAGTCACATGGTTCTAGAGAAAGTCACGTGCCTACTAATGCACCTTTTGCTTTTACAGAATATGTTTAGATTTGACATACAACTTTAGAACACAAATCAGCGACAGTTCAATTGATAATTTTTTTTTATTTGTATATTTACTCAGTAATAACAACTGTTTGGAAATACGGTATAAGTGTTTACAAACGTAAAATGTACAATTTATTGAAAGCCATGCAGAGATTTGTTGAAAATGGAATATACCCTTACGTTAGTGAATAGAAATCATATTTTTATTACACACATGAAGATTGCGTTGATCATTAACTTTAATTAATGATTTAAGCACTGGAATGCTGCGATAGGGCAATCGTAATGTGTAAAGATAATTTAAAGGTTCAATATGAAATAATCTCAGGAGGTGTTCCTACAGGTTCATACCTGGAACAACTCCTGTTTTTAATTCATATCAAATATTTCCAAAACGTTGGCAATAGATAATCTTTCATTTTATTTGCTGATGATATTCTACTAGTCTTCTTATCTCATGTAAAAGATATCAAAAATTTGAATTATGTTTTAAAATCTGAAATGAAAACAATTTATTCATGGTTTTTAGCTAACAAATTGCAAAGCAACTTCTATAAAACATGACATATAATTTTCAAATCATGCTAAAATGTGATGTTGAAAAATTCGTTGTTTATTGTTTCCACATGCAGTTGTTATTAAACTGTGTTTATGTTGAGCACTAGCTGCCATATATCTACGACTGACACAGACAAAATTGTTCACAAAATTGTAATTGTTGATACGAAGCAACTAAAGACAAAGTGTAACCTCCTAATCAAGTTATTGTATTGAAATGTAACAGTTTTTTATCGGGTGAGGGTTAAAGCTGCTGATGTATTGATCAAAATATGTTTTCTTTTTAAAAAAATCATGCTTTATGTGAACACAAATGCGGCAAGGGTTGTCAGTGGAGCCGCTTTGACATCTGTTGGCAAAACTTCTACGAAGGAGAAATATTAATGTCTCTTGATGTGCTCCTGGAATTCGCGCATTTCAAAGACCTGCGAAGTACTATCGGCTAGTTCCGTCAATCAAAAAGTATCTTCTTTCAGCAAAAGCCGCTGATTACTGTATACAGCATAAACCACCAGTGATCATACGTCACAATGATAACGGAAGTGGATGTGAGCACGAGGTGGCGCTGTACCAATGCATACTTGGTATTTCGTCGCCATGGTATCGCAGATGATGTGTGTTGGGGAATCCGAGCGAGGCACATACTAGTAGCCGAATCCTGTTTAGCGTTATGATAAGTCCCTGTCACACTGTGCCGAATAAGGCAAACGCATGAGAAACGAATGTCGATTTTTGGCATCCGTTGATATCCGTTAAAATGCGTTTCATGTCCTTTTTATCCTTTGGATGGACGTTTATCTTCCGGTGATTGCCGTCAGAGCGGCCAGAAAACTTTATGCATGCACTTGTTAGTTTGTTTTTGTGGATTTTTATTCATTTATTTTATTTTTTGGCCAAAAACGGATAGCGCGATCTGACCCTAGTCCGATAGTTGTAAATTTTCTCCTGTATCTGTACTGAACTTTGTAGTTTATCACGCGTCTCCATCCGCTAGACCTCCTGTAAAATCCGGTGGTGCAACTTGACATAGAAAGGATGGAATGGCTATGTACATAACACACCAAACGCATACGCACGGTTCTCTGACGTTTGATATACATCTCATGCGTCACCCGTTTGTTCCTCGTGTGATTTGTCCTGTGGGCATGCGGTTCATATTTGTTTCTCATGCGTTGTGCGCACGTTCTACTGTCCTGTACACGATCGCCCAGGGCGTTGTTTGTTCGTTTTGTTCGGCCTGTAGACCGTGCATGCACGCTCCTCTAAAACAGAAACTTTACACTAACTTTGTCTACCGGATTGACGATTTGAACAACGGATGAGCAAAATATCACCCGTTTCACGTACGGTGGGTCTGTCCGGCAAAGTGTGACAGGGGCTTTTAAACGCCCCAAAGATTTCAGACGCGCAATGTGCATGTAGTGAAGGACCGATCAGCTCTGCCATTTCCACGGCATCCATTTCTACATGATAACGTTGATAGCACAATACATTCATTAATCAATTAGAAGTAATATTCATGGAAACGATATGTCTTCATATTTCTTTCAATAAGAAGCACTGGACATGGCATATCTGACGCACAAGTGGAGATTAGTCATCTCAAGCACCGCAATGTATGAGATAAGACAATAAATCTTTAGCAGACTGGCGCAGGTTCGAATTCAGCCCATAGTCCGTTATAAATACGTTCATCCTAGGACGAGATGCGTTGCTCACCATGTTCCTCTTAGCACAGATGTATAAATGAGTCCCTGGAAATAATGGTGGAGTAATATGGCAGGACTTTCTGGGGGAGCAGTAAAAAAAAGTAGAAAGACTTCCTGCGTAAATAAGATTCTATTAGCATATAAGAACATTCTCTACATGCAGGACTTGTAATAGCATTACCACTTGCGTTGAATCACTCAGTAGATGATTTCGAGGCTATGACTTTTGGCGATAATGATAATAATGATAATGATACCATAATGAATTATTGCTTATGATGACAATAGTAATGATAATAGCAATAATAGTGATGATAAATTAAGCACTTGTAGTGATAGTAGATAAGAATTGTTGACCATCGTCAGCTGTGCAACGAGTAATCTTCGA
The DNA here is from genome assembly GCF_040938485.1 of Diadema antillarum. Classification (NCBI taxonomy): domain Eukaryota; kingdom Metazoa; phylum Echinodermata; class Echinoidea; order Diadematoida; family Diadematidae; genus Diadema; species Diadema antillarum. The sequence continues at coordinate 463,384 of NW_027271239.1, read as the reverse complement.
AAAATGATTTCGCTGACACCTGCAGTATGACTGAGCACCTGCTTAGTACATTTTCTTGCTTCCATATTATGATTCATCTGAATGTGAACAGAGCAGACATTTAAACCTGTGGAAGAGTAGTCCCGAGTGTACTCGGGCAGGTGTCTATAATATGGAAAACGTGTATGCAAAATCAGTCCGTCCTCAACAGGTATGATGTGCAGTTGTTGTTTTCCCCTTCTCACGAAAGGAAATAACACTATCGGACTATGCCACTTCCTTCTTTTCCGTACAACCAGTACAACCGCCTTACTTGCTCCAGTAGTCAAGTTAGTTAGTATCAACCTTATGAGGCCAAGCTCGATCGTGCTTCTGTGCGGACATGGTAGTATTCATTCCAAGAACCTCTGAAGAGTAGCACATGGACTACTGTATTTAATAGCTTGACCATGTTTTGATGCTGTTCTGCTACTTACGTGACTTAGAGCTAATATTGCAACATTTAACTCATTATAGAAAATGTTGCAGCAATTTCATGACATCTTTTTTTTTCCAATTCATTTCATTCCGTATCTGATGGATGCTGTCGGGTCAAGTGTAAGGGGAAAAAACGAGCATTATTTGTTTTAAAACCGCCTCAGGTCATAAAGCTCGTCAGTGCTGTGAAAACTCACCTGTTAATATTCGAAATACATTGTCACACTTTCAGACTCTGCACGTGAATCAGAAATTACAGCTCTTTCCATCTCAAAAGAGAGAACGAGTCGTTATATTGTTAAGAGGGGGAGGGGGAGGTCATCACGGTGCAGAATTAAAGTTCATTTTCTTTTGGAAATGTCAAAATCTAGTGCGAATATAAATGCAAATCTTATCAAATAGTAAACGCATTACATCAAGTCTTGACAAGAGGATCTTATTGTTAGCCGGAATGTACATGAGATTTTCTTTTTCATTGTTATGAATCAAAAGGGACTGGTTAACACACGATTGTCTCTTTAAATTCTAATTGGAACTAACAAGTAGTGCAGTATGAAAGTGGTTGCGTCACAATGGCACGGCGATATTTATTATGACAGCCAATACTTGTTTTGAAGTATGAATTAGCCTCTTTCAAAGACCATTTAGGAGATTGTCAGTGTTGACAATCGCGAGTGAACCCAGCCGAAGAGCCGAAGAGCCGAAGAGCCTAAGCCGAGCTCTTCAGTCCGAGGGCTTTTGATGCGGCTTGCCTAGCCTTTCGCCACGACCCTCTGTTCGCTTCCCTCGATGGCGTTCGACAAACGCCAGTTAAAAATGATCCCTGCACCCACCGATCATTTTCGAAACGATAATCATATCACCGACATTCATGGGGATTGTCCGTGCCGACAATTGCAAGTGAGCCGAAGAGCCGAGGATCCGAAGAGTCGAAGTCGAACTCGTCTGTCCGAGGGCTCTTGCTGCGGCTTGCCTCTCCTCACAACCCTCTGTTCGCTTCCCTAGAGGGCATTTGACAAATGCCAGTTAAAGATGATCCATAGCTCCACCGATCATTTTCGAAACGATAATCGTATCACGTCGGACATTGAGGGATCTAGTTCATGGTTAATTGGATGTCAAAACTTGGCCAACTTTCACCTTGATTACTGACAAATGCGCGCTTTGAGACCATCAGTGGCTTTCGGAAAGCCTGTTCGGCGATACTCGAAACATCGTTTATCAGAAATGTCTCCTGGAACTTTCCTCTCCACTATGGTATGATAGGAGGCGCAAGACGTGAAAGCAGTGGACATGAACAAAATGCATTTGCAGACAAAATGATGAACTTTCATGGATTGAAAGATCGAAACGTCAAGTTGGAGCCCGATCTGGAAATTTATTTCATCATTCAGCAAAAAGTCCTTTCTTAGCTGGTTGGGTTCCATGCTACAGGGAATGTGGGTCGCAGAAAACATTTGGGCTTTCAAAAACAACAACAACAACAACAACAACAACAAATGAAGAAAATGCATACAAGTCTTAGTAATCTAACAACGGAATAATCAAAAGTGTCAAGCCATAACAAGAACAACTTATGAATTTCAGATAAACCAAGGCTCGTCCGGGATTCCGCCAAAGATTCAGCAACCCTTGCTGGGGTTAATTTTATAGTGCATAACTGTATCACAGGCTCATATTATTTCTACTTCAGCCCGGTTCGTGCTGCAGGTGTTTCGCTCCAGTTCGGAGTTGCAGTCTGCGCATGAGCAGATGAGTGTCATCTGAGAAAAAACGACGTAATGCAAGTTCAGTGAATGCTACACAGAAGTTGTAATGAACAATGTGCACGGACTGCGCCTAAACGGTTTCTTCATACGTTGCAGTGAAAGTACATTTTTTTTAAACATTTATAATATAAAAGCAGGATGGATTACCCTGGTGGGTAATACTTCGGACTTTTGCAACTATTTTGTTTCGATGGTTTAAATTCGGGGTGGTTCGAACCATTGCTAACTTCGAACTGGTCTAACAAGAGAGAATAACATGTAAATACAGTTAAACCTTTTGACAGTGCATATCTCTCACATGACCCACACTCTCCCTGTAAGCCATCACCTACATCATTCGTACCCAGACTACACTGGATAAAAAGAGTATAGAATAATAATCATGTACTAATAGCCCTACTAATATTGATGATTATAAATACTGATAATTGATTGAAATTTCATACAGGATATCAATGCTATCATGCATCGATGAAAATGCTGTATTGATTTTGTGTAATTCATTATGATGTATTCAAATGTTTATTTGCAATTACGTTTTTGTTGGAAATGAAATACTAGTGAGTAAACCAAATGGCCGACAATTATAATGCTTACACTTCAGTAGGTATGATAATGTATGTCGCAATGTGAATACAGGTAGCATAAATTGAATGTTCCTTGGGTCAATGAATGGTTGGGATCAAAAGCTCAGCAATGAAATGGCAACACTCTGTAGCTACCTCGTGACTGTGTAATAATTCAAAGCAGAGCGAAAGTGAAAGTGTCCCTGTTCTTGTGACACTTGTCCATTGTTCAGCAAGTAGAATAATTCATCGTGTGAAACCAATTTCTTTGCACCTGCCTGTTATGCTGCGGTACAAAAACAAAAACAAAAACCCGAAAGCAAAATCCGGCGTGTGTGCCAAAAAACCTTGTCCATATCTATAAGAGTGGCGCTGAATTCTGACAAAATGGAGTGAAACAGCGCAGGTAAATCTGGAAAAGAAATCGGAACAATCAGTGGGATGATAAAACCGCAGTCATCCGTCCCATCTAGGGTTTTCCCATCAGAACGAGCAACTTCGCTTTGACTGTAGTTTGAACTATCTAGCCGAGAACGCAAGTTATTGTCTTGCAGTGATATGTACGATGAATAAGATATACTTTAAAACACATCAGCCATAATCATGATAATCTTCGTGATTCGTGCGTTAAAGATCCATGCATATCTATTCTACTCTCTGAATCAATTGGAAAATTCTCGCTCATTTGACGATGCAAGGACTTACGGTGGGAGCACTATATCCTCAAGTGGCAAACTTTTGAAAAGAACTTCACGCATGCGCAAAAGTGAAAGGGGCACGTGCCCATTCAGAAAAGAAATTAAACTACACCGCAGATCTTTACGAAATGCAACAATTCCATTGCAGTCTTACCAGAGCGAGGCATGTGCTATATAGTCAACATTATGTATAGCCCATCTAATTTCATACTGTCGATTCATTGTGCGAAATCATTTCTTTCACTTTTGTCTCCTTAGCTTATTCAGCGGTTGTGCCTTCATTATGATTATTACTAATATGTTGCCAATAGCATTTCGTCACTCACTTTTGAGAAAAGAAACTATTGAATGCACTCAAACTCTCAAACTTTGGTTTCAGTTAACACAGCTGTAATTCTGGCCTCATATTATAGATCATATTTTAGTGCATATTTTGTGGAGCACAAACGGGCCTCTTCACAAACATATATACTCAGTACCATATGTTCTTTATTCAACTGAAATTATGTGATTATTATCTATGGTGACCATTGATAGGTACACAGATTCCGTGATTGTTATATTCATGAATTTGATGAATATTGAGTGTTTGTATATTGTATAAGTAATTGATTTTATACAACATCCTTTAGTGAGTATACTGTAGTAGTATGATAGAACGTAATGTTATAGTGTTTGGTTGTGATCCTCTCATCCCATCTTTTCTCTAGTATTTTTGATACTTTGTCATATTATATCAATTTGTGAAAGCTGCATATCACTGTTTGCTTCGTTTCGTAAAGTTTTTGTTTTCCATAGGTTTGTGTGCATATTGTCTCTGTTTCTGTGAGGTTGGAACTCACATCTTTTCGTACACTCACACTGTGAATGTTGTCTTACATTGCAAATAGATGCTTTCATTCACCGATTAACATTTCACAGCAACTCAAAACATTCTAACAATTCAAGGAAATCATAGTGTTTGGGTTAAAAACATGAGACAACATTAAGCCGTACACTACACCAAACTAGTTGAAGACGCTTTATGGCGCGAGTAAAACAGTTCCATCCCAATTCGTTTGCTGTGTCTTTATCAGCATAAAGATAATCCAAGCTTCAGCACAGTTTTTCCAAAGCTGCCAATATCCACTTCATTAACTTTCAATATCTCTCCCGTTGGGCAAGTGCCGTGTTTAGTTTCATAACATCGTTTCGATAATCCACGCTCTGGTTAATGAGAATGTAGCATGGGAAAAGACACATTACATATACAGCGCAGGCATGATGTCGTGACACCTGCGTTGGAAGTTTGGGGCCAACAGGTTTCTTCCGCTCTGAAAAACATCCTGCCATCGCTTAGATTTCAAGCGAATCCGAGAATCTCTTCCTGATGTTTTAGTTTGATTTTTTTCCTTTGATAAAGTTTCATTCTTTTGTGTTTTCTCTATTCGTTTGTTGTCCCTTTTTTTTTTTTGGGGGGGGGGGGGGAACTCGGGTCGATGCGAAGAAATAATATCCCAAGGCTTCGTATAAGAGTGAAAGAGAATTATCCGAAAGAGCTCATTTAGTGCAATGATAGAGTGTCATTAATTGCCGACACTTAGCCTATTGTTTGGCCGTGAACAGGCCCTTCCACCTTCACTTTCACTCTCCCGCGCTCTCTCCAGCTCTCTCTCTCTCATCGCGTGAGAAAATGAGTTCTCCGGGTCTCGTAGTGGTTTGGACCACTCTTGTCTTGATGAAGTAACATCAGTCTTTCTAGGACTGGCCTTTGCATATACACACTTCATTCGGTCTCTATATCTATTCCATCAATATCATTTTCATTTTTCTCTTCACAATAATCATGATTTATGCATAAATCATGATAATGGTGACCTTAGTCACTTGACTATCAGTTTATTGATAAGACAAATGCAAGTTCTTTTAAAGGCAGCCGATCGCCATCCCTAATGGTACGTAAACTCCGAACGACCGAAGTTTGTGCGTGCAATTGCGCAATGGCAGACTCGGTGCTATATCCATAAACGTGTGGGACAATGCTACCACTGAGACAAGTGTGTGTGTGTGTGCGTGTGTGTGTACGCATCATACACAAACATTGTCACCGCGAGCTGCGGTGATTGGAGGAGAGAGGCCAGAAGACGCTGCGGCGTGTGTGTGTGTGTGTGTGTGTGCGTGTGTGTGTGTACGCATCATACACAAATATTGTCACCGCGAGCTGCGGTGATTGGAGGAGAGAGGCCAGAAGACGCGTGGCTCTTTTGGCCTCTCTTCATGCGCATGCGCACTGAGAGTGTGCGTCCATTCGGAAGCTCTCGGGACAGCCATTTTGGGTTAGGAGATAAGCACAGGGAGCTCTCTTGTAGCCGTATTTTCGCTGACCCATTGAGCCAGCGCTATTCTCATTCGGGGGTCACTACATTTGATACAGAATGGGGGAGGCAGCGTGTTGCGTTCGTCTCCGTGCCGCACAAACCACTCGCCACGACTGAGTGTCTTTAAATTCAGTCTTCAAGTATTGACCGATTCGGGTTCGTTGAGGGCAGCAGACATTTTACGGCACAGGGCGCAGCCATAGTGGGTGTATCAGCGACCCCCCCCCCCCCCCCCCCCTGCTCTCCCCCATCCCGGGGCAACATGTTTATCACGCACTTGTAACAAAGGTTCGCGCACTAAGCAAGCATTCGCGCACTCAGTACGAGACGCCCATTGGCTAAAGCAGTTTTTCATTCTGCGCGCGTGCCAATGTAGGGAGAGGGGTGGGGGAGTGCGGAGGGGGGGGGGGGGGTCTGCTGATACACCCACTATGGCTGTGCCTATGCTAAAAATACACATAGCGCGTCACAGAATCGGTCAATAGCCTATGATCACTTTTGGTGCTGTAAAGGCATCGCTTTCATAAGTTCTTCTGAGGTCTTCTGCTGAAGCAAACAAAATAACTTTCTTATGTACCTAAAAACCAAATGGATACCGGTGATATTACTTTTACACAGAATGCTAGAATTTCTTGCGTTTTAACGCCAGTAATATAGCATTAAACGTAAATCTCGAAATATGCACTTTAGATAGGTTCATCAGAGTATAGTACATTATATATTCCTCGTGATTTTCTTGTATGTTGCGTGAAATTGCTTGGACTTGTGCATTATGTCCATTCCGTGCCCAATAGTATTCAACAGGTGCATGTGAATAAATTATTCTCGTTTGATGGTGCAAAAAACAAACAAACAAACAGGTAAACCCACAGCAAAATGGGAACACCGAGGTTCGATAACAACAGGTACATACACACATGCATACATACACACACACATACACACACACACACACACACATACACACACACACACACACACACACACACAGACACACGCACACACACACATCAGCACAACATCATGGTAGATTATTAACATAACGCGCATGCACAAACAGATCACACACTTTGCTCACCTTCCCAGGTGTGATTTTAAGTAAATCGCAATGGTAAACAGTTATCACATTTCGTAGTTGCAGGTGATATAAAATCGAATATCACACGAAAATGAGAACGTGAATGCCTAACACGGCATTTATTTTTGAAGAAAATGTCCGGAAATTGGAAGAAGGGGAAAAAAGATGCCACTGAATGTTATATGGCTGCAGACTATCTCGTTCACCACCACGGACAGGAAGCGCGGAAGTCGTACAGGTTGAACACTTCGTGAAAACCTGCAGAGCGGTACATATTATATAGAAATACAGCACGTCTTTCTCTTTTCTTTTTTTTTTAAATTCTGGGAAGCGGAGGACTAGCGGGTTGTCTATACAGGATGCGCATCTGTATTCGTTACGGATGCGTTAGAAATCTGAGCCGTTATAAATATTCATTCAAAAACAAAAATATAAGCGATCAGTTCACTGTAAATGCGATATGCCTGTCTCACCATGATATATACAGTGCATTCATGGCGACCCAGCATGTTTACCAGTTCATACAGAATGAGATTGGTTAGGAATGATCAGTATATGCATCTAAAATAAAATAATCAATAATGATGATGATGATGATGATGATGATGATGATGATAATGGTGGTGTGATGATGAAGATGATAATGATGATAATCATCATCATTATCATAGTAATAATAATAATGATAATAATTATGATAATAATAATAATAATAATAATACTATTGATGATGATAATAATAATAATAATGATAACAATGATAACAATAATAATAATAATAACAATATGCTATCGTCATCATCATCATCACTATTGGGTCTTCTTTAACAATTATAGCCTCTTCAGTGTTGCCACTGCTCTACCAGAGGGCCCTGCCTTTGTTATCACCCTAGTGTTGCCAGATATACTCATTTATACACCTTGGTCGAGAGGGACATGGTGGGTAAAAACATCTTGTCCAAGGACGTAAGCACTGGACGGGATTCGCACTCGGGTCCGCCGATTTAAAGTCAAGGTCTTCTTCAATATAACGCCACAGTGCCTCCACACAATAGAGACACAAAACAAAGCGAGAAGAGAAAGCGTGACAAGCAATTATTGGTTATATCATACCGAATGAGAAAATGACGGTAGCGTATAGTATAGCGTTCATGTTGGATGATGGGATAGGACCATAATCATGCAGCGAGGTCGGAAGAACGGGAAGTTGTTTGTGAATAACACCATGACACTTCGTATGCTTGACACATGGCGTTGGAAAATTCAAATCAAATATCCCAGACTTTGTTTTGTTTAGTTACATTCGTCTTCTTCTCGTTGACACTGTAAATGTTCAGAAAACATAATAATTTCAAGTTATGATTTGTCCTTGTTTCCACGCATTCTTTCCTTTGATGCCACGAACGTCATGTCTACCACTGATTTGGAATGCAATGCACATTATACTATAATTATAAACAATAAATCGTAATGGCAATAACTTTATAAGATTAACATTACACCATCCTCACATGTTAATGATTGCCCCCAGAATCTGTGACCTTTGACCTCTGCCCCCTTATCTTTTCCTGTATAATGCCTTCCTTGCTCATTGTATCTCTTCAGTAATCTCTTCTATAATGTTACTACAGTACTGTATGCTTGTCAGTATACTACGTTATGCTTTACGAATTTCTTCATTATACTTTTGCTGAGTTCTTCTTCTTCTTCTGTAGAAGTGCATCCTTCATTGTTGAAGATCAGCGCACTGCAGAGTCGTGTGCATGCCGTCATGGCACTTTGAGAGAACGGCCCTTAAAAAGGGGATGGCTAGTAACCGATCAGTGGGAATCAGTGGGAATGCTGAGGGATGATTGTTCCAATCCTTGTGGGATTCATTTAAGAGTACATTACATATCTACTGATGTGTGAAAATTATTTGCTTCAGAACGGTCTCATATTCAAGTGATGTGCAGTTTAATGCCCCGTCACTGACCAGGGACGCTTACCTGGAAGCATTAAACTGCACATTACTTGAATATGAGACCATTCTGAAGCAAATAATTTTCACACAAGAATAGATATATAATGTACTCTTAAATGAATCCCACAAGGATTGGAACAATAATCCCTCAGCATTCCCACTGATTCCCACTGATCAGTTACTAGCCATCCCCTTTAAGGGCCAATCATTATTTACATAGAGTGAACTTTGTGCAGTAATATGTACATGACTGTGTAGTGCTGCTAAAAATCATCGACATGACTGGATGCTAGATGAGGGCTTCCCTCAATGCCTTGTTAAAGACATCGAGTGATGGGAAGATTGCAGGATCCTTCTTTGGGTTGTTCCATTCTCTGCAGGTGCTGGGAAAGAAGGATGAAGAGATAACTTGTGAGCTGGAGTGTGGGATCCAGAATCAGCTAGCATGGCCTCTGGTATTTGATGTCAATGGTGTGAGGTGGTCCTTCCAACCAATATCAAATAGGTCAAACCGTATCTTGTAGAGCATTGCTAGCCGACCTTGTCGACGTCTGCTCTATAGTGTAGGCCAATGAAGATCATTTAGCATGGCGCTGACACTTGATTGGCGGTACTAGTTGTTCATGACATATCCTGTACTATTCCGCTGGACCTGCTCAACTTTCTTGATGTTTTGTTGTGTGTGTGTATCCCATGCTACTGCTGCATATTCTATTATGGGTCTTATGTAGGTCTTGTAGGTTGCTTCTTTGATCTTACGAGGACACCTTCTGAAGTTACGCTGAAGAAAAGCTCGAGTGGAGTTAGCTCTCTTGGAAATTATGTCGACGTGGTTGTTGAAGTCAAGGTTGCTGTTGATGCAGCTTCTGCAAGAAGTACTCCATGAATGTTAAAGATAGAAGTGACTGGATTGCGTTTCTTGGTCACACGCAATACTTGACACTTTGCTGGGTTTAAGCGCATGTTCCATGTGCGCTCCCAGGCCTGCAAGTTATCAAGATCGTCTTGGAGTAGTCTCGCATCATGGGGAGATGATATCCTCTTGTACAGAGCACAGTCATCTGCGAAGAGCCGAGTTGTAGAGTTGTTAGCACATTACGGAAGATCATTGATGAAGGCTAAGAAGAGTAAGGGCCCGAGGACACTCCCTTGTGGCACACCAGATGCCACAAGCACCTCTTTGCTGACTTCACCTTCAACCTGGACCTGCTGTGTGCGATCTCTGAGGAAGTCTCCAACCCACTGCAGAGTACATCCTCTCAAGCTTGTGGAGGAGCAGTCTGTGGGACACCTTACTTCAACCCACTGCAGAGTACACCCTCTCACTCCATAGTGTTCAAGCTTGTGGAGGAGCAGTCTGTGGGACACCGTATCAAACGCCTTTGCAAAGTCCAGTAGGATGAGATCAGTCTGCCCTTTGTCCTCTATTCCTCGTGCTAGATCATTGATGGTCAAGACCAGCTGAGTGTCACATGATCGTCTTTTCCGGAAGCCGTGCAGAGCATCGCATAGGATTTCATGGACTGTGAGATGGTTCATGATGGCGCTATGGATGACATGCTCACACAGTTTAGATAGGATGGCAGTTAGGGAGATAGGCCGGTAGTTGGTTGGAGATGACCTGCTTCCCTTTTTGCAAACGGGAACAATCGACGCCTTCTTCCATGCTGCTGGTACAGTTCCGTGGTCAAGAGAGGCCTAAAACAGAAGTGTAAGTGCTGGAGCAATACGAGTATCTTCTGCAATTTCTCTAAGAAATCTGGCAGGAATACCATCTGGTCCTGTCGCCTTGTGTGGATTCAGATTCTTGAGTAGCTTGACAATCCCCTTGTTGTTGATGGTGATATGGTCCATTGGTGGGTAAGGGGACGGTCCAAGGTCAGGAAGGTTAGGAGTGTCATCACCAGTGAAAACGGATGCAAACTGATTATTCAGAATATCAGCCTTCCGAATGGGATCACTGTATTTAACAAGTTCCAATCCTTCAAGGGGGACACAGCAGCTTGGTCGCAGCGTTTTGCCTTGATGATGGCACCAAGTCTCCTGCCACTAACGCCCGGCTCACTACAGATAATATCACTGATGTATTGGTTGTAGGCCTGGCGGTAAGTAGTTTGGGCTTCCCTCTTCAGTCTTCGATGCCTCCTCCAGTCCCTATAATCTGTTGGTCCTTTTTGCTTTCTTGTACGATCTTGCTTTCCTCCGACAAATCCTTTTGGTCAATGTGTTGTACCAGGGCTGGTTGAAACTGGATGAGCTGAGCTCATCCATCGAGGGGGGGGGGGGGGCGGAGGGGGGCTGATACACTGTATCCATTACAAATGAAACCGTATTACCATACATTCACATCCACAGTTACTACAATAGCAAGGAACTAGTCCCCGTGCAACTTCGACTCAATTAAGTTCCCGCTCTTACGTCATAACACGCTTGTTTGCAATGGAGTAGATATCATCACGTCATTGTATGTCCCTTCCTAGACCCGATATTAATTTGTTACTCGACAAACTTCAATGTCCAATATCTCATTTCCTTCTTCAGAATCCAAAATAACAGGAAATGGAAACAGAAATGGAAAGAGCAACGTTGCTTTTGACGCATGCATATACACAGCATTTGACTCTTTTTCTTATCTGTACTATGGATTTAATCAGCATTCTCTCCTCATTAATGAACCCGCGTACACTCACACCATGTTTCGCAGCCCGCCTTTCCAAGAATATGCAGATTAAAGGAACCATAATGCAAACAGCCATGTTGCGTTTTGACATCACTTATATTTATGTTGCCGAATGAATATCTAGATAGTGACATATGTTTTATCATATTTTTTCTTCTACTTTGTTTGGATTACTTGGATGCACCTACAAAAAAAGCAACCCAACAACAACCACCTCTAAACCAATATTCTGTCAGTGACGTCAATGATTAACAAGAGACACTGGAATGTACCTTTCCCTAGACCGAACATAACTTCCATGTTTCCATGATACTATGATCAGCGAACAATTATGCCCGGTATAGGGAAAGGTGTTTTCCAATGCCTTTTTTATTGTATAAGTACAGTTTTTCATATTACATTGTTGATCATAATAGTGTAGCAATGATTGATAGATGATGTCACAGTCAGAATCTTGGTTTGGAAGAGTTTCTTTCTATCCATGTATAGCTGTATAGTCTGAAGAAAAATAGCAGAAATGTCACTATAAATTACGTGACACATAATTTTATTAAGATATTCTCTTTGCCACATAAGTGATCATCAGAATGTCGTAAAATCAATACAAGTCAACGTGCATTTTGTATTGTATACAGTTCCTGGGCTGAGCTGTCGGCAAATTATAATGTATACAATACACGTTTACATTCCTCATCACAATGAGTGAAAATACCAAAATGATCTTAAAATAGTGGGGATGGGCAAGTACATTTCCGCAGTACCAAGTGTGAGATATATGGTATTTTATTTCAGTCCTCTTGAGAGCACGCAAGGTTTATTTCCGCGTGAAAGCCTAGTTCAAGTAGCAGCCATCATCATGAAGATAGAAACCAGCTCTGAATACATTAACGCTTCGAAGTCATTCTCCAGGTTTGTATCGGAGTCATTGTCCACCGGCCACTCTTCACCAGTGCTCGCATGCTTGAATAACAAAGGAAGTTATAGAAGGAAAGCAAAAGTGGTCAGATAGATAGGTACGTCTATAAGGGTGGGAAGAATGGCAGAAGGCTGTGTGCGTGCGTGCGTTGTGAGCAAAGAGATTTTATAGTGGTGTAATCTCTTTGGTTGTGAGTATGATTGTGTGTGCGCGCGTGCACACCAACGATAGAGCGCGTTATACAGACTGCTTGACAAAGGGCAGAACAGAGAGTACTCTTCAGAAAAGTTTTCCTCGGAAGACGTCCTTGAAAGAAATATCCATTCCTGTTGTATCTCATTTTTCTGCCTCCGCCACAAAATGTCGCCGGATTTACCATTTCTGAGATGGCAATTCCGACATCTGAGTGTTCAAATCTAAAAATTTTGAGTGTCCAAATTTAACATTTAACACAAAGTTGTACTAGTGACAACATTAAAAATGTTGATTAAAACATTAAAAATGTTGATTTACCGATTTACCATTTCATAGTTTAGAGTGTAGGGAAAGCTTTGGTCCAAGGGCTAAAAGGTCATGGGTCATAAGTAAGTCTGTGCAATCATGTAAAACTCGTCACACAGTGCCCACAAGTCATGTACTGGGGACCTATTGGGATGAGAGTAATGCGACAAAGCGGAGGCATATACCAGTTGCCAGAGCGACATTTCCAGTTTTCCTATAGAAATATACATCATTAGTAATCATATAGCACGACTTCTGGAACGTGTGAAAGCCACGGTCCGCCGAAGATGAAGCAGCGGATCCGCGGGACCGTTAATGGCCGGGCGGTCGGCAGCCGCGAAGTGTAGACTTCCTCCTCAACTTCCGCGAAGCCGCGTTGAATTTTGGTATCAAACAGGTCGTATGTACAATTATAAACCCAATATCTGGGAACAAAAGGAAAAGCGAAAGAGACGTGTGGCCCAGTGATCGACAGAGAGCTGGTGACATCGCGAGAGCTGTAATAACAATCTCGCGCTGATTCCCATGATACAATCACACATGATATCCTTTGACTGCTTTTTTTCCTTCCAGTGTTTACTGTTTGGGAAGCAGCAACCACGATAACAAACAAGGAAGATGAATAGGGCGTCTATAACCTGTTTCAATCACGAGTAATGAGCGATTGTGGTTTGATCACAAGTTCGCCAACACCTTGCTCGTCTTAAATATTGTTGTTGTTTTTTGTCCTAGTATCGCATAATCAGCGCAGTATAGTGGGCCATATCATAGCCGTTTAGTGGAATCCGTTGCTTAAAGTACTTGTTTGGAAACGCACCTGTACAGGCAACCATCAAGAGCAGGTGTGTACACACAGTAACACGCATACATCTTTCCAGATGTCCTCGTCAAATATCTGATCGTTTGTTGGTTTTGTATTTGTTTTGTTTTTAGTCAGTTGAGAACCCATTTTTCTATGAAGACATGTTGCTGGCAATTAAGGACACGCATGAACATCGATTTGTAGAAATCACTGAAGTATCTGTAAATGAGATACATAGAAAACAAAGAAAACTTTAATCTCATCCAACCGTTTTCTTTCAGCGTAGTCCTCATTGTCCTCTTCCGTCCCCTCCGACGTTCTTCCTCTTATCTTTTCTTCTTTTTTCATCTCGTCTTATCAATCTCCTTCCTTCCTTTCCCTTTTTTTTTTTTTTTTGGGGGGGGGGGGGGGTGTTTTTGCCTTTTCAATTCGAAAGACCAGTTTGCAGCGCGTAATAATGACTGGTAGAAATTCGTGACTCAACACCGTACTGTACGTATACCACACAGTAGCCACTCTATAAAAGAAGGGAGGTGTGGGCTCTCACACCTCCCTGATAAAAGTTAAAAACATAGTCATGGCTGCATCTTCAAGATGACATTGTATGGCATCGTTTCAAGAAAGTTGTCAGCTCTGACAGTAAAATCGTTGGTTTTGATTGGCAGAGAAGTTCCGATCACTAACTGTTACTAATAGTAATAGTATGGTTATTGTCAGAAATTGATAACTTGTGGCGCTGACAAGTTTCGTGAAACGGTGCCCACAGGACTACTAAAAACATGGAAAAAACAAGAACAAGACCAAAATGTGAATCGGCACTACACAGAAAGGTGAGAGAAGAAATGATACCGGAAAGATCAGTTAAAGACGAAACATATATATAACATATACAAGTGTATATATATATTATGGTTGAAAAATTTATCGTTTGTGGAATATGAGTCACGGGAGAAAATGAAAGAAATGAACGCAAACAAAAGCAAAAGTATACATTTGTCTATATTTTATATGTCTGTTTATTGGAAAATAAAATCTCATTGACGGTGTACTGTATATTCTCACAAGTATAGAAGACATGAAACGTTGGCTTTCTCTTTAATTTCAATATTCAACCGAATTCTCATCGTTCGTATTTTGACATACATGTACTATACAACGAAAAACATACTCGATGTACATTTACATACATGTCGCATAATTATAATTCTTATCAAATTATAGGCAAAAGGACTCTAAATCCATTTACAGATTTAACATCCTTGTTTGCGGTTCGAAACTGACCTGATACTAATTTTCCGACTTCATTCATATAATGGAAGGGCCACTCGCGCAAACGGAAAGCTACGCTCGTTTTCGTTATACGCAATTTGACAAAATACAACTGCATAGTTTTCCTTAACCATTAACAGACCTAGGATATTGTACCAGTATACAAGGGGAAATAAACATGGGTGTCAGCCACGTTACATTACCTTTATATGTTTATCAAAGCGGTGTACACGATGATAAACGTATAATACATATTTTCTTTTTTAATGTTTCCTTCATCTTTACTGACTTCATTCTCAAATCAACATCAACAATGTGATAAATCACTTAAAGTTCAACCGACTAAACAATACTAACAAGTCAATACTTTTAATATGCATTACATTCCACATAAAAATATGCATTATATTCCATCTGAAATGCTGACAAGTAAAATGACATTTCACTTGAATTTGTAAAGATATAACGCATATTTCACCTTGAAGGTATGTGCCAAAAATAGTACATTGTACAACTCAAGAACGATATAACATACACACACACGCACGCGCGCACACACACACACACACACGCACTCATGCACATACTATTCGCTTGAAGTACTGGTTCCTGATTCTAAACCTTGCATTAAAAATAAAAATAAATGAAATAGAAACAAACTGCGCAGAGCACGTGGAAGCCAATGACATTACATGTCCCAAGGTTCATCACGAGATGTTTTAAAAGTTTTGAAATGACTCGGTCACATTTTTCATAAGTTATCTAAAACTTGACAAAAAGGGCATTACAAACAAAACATACTCAATAAAACAAGAGAGTCGTATTGCACTCTTACGTCTAAATGTGTTTTTATCAAACATATACATTGCACTGCGAACTACATCTTTTAATGTATGTGTGAGTGACGCTGATGGGTGTAACGGAGGCCGTTGGCGAAAAGGAATGTAGTACACGACTGTTTGATCAAATTGGCGATGTCCATGACGTCACAGGCCTTCGCATTTCCACATCTCACCTACTGAAATAGTAGCAAAAAAAAAAAAAAAAAAATTATAGAAAGGCAAATTGCGATAATCACACATTGCTACTGAGCACATGCCAAAACCTTTTATGATTGTCGTGTGGCAGTTTACCTGGTGGTCGCAGCAGGACGACACGGACAACCGAAATTTAACAAAAAAAAGAACATAGACAACCTACGTCGTAAGAGGGCGCACTTATCATCCAGGTCCCTTCATGAGTGGGACTCTACGTGTATCCCAACAACTTTTTGTGAGTGTCAAACCTATCCACGTGTCATGCATTTTCACAGTCACTATCAGCAGATTTGTATATCGGAAGCACCGTATGCAGAGATATGCACCCCTTTATGAGGACGCCACTATGAATATCAGACGTTTTAAGCCTCCGGCATTGCCACGTCTTCATAAAAGTCGGACTAGTGAATTACCTTTGCCGAGTTTATCACCGTACGAAGCTGTAATTAATGTATTTCATTTCACACATTTCAAATCATAAATGGCAGCTTTAAAAAAAAAAAATATCATTTCTGACTATGGAATACTGACCATACTGACGGTGATGATGAGGATGAGAAGAAGAAGAAGGAGAAGAAGAAGAAGAAAAAGAAGAAGAAGAAGAAGAAGAGGAAGAAGAAGAAAATGAGAGAGGAGGAGGAAGAGGAAAAAGAAGAAAATGCAGAAGGCAAGAAATAAAAGAGAACAAGCAGAAGAAAAAGATGATGACGATGATGACAACGTTGACGATGACGATGATAATGACGTTGACTAATCTATCTTGGCTGATGTGATGGGATGGTAGAAATTGACGCACGCTGCCCTCACTGTTGGTCAAGGCTATTGGTAGTCTCATCCATGTAGTCCCAATCCTCAAAATCTGTACGAAATGTATATACGAAAAATAAAGTGCCTCATGTAGAAATAACACTTTAGTCAGCTATGGAATGAACTTTTGGTCTCGTGAATTTTGAAAATGTTATGGTCCTGAAAGGAAGGTTACATTTTGTTATACCGAAGGTTCGTTAATCCAAAAATGAAATAAGGTTCTTATTCCGGAGGTGATTTAATCCGAAAATTAAATAAGCTCATTAATCCGAAAATAAAAACAAATTAAAAAAAAGCCAAGGTTCGTTAGTCCGAAGGTTCGTTATTCCGAAAACGAAATAAGTTTCGTAAATTCCGAAGATTCGTTAATACGCGCCGTCTTTACATTTTTCGGAGAAACGAACCTTTGGAAAACGAACATCACCTCATACAATATATCAGTGAAAGTCTTCATGAGAGCAGTTGTTCGTCTCTACATTAAATGAACCACGAATGAGCTTAGTAAGGTTGGAAATGACATGGAAAAATAAAATAGACAGAAGTTACATCCACACCAGTGACAACACACACACACACACACACACACACACACACACACACATACACACACACACAAACGCGCACCACATACACACACAAACAAAATGACAGTTACCATCATATGCAAATCACTGCCACAACCTCTATAGCAATATAATGGAATGGTCCCTAGTTATAGTTTTGAAATGCTCATTTTTCTGATGTTCCAAATGTTCCTTTAAAAAAAGAACAAGAAAACCGCAGCATACTGAATGAAATTACATGTACATGTATAACAGAAACCTTACATGACATTTGATTACAGTGCACTCCCGTTATAACGAACACGGTTATAGCGAAATTTCGGTTACAACGAAGTAACAAATTCAGGCGCGCAACATTATCCACTCTATGCTTTTTTTTTAATTATTTATTTGTTCGGTTATAACGAAATTTCGATATAAGACCGGTCATTATCGCCTCGTTAATCAATGTGATTGTTATTACCAAAATCCCTGTTTTGCGAAAGCATGCGGTTTTTCTACATTCTATGCAGTACTTTTTCTACGTCCAGGTGCAAAGGAGTTTTCAATGCTCTGATGCATTGATTTTAATCTTACGTCTCATTAAAGTCTAGAAGGAGGTGAACTGATGTCCTGATTATTACGCTAATCGTAACGGAAGTGATCGGATCTTCTTACTTGTGCTTTCTAGTCGCTTTATTGCTATAGTGTGTGAGTGTGTCAATCGTGGACATAACTCTAGATTTTACCACTGTTGCTCTTTACCTCCCCTCCCCCTGGCCCCCCCCCGCCCTGCCCCCCCCCCTCTCCTGCCCCCCCCCCAACTGACACCACAATATGTGTAAGCATTTTGTCGTACTCCACGAACTACGTTCGTCACACGAGTACAAATCCGTTACTTTCGAGGATCCTACTATTCCTATATTAGACACTATACATTGCATCACAAGTTCAAGTATAGGCAATGTGTTAACAACGTATATTCCTGCGTTTTACATTTGGGGATCCCGCCAACATTATTTTTGGCTCTCAACTTGGAGACACCAGCAACAAACAAGAAAAAAAAAATGGAGTCGAAAAGGAGCATGAGACATCCTTCGGAGATATTTTAAGAGCAAGAAGGACACAAAGGTTGACTGACTGACAAATCAGGAAGATTTAAGTCAAAGATTTTGCACGAACTTATCTTCAACAACATTACGCGGCGATCACTGCTAATGACAGCTAAAGGCGACTGTTATGTAGGTGTGGTCGATAGAAACAGGGTAGGCCTGTTTTTATGGATTATATCTCGAAGGTTTATGGAAGCCCTAGATTGCCCTAGATTTACGAACATTGCCAATGTTCTTGTTACACTTGCTTTGCTGTTGATGATGACAATGTCATAACAGCGTTCTAGATTTCTCGTAGTGGCTTCGCTTGAAGACTCTCGGTGTTTGTGAGCGAAAATGCCAGAAAAGTGCGATATCGCATGATGATCAGAATCCGTCATTACTTGCATTACTAGTCTGGCTTCACGGCGCCCCAAGATTCTTCCGGGAGCTTTTGTTACGCTCCGGTACATATTTATGGTTATGTGATGGTCTGTGCTTTCTGAGTTGCGTACCATCCATATCACGCTCACTGATTTCAAATGACACGAATATCCATGTATTATGTATTGACGATTGGGGCTCATGATTACTGAATCAGATTAAACACCGGTTCTTGAAGTAGACATTCTGAAGGTTACATCAGTATACTAGAGATAGATACCAAGAAGATATCTCTATGGTTACATCACATGTCCGCATTATATAGCCTCTATAAAATAATTACGTTTTTCAACGTGCGAGTTGTGCTTGGGATTCTGTGTTGTGTGAAAGTTTGCGCGGTGATGTAAGTGAAGAAGAGATGTTGACGGTAACACCACGTGTATGGAGTCCGTGAAAGGACTGTCGACTGGAAAAAGAAGAAGCGAGAGAGAAAGAGTTGGGAAGGGAAACGACTCAGGGAGAGAGTGTAAGGAAATCATAGTGACAGTCGGGGCAGCGATGAGCTGGAAGTTGAAGTTGCACTGGTGGAGAAGGGAGCATAGGAGAAAGGGACAGTAATAAGGAAGAATGGAGTGAGAATCGGATACAGGGTTGGGATGACTGTGGGAGGAGAAAGATGAGTCAAATAGGAGGGAGAGGAGAGGTAAGCAGTGGCGGATCCAAGGGGAGCGCACCGGGCGCCCCCCCCCTCCTCTTTATTTTTTGTTAAAACAAAAGAAATAAAAAAAGGGGAGGGGTGCCTGCGCCCAACATTAATTTTGTAAAGGCGCCCCCTCTTTACGGAATTCCTGGATCCGCCCCTAGTAAGAAGAAGGCAAGAAAATCATGGAGATAAGAGAGAGAAGTGAAGATGTAAAATTCCGAACGATGAATCACGAAACGAGCCAAGAGAAAATGAATCGGTTAGCGATGCGGACTACTGTGGAACGCGGAATCAAACCTACCGGTACGAAAAATGGTGACACATTGTGCTCCTGCGACAATATTGTTCCGGTGTTCTTTTCTCCAAGGACTTTAAGGTTAGGGTTGTGATAGGGTTTTAAGTTTAGTTTGATGTGAGGATTAGGATTAGGGTTAGGGTCATGTTTGTGGGTAGAATTAATGTTTGGCTTAGCGTGCAGATATTTCAGGGGAGAAATCGTCGCAGGAGCAAATGTCATGGAACCGTAAAGTGAGTGAGGTGGGTGTGGTGTGAGTTGATCCTATTGAGGACTCGTGTAGGGAAAGAGCTTCGTATTTTTGATGGAATCTTATTGGTCTTGTAAACTGAAGTGAGCATACGCGTGCCTCAAAGTGTGCAACCTGACTGGAGTGCATTCAGGCGAATGGATAGATCACACTGCGAGTACCTCATTCATTCCAGCCACTGGCCCGTGGGGTAATACTAGTAGACCTACTACGTCATTATGAAGAGTGTTGACAACCGCTGAGAACGTACAGAAAATGAGAATGCAGCACATGCGAACCCTGTCTCAACGTACACAAATACGAGATTTCGTTCGTAGGAGAGCATTTTACGAGTGCAGTCGTCATTACTGCCCTTATCAACTTTGTCTGTTCTTGATGATTTGGTTACAAGAAAATTCTCGCGGTTCCGACTCTCGCTGAAACGGGGTTTGCCTAGATACAAGTATCATCGTTATCGTTCTCATCATTAGGTGACGGTGCACATGTCTGTGGGATGCACGAAATTCTAGGACTACGATGTCGGTACTGGAACTGAGAGAAGGTGACAGCTAGCCAGACTTTTGTTTTATGACTGACAAGAAGATAGACAGTTAGAAAACACAGGACAGAATGATTTAGTATCTTAAAGCATTCATATTTATTAGTACAGCTTTAAAACAATTACTGTTAATAAGGTGTGATATACAACAAGGCATGGATGAAAATAATGTATTAATGACAGCTCTGTATAATATGAAGTGCTTTAGTAAGGTAGGAGCCCACTTTTGTTAACGTTTTCACAATACACCCCCAAATTCATCCATAGATAAAACTTGGTAGCATGCTGTGAATTAATATCAGTTTGATTGAGCTATACAAGCTAACATCTTCCTCCATTTTGATGTAACTTTTCTTTGCATGGTAGATGCATCCTCTTAGCATGAAAAAAATAATAATTGGTCCAAATACATCCCAATCATGGCAGAATTTTATGATATGTCACACTACACATCATGAGTTTACCTCTGGCTGTTGATTAAAGGACAAGTCTACCTTTATATACATGTGGATTGAGTGAATGCAGCAATATTAGTAGAACACATCAGTGAGAGTTGGAGCAAAATCGGACAATCCGTTCAAAAGTTATGAATTTTTGAAGTTTCTGCTCAGTCACGGCTGGATGAAAAGACTACTATAGCTTGTGATGTCACATGAGTACAACGATATAAAGAAAGAATAAAGAAAATTCAAGATCTTTCTATTTTTCTCGCTTAACAAAAGAACACTCGACTTCTCTCTTTCAGAAGGCAGGGGGAATAATATTACCCTTAACATACGTCAGTAGCAAGTGGAAGAAATGTGCACTTTATTCAAAAAGTAAAGTTTTGTGAAATTCTCTTTTTATTTTCCTTGTATAGTTGTACGCATGTGACATCATACACTGTAGTAGTCTTCTCTTCCAGCAGTGACTGCGCAGATACTTAAAATATTCGTAACTTTTGAATGGATTGTCCAATTTTCCTCAAACTTTCACTAATGTGTTCTACTAATATTGCTGCATTCTCTCAATCCTTATGTATATGAAGGTGGACTTGTCCTTTAATCAACGTCTCTTGAGACACATTGTAATATGGGCTCCTTCCTTTCAACTAATGGATTAGTACAGATAGAATACGGCTTGGCAGGTGCATAAACCAGTTACGTTATAACGAGATCCTAAAACTCAGTATGAGACTAGATAAGACACCCGTCTACAGTGCGAGTAGTGCAGTCAAAACGTTCACTCATTCTGGAAAAGAATTCTAGATCCATCGCTTACCTGTGATTAGGTAATATCTTTGTTAACTCTTAAAGGTATTTAAACTGACTAGCTGAAGCCAAAAGAAAAATACATGGCAATGATATCATGGATAACTTGTGTTGCTTGTCATGTCAATCCCCCTGTCACAACCCATGTAATCTTACTACATGTATGAACTTACATACAGTTGCTTTCTCTAAATAGTACAGTTGAAATGGCAAAGGCTCCTTGGAATTGTGAAAAACATTTTTCACAAAAACATGAAAAGGTCACTCTGCACAACAAGTTTCATAACAATTTCATAAAATGTACGGGAGTGTTTTGCTCTGATACATTTTAAGGTATGGTTTTCTTTTCTCTTTAACTGTGGTATCATGGCAATAAGTTGGTTTGATGAACATACAAATCATGTCTTGTATATCATAATGACAAAAAGAATCATATTGTCTTTCTTTGGTCTACATAACATCATCAGTTCATTTTCATTAAAGCACAAATTAAATGCTGATGTATCAAAAAAGAAATATGTAATTGCCATATGTCTCCAGGAAACCATGAGGATATTAAAAAAATCACACTTTGATAGGGAGGGAATATGACATAGACTTACAGGGAAAGGTGTACTTGTGCAATTCTTTCAGTATAAAGCAAAAAGATATTTAGTTTACACTAAATTTGCCCCCCTCCAAGAAATATTCTAGTACTCACATAGTTGGTATCTTTAACAGCATTTCATGTGGCAGTACTGAGTAGCAGTAATACTCTGACATCGTTTGGCTATCACTGTCCCTTTAAGCCTTTGATATTTCATTAAACACTCTTTTCTCTGGAAAGGGCAAGGTAGAAAAAACATGCTAACCTTGCATGTGAAACAAAAATGGGAAAAAAAAGCCAGTGCGGTCATTTTTGTGCAAAGAACACAAGAGAGAGAGAGAGAGAGAGAGAGAGACCATTTTAGTACCAATCAGCCAGTGACAATTAGCAAAAATAAAACAGCCTGTGGTGGGACGCACAGAGCAGATCATATGTCAATAGCAAACATGTTATTTCTGAAATCAGTAGAGTGCCAAGTGAATGATGAGATGGTGTAAATATTTTTCTATTCTGAACGTGAAATCATCCTCACAAAATACACTGACATAGGTGTCCTGTTGACACAGTGTGCTCCCATACCGGTGTACGGACCACTTCCACAGGTTGGGTGGAACTTTTACAGGTCACTTTTCAGCATGTGCTGAAAAGCACCCATATGAGCGCTAAACTTATTCCCTTGAAGACTCTTAAACTCCTCAATATCTTTGCACAGAGACCCACTTGGTTCCCTTCAGCAAATGGTTAAAGGGAAAAGTCATCCTGATATATTGTTGCTTGGTATGAAAACAGGAAACTCACAGAAGAAGATCACTGAAAATTCAGGGGGAAATAGTACATATTAAAAATATATGTATATACATTTATACGAATAATATACAATTGTAAGTTTACAAATTCACAGTTCTGCAACAAATCTTTTAATAGCTGTTGAGGTCTTCACCGAGACAATTTTTTTTTTTCTCAAAAAATTGAGCTGAAAAAGGAAATGGCCGCTTTCGAGTTGTGAAAAACATTTTTCATCAAAACATCTGAAGGTCATTCCATGTAAAAGTTCTCTAACAATTTCATCAAATGTTTTAGATG
This sequence comes from Diadema antillarum, assembly GCF_040938485.1. Classification (NCBI taxonomy): domain Eukaryota; kingdom Metazoa; phylum Echinodermata; class Echinoidea; order Diadematoida; family Diadematidae; genus Diadema; species Diadema antillarum. The sequence goes on along the minus strand of NW_027271239.1, from coordinate 439,763 downwards.
ACTTTGCTCCATATATTCTTTTTTTTTTACTTTGAACTGTTATCATGGCAATGAATTGGCTTGATAAAATTATAAACCATGTCTTGCCCATTACCACAAGGCAATCACAGGTACCACAGGCTTTACTTGCTGAAAAACATAATTAAAATTGTGGAAGTAATTCGCTCCACGAAATTTCATCCTAATCAATGCAATCTATGGCAAAAGCATGTCACTCACTCAAACAACTATTTCACGCATACAATTTGTAAAATTGCAAGAGCAATTCATATCTTAAGATCTGAAAGAAGTATATAAAAAAAAAATTAAGTAGATTGCACCATAAAGTTGTTTCTTGGAATTATATGGTTGCCAAAGAGACAATCCATAATACACACTCAAAAGATGTATGTTGTTAATATACATCTGATTATTGTCACATTTCCTTTTTTTTTCTCAAATCTCTATAAACTTTGAAAAAAGTCACTCGACCACACTGTCCCACCAATGCACTTTGTGCTATCTCTGATATACCCCTGCAAGCTTTGTTTGGTGGGGTATACTGGAGTTTGGAGTGCACGACCATCATCTCAATATCAGCTGACGGCATAGTTAGGGTAGGTGGCATTAAAACTTTATCCCAATTTCAACATATTTCCATAGCAGAGATTTCTGAAACAACCATGACAACCATAACTTAGAAATTAAAAAAAATTGCCAGACCTCACCATGTTTGTCTGTTGATGTTGTTGCTCTTCTTCTTAATCACAATTCTGACAGTTATAAAGCGCAACCTCCTACGTATCAAAAAGTGATGTATGTGCATACACTACATACTGTACGAACTGAAATTTTTGCGTACAGATATTTTCGCGAATTGCTACTTGGAGGACATTTGCGCGTGTTGTTAATTTCGTGGTTGCGACGGTCTAACTGAACGTAAGTATTTGCGCGTTGTTATATTCGCGTGTTGTTATTTTCGCGGTTCAAAGGCGATTCGTTAAAACAACCGCGAAAATTTCAGCTTGTACAGTACGTGCATAGTGGAATCAAAGAAGCCAATATCTAGACAGGATCTACTGACTATGAAAGATGATGTGCCATGGTTTCACGTGGTAAGATAGTGTTAAGACAGAGAGTCCCTGTCAAGTTAAGGTGGAAAATGAAAGTTCCAAGAGAGTGCATATTATGAAACCGATAATAAGAACAATTACAGGACCTGGCACAACTTGTTATCGTACAAACAACCGCTGGCAAGAGGAATTACAATTTCAAGGAATTAGATTCATGCATTCGGAATACCAGGTAGTGTTGCACACTCTCTTTTTAACCCATTCCATACTGAATTCTGAAATTCCCATAGAGCTGATACACAGGCTAGCAGGTCCCCTAATGGAACAGGTTCATTCCAAGAGACATGGTGATTGCTCAATTTCATCAAAATCTGACCTAAACTGAGAAAGCTTACAGAATTTTCAGGATTCACATGTTTTCATTTGAAAAAAAAAAAACACACACAAATTGGAAAGGCCAATGATGTCATCACCCAATATCTCTCCTACTGGTTTGCTCAATGAATATGGCTAAAGTCATATATTTGGGGTCAACGACCTGGCAGTGCATTGCCCCTGAAGGTCATCATTGCTAGGTCACTGCACTTTAAAGGAAAACTTACAAGGTAATGACATCATCACCTTTGCCAAAATAGATATTGAAAACCAGGAATTTTCCTGTGCATTCCAATGCCGTGAAATTTGCAAGAGGCAAGATTTGCAAAATAAATCGACAAGAAAGTCTTGTCTACGCTATATGCATTGACTGCCAGTGGCAATTGTTTTCAAAAGTTTCATGCCGTGAAACATTCTTGCTTTTAGAGTGAGTGGTTGCTACAAACATCCCTGATTGGTGAGACTCCTACTATTTTGTTCAACTAATTTTACTCTTTATTGCAACTGACTGATAAATTGCCTTTCATTAACGTAAATAAGTATTGATTATTCAGTGTTTTAGCAGGAGCCACGATACGAAAATCACGGGCATTCATACTAAGACTGGATTCAAACTAATAATCCCCTGCTTACTATATCTACAAGACTACTGAGCTTACACACAACAGTCAGTGTTGTATCTAATCAACATAATAGTACATACCATGATAATTAGGAAGCTCCAGTAGCAACTGATCTTTCATATCACTACTCACCTGAGAATGACACTAAATCCTCTGCGATGTGTACAATCAAATTTACAAGTAAAAAAAAAAAAAGAAAAAAAAGATAGTGCTTCAAATTGAATGTAGACTTTGCAACATCAGTAGCATAAATCAAATAGACTGGAATATAAAGACATGAAATCAAAGTTTACAACCTACAACTTCTTTAGAGTTAAGGTTCTATGACACTAGAGTAAGTAAATGCTCTCCATAATGTCTCAAAACTCCATAATCTGCGGACAGACGATCTATTTTGGTCAACAAAACACCACTATATTTTTGTTTGTCTCTGGGCAACCCCAAGGACTGAATAAATGACAACTAAATGAAACAAGGAATGAATGTCATACCTGCATTTTGCAAAAACATGCGGAGTTCTTTAAATCCATAATCCACTGGCACGTTTGTCACAATTTTACCCAATCAAGACAGCCTCAATGTGGATAATGCCTGCACTGCTAATCTCGTACCCCCCTCCCCCCCCCCCCCCCCCATCGTGCCCCCAACATACAACAAGGACAGAGTAAATGGCAATTGTACAACACTCGTTTCAAGGAAAACTTTTCTGATGTCTACCCTAAAATATCCTCCTGAGCTGGCTTCTGAAGTAACTGTATGTAAGATACTTGTCGATTAACCTTTTGCCTACATTAACAGAGTAGATCTTTTGCAATTTTGTGGACTTCAGAATCTTGTGGGGAAGATAATAAGAGAAGAAAAATACTGGTGGGAATAGTGGGGGAAGGGAGAGGGAGGGTTAAGGTTATAGTTGGTGCTGGGTTATCTGTCCTAGACCATTCAGAAACAGCACCATTCTCAAGTCTGGACATTAGTCTCAAAAGCAGTGCCTGATTAGTTCCGTCAAAACAACAGGGGGAAGGACGACAGCATTTCAAGTCGACTGTCCCTCCGTACGTATCGAAAACAGCTGCAAACAATACCTTGATTAGTCTTCTGATGCAAACAACACGCCACCCTTGATCAACTCCAATGGCACATGCACATCCACACAAACACACACACACACACACACACACACACACACACACACACACAAATAAACAGGTATTGGGGGTTAGTCTGGAATAGACTTCTCATTTGCTCCTTCTCCATCAGATATCACTCACTGATGCAAGTTCTACATGGATGGTGTCTTGTCCCGAGGAAAGTCCATTGTTTAAGACGGGCGGGGCGGGGTGGAGGACCGGGGCCAGTTTCTCCTCCATGCGGAAGCCCATGAGGTCCTTCCTCGTGATGATGCCCACCACGTTGTTTCGGCTGTCGACGACCGTCAGATGGCGCAGGCCAAGGGTGCGGAATATGATGTACGTCCGGTGGAGGGAGAAGTAGTCGGGGATGCACGGCGCCGACCGATTCACATATGGCATCTGCAGACGGGGAACACGTATTAATATTAAAACTGAAGGGGAATGCTTACTTAAAATAAACGTGCAGATTCATTGAATGCTGAAATATGAGTGGTACGCAATGGTGAAATTTGAGAAAAATCATCAAACAATCCATTCAGAGAATGTGAATTTTCAAAGCTTGGATTAAATCCATTAAATCCATCATCGCTGAATAAGATCACCACAACAATTTGTGATGTTATGGCAAGACAATATAACGAAAATACGTAGAGAATTTCACAAAATTTTATGCTTTTAAAAGAAAAAGCACACATTCTTTTGACTTGTTACTGACCCTTGTTAAGAGTAGTATGCTTCCCCTGGGCCTCTTGAATAAGGTTAATCAAGTGCTCTTTCATCTTGTTAACAAAGCAAAAAAAGAAAAGAAAAAAGCAGAATCTTTTTTATAGTTTCTTTTACATTGTTGCCCTGCTGTGACATAGCAAACTGGAAAAGAACTCGGAGAGTGCAGATCTCCGCTAAGCAGCTCCTTTCCACCTTTATACACATTTGTATGCTAAAAATGGCCCTGTTTGTCATACACAATGATAAAGAATCCTCTCTAGTGTTTCTACCTTAGCTTTTTTGCTACGCCTCAAGCGCAAGCTCAGATATATATAAGTTTGCATATGCACACCTCAAATACGCGCAGCTTGAATTCCCTCCTACATTGGCCCTATTTCCCATGGATAATCCCTCATAAAAATTCACAAGAAATTCCCAGATCCAGGCGGTGATCCTAATCACTACCAAAATTTAATCATCTGTTCTCTAAGTCATTGTTAACTTTTCCTGAAAATTCAAATCCATTTGTAACTTTTTGGGTTATTTTGCAATCAGACAAACAAACGAACCAATGCCGACAACAACATAACCTTCTAGGCGGAGTAATCATACTGTGTTCTGATTCTTAGATTGTCTAAATACCTGCAACCTTTCTTCAAACCTTTTGGGGTTACAGAAAACATGTGTACAGTGATCACCTTTATTTCATCTTGCTTGTGGGGTATGAAAGTCAATAGGAGAAAACAATGATGGAGTTTTCCACAAATCACTTCATGTGGGTATGTGTGTGTATGTCATATTAATGAAGGACAGCACCTCTCATTAATCTTATGAACCACAACCAACAGGGGCAGATCCAGGAATTCTGTAAAGAGGGAGGCGCTAAAGATGGTTTCTTTAGAAATGAAAGGGGGCACTCGCGCCCCCTGTCACATTTTTCTTATTCTTTCTTTTGTTTGAACAAAAAATAAAGTGGTGGATCCACCACTGAAAGATTAGTATCGGAATATCTTACCAATGTGATATACAGGTCGTTGTATCTCTCCTCTTCAGTGTAAGTGTGAAGCATGTCCTTTGCGGCTCTGTCGTCTTTCAAGTGGTCCAACCTCACCTATTAATCGAAAGCAAAGCATTTCACATCAAAAACCCAAAGTTCGGGATACTTCCAATCATGACATACTGTGAAAGCTGTTATTTTCGCGCACAGATATTTTTGCAAATGTGGGGTTCACAGACACTTTTGCGAGTTGTTTTGGCAACTTGACAACCAGGCTATCATAAGTGCATTGTGATTAATGCCTGTCTATTCATGCCGCCACTTTACTGCTGCAAATTTTCTTTGCTGCAAATTTAATGTAAACAAGATCAGGTAGCAATATGTTCAAATGTTGCTAAATTTGCAGCTAAACAATGATTCATGAAAATTAAACCCTTGCAAAAATAGCAGCTTTTATAGTAACTTATATCATGACATCATACATTAAGTATAAAGCTGCGGTGAAAGAAGACATTATGAAATAAGATTGGTGGTCGCAGTCTCATTCACATCTTATGAAACCACGGCCCTATCTGTCATGAAGTGTTTTGATAGCAACTCCTGCTGGAATGCCAAGAATTCAGCTTCCTGATTGGCTGTTATGTTGCTACCAGAAGTGTCACTATTATTGCAAGAGATGCTATCCTAGATCTCCTATGAAATGGGCTCCACAGGGGGTGTTTCACGAAGGATTTATGATGACCTTTTTACTCAAGCCAAGCACTAACCCACGGCATACCATCACATCATGTGCCACATCTATGGACATTGATCATATTCGCAAGGCAACATCTTACGTATAAAGAGGTAGATGTTACAGTGAAGCCATATGGCTTGAATGACTGTGGAACCTGGGCGAGCCCACACTTTTTCACAGTCATCAATGCTTATTAGCTTGACTGCAGAACAATTAAAGGGCAGGCCGTACCTACTATTGTGTTGCTTGATACGAAAATAGAAAATGTGTATGACTGAGAACAATCAGAAACTTGATACTAAAGTTTTGTAAATAGTAAACTAGTAGGAGAGTACGGCAAATTGTCAACTCTGTATGTTGAGTAGCTCTTCATTTTTTGTGTGCACTAAATAGTATAAAGTCTCCTCTCTCTTAAAAATATCTGGGCACAAATATTCATAATCCACTGAGGAGAGCACAAAGAAATCTATTACTGTAAAAGTGGATATTTTTGCGGGACTAATTTTTCGCGCTTGGCCGGGTAAGAAGAGTTTCGCGTGTTTTTAACTCCACGGAATCAAGACATCAGGCACAGGAAGATATGGTTAGCAAAAATATTCATGTGCTTTTATTTTCGCAGTAGTTTCTGGTTGCGCGAAATGCACGAAAATTTCAACACCGCGAAAATTTCCACTTTTACAGTAAACTAACTACATATCAAGAACAGGCTGAAAAAAAATTTTCTCAGGAGAAAAGTAGGAATTGGTGAATTTTTGTGTACAAATCAAATGAAGAACTGCTCATCACCAGGATCATACAGTTGACAACTTGCCTTACTTTCTCTACACACTTAACATTCATAACTTTCTTATGTGTCCAATTTTTTTCCCCAAAAAATCTACACGGATCTACATCTCTGATTTTTCTGTTTTCGTAAAGCAACATAATGTCAGACTGGAATTCCCCTTTAATCAAGAAATAGCAGTCAAAGGGGTAATACTCCCATTCCATAGAAATTTTCTCTCATCAATCACTCATCGGAAGCTAAGTTTGTCGCTTCCGGCCACCTACCGAGGCGTATCGAATTGCAGTCCGATGAATCCGACTTGTGTTGGTGGACTATCAGGTAAGTGTAAGACATGTCGGGAACTGATCCGATGAGGCAAGATTGTCCGATGAGGATCACGCATGACATATCTGACATCTCACCTGATAGTCGACCAACCAAGTCGCATTCATCAGACTGCGATCCGATATACTTTGGTGGGTGCCCAGAAGTGATAAACTTTGCTTCCAATGAGTGACCGTTGACAGAAAATTTCTGTGGAATGGGGGTATAAGAAGACTACAGGCACATGTACAGACATACATACACACACACACACACACACACACACACACACACACACACACACACACGCAATGACATGATGATACAGACCTTTTGGTAATCCAGGGCATTGATTTCAGGAGTCTCTGTACTCGCATCCGTGGGAGCCTCAAAGAGTTGTTCACTGTATAGAATCACCATCAGTTCCACCCTAAATAGGCAAACAGAATAAGACATGGTATATTCATCGGGGAACAAAGGTCAACAAAGAAAATTGTGTAGAACTGAATGATGACAGAAGAGCAAGGAGATACTCCAGGTCAAGACCAAAACATCAACAGGTTCATAATTTCTTCTTACCCCTGCCAGTTTTTGTCACAAATTTATGCTCACATTCAATTCTGATGACACATTAAAAAAAGAAAAAATCAACTGTGGACAAGTTTTCACCAAACCTGTACACATTTTTGTTCTTTCCAATGGAAAATGTGAAATCTTTGGAAGCAACAGCTACAAGAAAAGTCACTTGCAACTTCTTTCATTCCAATAGGGCAATCCAACCCTATACTGTTTCATATCTGGTTCTTATTGTACTATAGTACGTATATCGTGTAGCATCATTTCAAAATTCAAATATGGCTTATCTGGTCTATCTTTTTTTTTTTCCTTTTTTTTTTAAACTGATATTCAATGGCCTCATCCTGATAAACAAGTATCACTGCACAACAAAGACCTCCACTACAAACGCACAAAAAGTTGACGCTAATCCTTCACACTGATATTCATGAGATTTCTTCCCTACATTCACACACATGACAGGTGTGTAATTAGTATACATATTCTCTTCTAATATTATTGTGTCCATATCTGATGAATTGGCTTTATGAAATGCTGCACACAGGCACTGGTCCGACAGTTCAGGACCAGTAAAAATCACGGCCAGACCAGGAACTTTTTCAGGAATGGACCATTACAAATTGGAAGAACTAGGTACCTGCTGATCCGACAGACAGGTCAGACCAGTCGAAAAAATGGGTTAGTGTGCAGCCCTGCTCTATGAACTCAACCTTACCTTGCAAAATATCTACACAAATAATGACAAAGCATTGCACCTCACCTGGTGATGATACCCATAAACTGGTTCGCTGCCAGGGCATCCTCTCCCCCTTTGACGACGGGGAATCCCCCGTGGTCCGTCTCCAGGAGAAGCATAGCCAGGTCGCTGACTGTCATCCTTGGCTGGACAGTCCTAACCGGTGAGACCATGGCGTGCCGTGATTGGTAGAGCTCCAAGTTCACACTGGCATTGTCCATTTGGATTTCACACACACAAAAAAAAATGATAATAATAGCAAAGAACATGATTTTTTATAAATCAGTGTGTCCAAACAGAATTTCTTTACACACAATTTTGAAATGCACAACAATTACAGCATCAACATTCATACAAAATATTTCTCAGAACTTGAATATGATGGTTAATATCAAAATACCTTTAATGCAATTTTCTCCTCCAATAAATGGGAAACAAATACTCTTCTCATATTTTGTGGTAGCAAGATCTAATCTTACACCTTCAGGAAATTACTATAACGTAATGGACGAGAGTGTTGCTATGCCCCAGATATATCTATGTCATCATCCACACAAAGTGCTACGAATAAAGTAGTTACTTTTGCTTACCACTACCTACCACACAGCAATTTTTAAAAAACCCTATGACATACACAACTTTATGTACATAAATTAAAACAGACATAAAATACCACACTGAAGAAAAAAATAAACACTGATGCTCAAAAAAAAAGGGTGAGATGCACTCTTTACACATACAACAGGGAGGGCTCGACACCAACTCTTATCTCTTGTGGCCCATTGGGGGCCCCTAGAATCTTTGAAAGTTGAAATTTTGATGATCCAATTATACAAATGATGACATAAATGGTATCCCGGAGTACCAAATGAAAATCAGCCATTTTGTTGAATTATTTATTGTTTTAAAAAGGTTGTACCCTGGGTTGCCAAAAAGTGGAAATTATTTTGGTGCTGGAGCTAGCGCGCGCTAGCCACTGCACTGCACTGCACTGCACCGCACTGCACTGAAGCACACGCTATTGCTAGCACAGCGTGCCATGCATGCATAGTATAACATGCAGTGGCATGGGAATGACTATGTACACGCACGCACAGTGCATGCATTTCTCTGTGACTGTCCTCGAGTGGACGTGAGGTGGTGCTACACAACGTGTTACCCCGGGGTAACGTGTGATGCACCAAATACATTTTGAATTTTAGCTGCCATATCGGGCCACAAAAAGATTTTCGCAAAATCTGGGGGCCCAATATCAATTTTTAGTGTCCCCGGGCCACCGCTAATGTCGAGTTCTACAATGATAATAGGTTATCAACTTTAATTTGACAGAGTGCCGCTTGGACTCACTTTTTGCCTTCGTGCATGATGACCGGTTCTTCGTCCAGGAAGGGGATACACTTGACCTCTAGGAGGGCGTGGTAGAGGGGGTGGGTGATGAAGTCCCCCACCCATTTGGCCACCATGATGGCCACCATGATCGGCAGCAGGAACTGGATGTCATTGGTTATCTCCATCTTGGTAGTGGACAAAAACAAAGAGGAGGATGGGGTGGGGGAGAAAAGGTTGTGGGGAATAAAGATAATAGTTATTTAAAGGCATTATTTACCATTTGCAGTTGCAACAAAAACCCAGCTTAAGTGCTTCAAACTAGTTCTAAAATGTGAGTTAGAGATAAAAACAACCAATGTAAATATGTTAATCAGTGTAATCAATATTGATTATTGTTGCATATACAAAATGTGAACAATTGTTATAATAAAATTGTTGGTAGAATAAACCGTCTAATGTTAAGGTTTATTGAGAAAAATAGTGATATCTCCTTATATTTTAGGCTTTATTGTGAAATGTTTATACGGTAGGATATTTTGTGATACAACTGACCAACACATATGCATAAAATGTGATAACTCAAACATTTTTTAAATCACTGCTCCCAATGGTAAAATATACCTTTGATGTACTATAGAAAAACAAGTTTTCTCAGTATTGATAATTATTAAACATGATTGTTCTGCTGAATATAATTAGTACCTTTTTACCATACTGAGGTCCTCAGACCTTTACAGCATCCATGTAGTTATCATCATCATCCTGTCATTGGAATCAACCAACCCTCACAGTACACTCACTCCATTTTTCACAGTGTGAAAATCAGCTGATCTTGCTTCATTTTCTTTCTTTCTTTTCTGAAATCCTTGTAATAATTTGCCTAGCGTGGTGTGTGTGAACAAATGAAAGAACATAATCCCATAATGCTAATAGCCACAATTGGGTGCCCAGGGTCATGCTTTCATGTCATTGTTTAGCCATGAGTGAACAATGGCAAATGGAATTGATTTTGCATCATGATGTGTGTGTGTGTGTGTGTGTGTGTGTGAGGCTACATTTACCATATTCACCATAATTATCTACTCACTCACCATGATGACTGTGAGTGACATGGTGAGCCTGGACACGCCCCCAAAGAAGGATGCCGCACCAATCAGAGCGAAGGCTCCCGGGTCCATCCACGCCCAGTAGGCATTGTCTTCTGAGGTCATGACCCCAAACATGGAGACCATGGTGAGGCCGATCAGGCGACCGTACAGACCCCCGATGTAACTGGAGTGGATATCAGCATGTTTTCCTTTCACTTTTGATAATCACGTTTGTTTGTTTTTTTCACCATAATGATACCACCTTTTAAAAAATATTACATGAAAACAATAGGTAGAAGATCAAGATGAAATCTTCTGCAAATACCCATTGCTCTGTGAAAGTACGTGACAGTCTATTCATGGAAAAAAATGATAATTTGAGCATGAAGCAATTACTTCAGTGGGACTCAAGGACCTTCTCCCTGTACAATGAAACTTGGTCATAAATCAGCCATGACAGCTCTCCACTTCGTTCCCACGACAATCAAATCTATTGTAGCAGGCCAGTCTTGGAATACTTTAATGGCTGCTTTTGTTTCATAATTGACAATGAAGAATTGAAGGTCAATATATGAAAGGAATGCATAACATCTGAAGAGGATAAGGATGTAAAGGCAAACTCCAATACTTTCACTTTTATGATAATGATGATAATAATTATAATACTAGTGGCTCTTTGAATAATGCACAGGTCAACATTTCAGTGCTCATGGCACTTCAAAAAAGAAAACAAAAGAAGAAGAACTTTCCCCAACAGAAATGAAATATTCTGATGACACAATATGACTTTATTGTCTATTGTTTGGTGCACTTCCTCTTCTTTCTATATTTTTTTAATCAAAGTATGGTTATATTTGCAGCAAGTACATGGCATGGTGGATGAGACTCCCGACTCTCAATAAGAGGACTCAAATTTGATTCCCACCTAGTGCTTATGTCCTTGGACAAGATGTTTGTACCCACCACATCCCTCTCGACCCAGGTGTATACATGGGTACCTGGCAATGCCAGGGTAATAATGATGGCAGGTCCCTCCAGAAGAATTGTGGCAGCTTTGAAGAGGCTACCCTGGATGAAGAAGACCTTATCATAATATCATCATCGTCAAAATGCACTTACAGCATTGGAACGACCAAGCCAGCCGAAATGGACGGCCCACAGGACCAGCAGGCCATGACGAAGTAAAAGGCCAGAACGGTGACGAGGGCGCCATAGGTCAGCTCCCAGTGGGTCTCCCTGGAGAAGAGATGGAGGATAGCCTCCTCTCCAGTCACAAACAGCAGAGTGGCGACTGCAGTGACAGAGAGATATAGGTGACATGGGCAGTGAGATGCAGTTGTTTTGTCTTGTTTTATTCTAAATCTGACTTTATAAAAGCCATTCATAACATTTTAAGCAACATTGTTGACTGACAAACAAACTAATAAACAAGTTTCTGGTAAAAACCTAACAATTAAGCAGTAGAGATTAAAAACATCAATTGTGGTTCTATCAGGGTTAAATAAAAATAGCCATAATTTCAATGATTTTGCAGCTTATAATTTCATTAATTTTCATTTGATATAGATATTTCTTCTCCTGGGCGTCCTCCTCAAACATTTTCCGAGCTCTGTGTTTATCTCCTTCATTCGAGAAATTTTGGTACATGTTCATATTTCGCAAGCTTGCATGTGAAGTCTCGTTTCCCTTGGGTCTGACAATGCTAACCTTGGTTGAAAGACTTGTTGCTGAATTTGATGGAGCCGTTGTCAAACCTTTCCGTGATTCCAGGAGGACAGGTGTATATGCTGACTGATGCCTCCGTATCACTGGTTGACTCCAGACACTTTGGGCTGTAGCCTGTCGGCCTGGTAACCAAAATTCGCAAGAAGTCTTATCACATTCTACATTTATAATCACCTGAGCATTTCAGACAACACTGACAATCATAGCCTAGTGGGCTAGCCCAAGTCAAAAACAAACAAACAAAGAAAAAAACAATCTTGGGAAATTTTTAACTCCAATCAAATGTGATATGTAAAGTCAAATTAATTACTGACTGAAGGCACGTTTTTACTGAAACATGAAATCAATGACTAACAGAGACAAAAGAGGAGCATACTGTAAAACCATAAATTTTTGTGCAAATGAAATTTTCACTAATTTTGCAAGGAGCCAAGATTCGTGAAATTAAAATGCACATGAAAGTTCTTGTCTGCACTATTTACATTGAATGCCAGTGGCAATTTGCAAAAATTTCATGCCGCAAACATTTCAGGTTTTACAGCATTTAGCACGAATTGAAAACACAAGTTCTCTATGATTATGTGACTGTGATGGTATGTAAGAAAAGTCTTCATAGATTTGTGCACCAGGTAAATAAAGCAAATTCATGAGTCTCCTACTACATGCATTGAAATGAGAAAGCAAAAAAAAGCAAAAAAAAAAAATGCACAGAGTACAAAAAAATACTCAAACTATGATTTTCTGTAAAGCAAAGTATTAAATGCAATTATAGGCTTACAGCAGTGTCATACAGTATTATAAAATGGGTTCAAGAATGTAGCCAATTGGAAGCGCTGAAATGAGTCACGTGTGCGTGCATTATTTTTTACGATCATGCACAGCCTGACGTCACAATGTTTACACTAGCAGTGCGCACTCAATCAGTTGTTACAAGTGTGTCACGTGCTACTATACGCGCTGTCAATCCTGTAAACAACTTCTAGTTCGGGCTGCCAGCCGGCCTTTCTTGTGCGTGCATAACATGTGGCGTATGTATACTCTTATACGTACAGTACTTATATGTGCAGGATTTCCGAGTGCGACGTGCGTAAATGTTTGGGACGAACATCTTCGGACATCTTGACTTTGAGCGAGTGCTACATGTAGCTGGCTGGTATTGACCCACAAAGGTACGTGAAAAGTGCTGTTAGTTTTCGACCCATTTTATAAAACAAATGATGCACAGGATTATTTCGTGGCATTAGTGAAGGTGTGGCGCACTCTCGAGTATTGACAATGGTGCAACATGCACGAGGCGCATTCACTAATGCACTCTATCCTGTACATCATTTGTATAATAATGGCAGACATCAATACCAACATTATTTTGAAGGATAGAGTACTCACGGTCTATCTTCACCCTCGTAGTAACAGGTGATGGGTGAGCATTTGAAAGCTGCTGGTAAAAACACCGTACCAGTGACCACCAGTACCTGTAGACAGCGAGAGTTTTTCCCAGAATAATGCTAAAACTTTGATTTTCAGGAAAGAGAAGTATTCAATGCAAATGACAAGCTTCTGGCAGTGTCATAGTCGCTTACATTGCTGACGACTGTTCTTAACCAGGCTGGCACCAAGCTTGATTAGTCAAAGTAAGATATACCACAAGACGACTCTGAGCAGCTTTGTGTTAAATTTATCCAACATATTATAAATTCAAGAATCAAATAATGAAACATACTAAGTACAAACAAAGTATTATTGGCGTTTCCATGACATTTGCTCCTGCAACAATTACTTCTATTAAATATCTGCATGCTAAGCCAAACACATATTCTATGCACACACATAACCCTTACCCTATTCCTAATCCTCACATCAAACTAAACCTAAGACCCTATCGCAACCATAACCCAAACCCAAAGTCCTTGGAGAAAGTAAGACCAGAGCAATTGTTGCAGGAACAAATGTTGTGTCATCATTATTGGCATCTTGACATCTTTGCAGAACTTCAATAACAAGCATAGTTCGGGATTAGAAAGCCTATTACTGCAGCTATGTAACAAGTCATGACTGGCATTTACGGCAAATTTTGACTATCAATAGGGGATGGTACACATAAAAACCGGGACCTACGATGATGATGCAGGGTTCTGAGAGTTTCATCAGCTTCTGTTGCCACGGTACTTTGGTCTGGGCCAGCAGCCGCCGCCTCAGCCTCGTCAGCTTCAGGTTGGTGAAGACAAAGAGCGCCCCCAGGCCACCGCCGATGACGCCAATGATGACCGTTGGGATGAACATAATGATGTTCACATCCAGGCCTTCTCTTACCTATAAACCACAAAGAAAAAACAAATAAACATAGAAGAGAGAGCATCAGAGATGCTCCATTCATTTAAAGTGCCTGAGCTTGATAAAAACATTCAACTGAAAATGGCAATAGAGAAAACAACAAGACAAAATCAACAAATTGACTGCTTCCATGATGAGTACATAGAAATTGCTCTTCTAGGCAAACAGATACATACATTAGGATGATGATCTATTTGATGCCTTGTCAAAGCAAATGAAGGAGTACTCTAGATATAAAAAGCAGCATAAAGGGAACATGAAGACAAGACCACTAAGTAAACATGGGCCATATTTCAACCAAATGACAGCGGTTGCTTGCTTCAGATGAAACATATTCTTTTCGAAATTCATTAAATGTAAACTCATTCTAATTACATTGCCCTAGCATCATAAGTTGCGTGAACATACCATGAATCTACATGATGTGATGTACTTGCAAAATAATTCAAAATTTCGAATTATATGCATACCAGAAATTCGAAATGAATTATATCTGTGAATTTAAAAAAAAAAAATCTGAATTGTATATTTGTGTCATTCTTCTGTTTTTCTTCTGCTGTCTATGGCACAATACTGTTTGCTAAATATAGCCAGTCACAGTTTTCTCTTAATGGAAGTTCCTCTTCTACGATGAATGGGGGCACACATTATAGGCTTGTACACTTTCAATAATCTTGGAATAGTTGTCTGAGAAGATTACAAGGCCATACCAACCTGAAACATGATGTATTTTTCTGCCTTAAAGAGGCCAAAATCACCCTGATAGCGGAATGCCGAGAAGGCTGAGTTGAAGAGATCTGTAGTGACTGTTGATATCATACAGCAGAAGAACACCTACAGGAGAAACATTTCAAGAATTATTGGCACAGGTTAATTTTTCCTATCCAAGACACTGGGCACAAAAATAGCATTTTCCAATCATATGTGAGTATATGCATATACTGTACTATCCTTTTATAGTCCATGAGCACACTTTCTTTTATCAGATATAGGATGATAAAACAATCATTCATGGTTTTCAATTTGAATATATGAAGAAATGAGCACAATCCTGTGGCATGTAATCGCTTATAACATAAAAAGCCAAATGTAATGTCCGTTCTGTAAAAAAAAAAAAAAATAAAAAAAATAAAAGGGTCACAAAGTGCAAACTCAAGCTCTGGAAGCTTGATGGAAGTTTTTGTTCCTGTTAAACTAATAAGCAATGTCAGTAATACCAGCAGTGATGACTAGTCGTTACCTCATGCTTGAAATTTACCTTTCATGGGGAAAAACAGCACTCTGTATTACATATTATCATTTATTGCAACCAAAGCTGATTACTGCCAAATAAAATTGAGCTGTAAGTCCTGTGACTGATTACCATCTATGTTCCATCAAATCTTTTTTTCTTTTTTTTTATTACATAATTCCACTATTTCTCCACTAATTTTGCACAGACCACCAGCACGTAGGACTGCATTGTGATTGTTGAGTCAAACTTACATCTCACGTGCAAGTTTGGAACCAAATACTGTATAAGCTATTATTTTCATGTGGGTTTAATTTTCGCGAATTTCGCGAATCTCAGTTGGACCGCGAATTTAACAACACGCGAAAATGTCACCATATATGCTAAGGTAGTAGTGCGCTTATGACTTATGTAGGCCTCTGTGTCAATTCACGTTACAGTAGTCAAGGAAGTCCTATGTCTCCGACTCTAAAGTGATTATTTGGCAGTACAAACCCACCTGCCAGGAAAGCTTCATGCTCCAAAAGGAAGACACCTCCTCCATGGCAAACAGCAGTCCTCCCACCGGGGCACCAAATGCCGAGGCCACGCCCGCTGCCGCGCCCGCCGAGATGAAATTACGCCTGGAGGACGGACATCAGAGAAAAAGATATTCTCAATAAACTCTGAAGGTAGATTCTTCTCAATTCTTTTCTTTTTTTACCAGCCTCTTCAAATATTTCGTTATATGATTGATAAGAACTGCCAATTTTACTTCAATGAGGCTATACGCTAATCATAGATGTAATGACCAAGTAATGATGATCTACCAGCATTTACTCCTGTAATTAGGAAGGGTGGTGTTCCTATTCATTTCCCAGCAGGTGTTTTGTTTGCTTTGCGTTCTTCTTTTTTTTTCTAAAAAAGCGGTAAAGGTTCACATTTCTGGTGTCTGATGCTAGCAGGCCTTTTCCAATCAAAATTCTTTAAAGCCTCTTTGAAAGTTAACTGAAAATGCATGACAATTTTTTTTTTTTTTAATGCATTACTGTAGGAAAGTGTATTTTCTACATCACAGTGAGATTTTAACTGAGACAAATCCAAGAGCAATTCACCTATCTTCTGGATTCCTGAACCTCTCAAAAAATGGCAGGGCAAACTTCATGGTTTCTGACTTGAACTGGCTCACTCCAGCTCCTATGAGAGACCTGAAATACAAAAACAAAATCAAAATCAAAATCAAACACTAAATAACTGTCCATCTTGATAAAAGCTGCAAAAAACAACAACAAACAAACATTAGAACTGTCAATACATTTGCTATGACGAGTTCATGTTGCCTCACTTTTACACAACCTGTCTGTCTTTATCTCTTTCGGCAATTTGTACATTTTTTAAAAATCTGTCACACTGACAAGATGAAATTTGAGGTAAAAAATTTGCATTTGCAGGGGTTTTGTATGAATTTGTGAAATTACATATCTTGTCACTGTTCCATGCTGGCTGATACAGTCAAACCTGTCTATAATGGCCACTCACAGGAGATGAAAAAAGTGGTTGTTATAGACAGGTGGATACTATAGACAAGGTTTTTTAACCCATTGAGGATGAGTGTCCCAAGTATACTCGGGCACGTGTCTATGTAAAATGCGTGTTGTAGCCAAATCAGCCTGTTCTCCACTGGTTAAAGTGGTTTTCCTCTCAGGGTTTGTTTGTTTGTTGTTTGTTTTTGTTTGTTGTTGTTGTTTTTAAGACCGTATGTGGCAGGTGGCCACCATAGCAGGTGGCTGCTAAGGCAGATTTAAATGTAACCTTGTTTCCTTCACAGATATCAAAAAAAAAAATATATATCTCACCCCATGTGTATCATGGGTCCTTCTGGTCCCACCGGTAGTCCACTGCTCACTGCACAGACACAGGAGAAGAATTTCACCACCAGCGTCTTGACGTTAAAAATGTGCCTCACTTTGGTTCCATTCAGAAATCCTATCAACTCTGGCATACCAGACCCGGCAGCAGAAGGTCTCAAGTACTGAAATGGGAAAGAGTTAAAAATGGAATCATGTCAAGTTCCAGTATTATAACACTAGCCTATATTCTAGGCAGAGGATGCAGCTACGGACTCAACTGTCACCCTAAACGTCTGATGCCGTGAGACTATTGTCTTTGCTAAGCGATGCGTCTGATGCGGCAAGACTATGAACAGTGGATGCGCGTGGAAGCATCCGCCACCTATATCCAATTGTCTTGCTTTAGTTGTTGTTTCCTTATTATCAACTACAATGTATGAATCGGAGGCAGTTTTCATATGAAAAAAAGTGCCATCGATTCATAGTCCATAATAAGAGAACAACGACTACAGAAAGACAAGTGGATATAGCGGTGGATGCTTCCACTGTTCCTAGTCTCGCCGCATCAGACATACACCCTCTTGTATTGCTTTAATAGCAAAGACAATGGTTTCGCCGCATCAGACGTTCAGCGTAATAGCAAAGACAGAAGGTGCATCCTCCGCCTAGATTACAGGCACAGTAAATACAAGTATTTACTTCTCTCCAATGACTGAATCAGTAAAATGCATCACCATTGGTCTAACCAGAGTAAGATTGACTTTGATAATTATACCTATACATTTCTTACTTTCTGTTAATACTCTATAGCTACAGGAACACACTACCCGACCACACACATTCCGATCCTCTGTCTTAAGCTACGGTCACAAAGGTTCGTACGAACGATGCGTTTGTACGAATGTCACTGTTCGTACGAATTCTGGAGTTCGTACGAAGAGAGGGTTTCGTACGAAGTTTTTAAAAAATCTTGGACAAGACCATCTGCCAGGCTACAAATTTAATGAAGGGTCTACGAACGGTCTACGAACGCTGGTTTCATACGGCCTTCTTAAGAAGATCTTACGAAATTGTCTAAAAATTGTTCGTACGGCGTTCGTAGCAGATCTTAATGGTATTTGTGACCGAGCCATTACTTTAACATGAAAAACAAAAAACAAATGGCTCTTCACGTATTTACATCCCATAAATTCTCATGGATTACATATCCCTTTTTATAAGAAATGGGCAGGTGTTCATGTTTTCATTTGTAAGACATTCTTGCATTCCTCCCATCCCCCCAGAAAAAGATATGAGTTAAGAAATTTAACAGAAAATATTTTAATATCATGAATCAGAATTTGCAAAGGTCATTCAGTACTTGAGGAATATGGAAAAGCTTCTCTGCTTCATGACTTCTTCTCCAAAAGGTACCAATGGCTGAATGTGAACATTGCACAAAAATTCTTGTTCAAGAAAAGACATACTACAAAAATGCTTCCAACAATAGAGTCACTGTTAACACTGTCTCAGTGCTACTGAAGCCTCTCAAGCAAGCCAGCAAACAGATGTTTTATAATAGGACACACAAGCTTCACGACTTACTGTATGCGCCAAATATTTCGCCAGGTTTTTATTTTCGTGAATTTCATGAGTAGGGTGCTTTTTGCGAATTGAAAAACACACAAAAATATTAACTAGAATCCCGACATGAATATGAAGTGCACGCATGCATTCTCTGTTTAGCGCTGCACTACACAATCGTGAATTTACCCACTCGCGAAATTGTCAGGAAGTCCAAATTCGCAGAAAAATTAGACTCGCTAAATATATGGCATATACAGTATACACTTCATATATAGCTAGTTATTTGTCATTACTCTTCATTATCATTTGCCATCTATTTAGAAATGATTTTCACAATATTTGTTGAAGACAATGGTGGGTTTGCTCATCCAATCGCTCAAATAACTTAATGGTATGCTCTTACGCATTGTTGAGTGATAGACAATAACTATAATTGAAGCTGCTCTGTGGATCATAGGAAACAAAAGGAAGGATAACAACTTACCACAACAATGGCAGTGCCCACAAGGACTACGGCAAGACTGAAGCCAGTCAGGAAAAGCCACGCTATCCCTTTACTGCGGTCCTAAAAAACACAGACAATAGAAAGAAAAAGCATGTAGTACCACAAAATATTGCATTCATCAAATCCTATAGAGATCTATCATTTCAAAATTGGATATCATGTGAAAATGGAAAATGAAAATTGGAAAATGTTACTTTTCATTATTCATTGAAAGTGTATCACTACATTACGTAGCCCCTTGAGGATGAGCTGATTTTGCTATAAGACGCATTTCCCATAGACACCTGCTCGACTATTCTCGGGACCTGTCTTCAAACGGGTTACAGGTACTTTTCACCGTAGGGAGCACTAATTTAAAAGTGTTTGAGTTCACATTTGACGCATATGAGTTGGTCAGTTGTACCACAAAACATCCCATCATATAAAATTTTGCAATAAAGCCTAAAATATAAGGAGAAATCATTATTTTTCTCACTAAACCATAACTGTAGATGGTTTAGTCTGGTAACAATTTTATTATAACTATTGTTCACATTTTGTATATTTAACAATACTTAACATTGATTATAAGATCAAAATTTTTACTTTGGTTGTTTCTATCCCTAATTCACATTTCAGAACTATTTTGAAGCACCAGAGCTGGGTTTTGGTGTCACCTGCAAATGGTAAATAATGTCTTTAAGACAGTGGCATTAGTGTATTGTGCAATAATGGCAGGTTTCCATTGTTGTCATTGCAATTAAAATTCATTTCAGACAAGTCTTTATTTCTTTCTGTCTTTTTTAGCTGAAAGGGATGCTATGTGAATTGTGATATACACTCTAAAAAAAAAAAAATGAAAAAAAAATGTGTGTTAGTGTAATTTCTCGTCAGTTCATTTGTTTACATAGCAGCCTTGAAACATTTTCCAGACATTGCTATCAAGGCAGTCTGACTAAGTACTGCAGGTGTAATGTAAGTTGCAATATTGCTGCATGAGTTCATAAACATGAGCCTTAACCCTGAAATGATAACCCCAGTTAGCAGCCAGTTGAAGCTATAGTACTCCCATTTGATGACATAATTATGACATTGGAAAGAGGTGCCATGCTGAGGCAATAATGAACATTTTCCAACTTTTATACGATTTGACAGTGTGCAAAATGCAATTATAAATCAAATCAACCGAAACAAAACAAACAACACTGGCCTGCACGATTAAAGCATTTGTACCCACAGGAGGCTGCATCACTCTGGTGCTTCCTAAACTAGCATCTGCGGAGACAACAGAGTGAGTATGTCATTTACAAGCCATGGTTCCGCAAGGATAGATGCAAGACCAGCTATATTTTTGGAAAACTTCCCCTTTTTATTTCCGAGGGAGGGATTTCAGCGGTGTACCTGGAGGAACTCCTCGGTCTTGTCCCACTTGAAGTCTGAGATGAGGTCGATCATCTGATGGAGGAGGAACCCCACGATGCCGGTGGTGAATCCGATCAGACCCATCATGACCCAGCGATCCCAGTCCAATCTGATGCAAAGAGGGTAATCACATACGAAAACCAGGATGAGAGAATTTAGAAAGACTTCAAAGGATGAAACACATGTGAATGAAGTATGTTTTGGACTTGTGAGATCGATCAACAGCAGAGCCATATAAATTTCATTGCTTGCTATGATCAAAATCAAAATCAAGATCAAAATCCAGACTGAAGTTTTCCATGGATAATAATGTCTTACAAATTCACCTTGCGGGTTGCTGCCTGAGCCAATTCCTGTAGACATGGCTGTGTGGAGGTAAGTAATCAAGACTCTCGTACGCTGCGAGGAGCTCACGCTCCTGCGGTGTGTACTGGTGGTTGTCGTAGCGGCTCTCCCGGTCACGGCCCTTGGCAAAGAAAGAGTTTGAGTCATCTGTCGGGTGGCTGTCATCTCCTTCTCCTATGACAGCCTTGCTGGTACCACGTATCTTCATTCTGAATTTGTAACGTTGCAACAATTTCAGGAGAGAAACTTTGGGAGTGAAACATATCAAGGTCTATCGCATCAATGAGCCCTATTCTTGAAAATATAACATCTTATTCGTCTTAAATTGCTATACATTTTGTTTATCGTTTTTCTGGCTGATGAGATACTGGTACACAAAGTCAAATTTCAAGGAAAATTTAGACTTGCACTAAGTAATTTTTCATAACCTCAGTGACATCAGGCATTAGTGATGAATTCACTATGCCGAGGTTAGCAATCTTCCACTGTTGTCTCAAATATTCGTAAATGAGTACAAGAATCAGGAACAGCACATCAGTCTGTGAGTGGTTTATTCTTAACCATTATTGACCATTCATCCAATGCTCTACATGTTGAATCTTGATTCTAAAATGTTGATGCTTTGACAGGGGGAATAAATACCAAGCTGCACGGTAGCTGGAAATAGAAGTGTAAGTGAATATATGAAGAGTTTGTTTACAAAAACCGATTTTTAAGTACAGTCTCTGTCATAAAGTACAAAATAATACCTTTTAAATGATATATTGGTCACTACATATAAAGGTTCATTTTTGAAGTTATGGTCAAAAGAAGCAAAAATTTTCTTATTATTCTCTTTATTTTTCTTGACCTTTAATTGCAAATATCTCCATTTGGAAAATATGGACTTATCGGTTTTTGCGAACAAACTCTTCATATAATTGTAGTGTGTGATACATGCATTTGCTATAATCAACAAATGACACAGCAAACACCTGCTATTCTTTTCCATAGATGGTGCTCAAAAGCCTGACATAATCCAAACTGTATCAATATAAATTTAAGACACAGAACAGAAATCTGTATTACCGGTACTCACTTGCCAAATTTGTTGTGTTCCTTCAAATGCACTTTGCCATTGACACCCACTACCAGTTAGGATGGTGTAGCCTATAGTCCAGATGCCAAAGTTTCTCCAAATGCACTTGCGATGAATTCATTCCACTGTGAATCCACTCAGTTCTGGAAATACACAAATAAATCCTAGATTCTAAGTATACGGAACATCGAGCTATTACCTATGTAAATTCCAAGGATGAACAAATTATCTAAGGCTGGCACGAGTATCAGTTAGTTAATAGACATGTTGGGTCTTCGCCATCAAAATCAAGTGCAACATAGAATATGCATCCATGTATTATTTTGCCTAACCTACACTGAATACTCTATTTAGCTATCTGTGTTTACATATGTAAATTTGGGTGTATTTTTGTTAGGCTGGTTCTTCAAGCTGATCCTGTAGTATTAAATGTTGTTGAACAGTGACCTTTGTAACCAATAAATAAAAATTTTCTACATGTGATATCTGTCAAACGCTGCTATTAATGATGAAACAACGTAATACTTGATTACAGTAGGGACCACAAACACTCACATACACACACTGATATGTACGTCAATATTTGGCTAGGAGTCAAAAGTACAGCCTGCCACAGGGGCAAAGTTCATCCCAAGGTTTGGGAATTCGTGCCACAGAGATAAGGAAAACAAAAATCTACGCTGCCTAGATTTCATGATAAGAAACTGATAGCCAATTCTTAATTAAACCCTCTGCCTCTCAAAACTATGGACATGCTTAGTAAACATCATAACATTAGGAAGCCTACCACTCAGTACAACACAAAGGCTTACAAATATTTCATCTTGAGTGGATGATAAAAGGGTAAGAGCATTGCAGTGGCATATTGAAATCTGGCAATTACTTAATGGATATCTAAAAAAAATTGTATGTGATAGCAATGTGAAATTTAAAACATACATTTTTGTAAAGAATTTCAGTTGCACAATGACAAACATTGAATAAAATATATCACTTTCTACAGTATCAACTGGTTATCACCATTTCCCCATCACTAAAAATGAAATGCACAAACTGTCCAGGTCAAGACTGAAATGGTTCATTTTAAATTGGGCAAAATATGTATCATATTCAGAAGTTTCCAATTGAGGAACATCAAGACCAGAAAAAGGTAGAAGATTCCCCCCCCCCCCCTGCAAAGATGAAGTTATCCCAACAAAAAACACATTGTGTACAAGAGTACTACTATAGAAAAAGCATGCACTGAAAACCAGAAGAAATTTGAGAAGAACCAGAAGATGCAGTCATCAATTCCAACAGCTAATAGTCATAGAATACTCAGTGACTTTTAGCACTCCCGCTGGCAGCTCTTTGGAGGCACTGCATCGCAATAGATTTGATTTTTTTTTTCTCTCATTTCTATCATCATTATTCTGTATCATCAGTGTCAATTTTTTTTATTACGTACCAGATTTCTTTTTCTTTTTTTACCAGAGAGATTGTGAAAGCCCACACTGATAGATCACATCAAAGGACCCCTTAGAGTACCAGAAAAAAATAAAAACAAAATAAAATACAGGAATGATAAATGAATGAATGAATAAAAAGTAAATAAACAAATAGATAGATAGATAATAAATGAATGAATAAATAAATAGTAAATAGATAAATAGATAGATAGATGGATAAACAAATAAATAAACAAATACATAAATAAATATATCTTTTTCAAAATGAAAAAAAAAATGGAGGGGGGGAGAAGAGGGAGGTTACTAATCACGAAGATTTCCACAACCAATGCACACAAAATCAATGCATTTAGGAGCTCCTCTGGTCCACGATGAGTGGAGACTAGCTATGTGAGCATGAACAAAGTTCCTAACTTAACTCCCATGGGGTCCACTATCATCAATAATGTCACTATTCACAGCAGTAAAACTTCAAGTTAACTTGAAGAGACAAGCCAGCTCAGTGTGAAGCCAAGTGTAGTACATGTATTATGTACCCTTCTGGAAAGAGTTCCTTTTATAATGAATGCAGGTTTTGTAATGTTTTGTTTGATTCCATTTATTTATTTATCTATTTATATTTATTTATTTATTCTTTCTTTTTTTTTTGGGGGGGGGGGAGATTGTGATCCAACATTCTAAATAAGGGCAACATTTTTCCAAGGGTAGAGTGGTTTGGGGCATGGGCTTTTCTTTTGCTTCGTTCTGTTTTTTTTTTCTTCCATTATTTGTTTAAACATTATTCAGGAAATATTAACCCAAACTCTAACTCTAATTCTTTTACCCTATCCGGTACTCAAACCCTGACCCTATCTTTAGCACTCTGGTATCCATGTACCCTAGCTACTGTCTGTCCTCAGACAGAGTAGGATTCCGGAATCAAGCACACACCTCTTGTTGTCAACTTTGTAATCCTAAAAAGCAACACAAACATATCATTTTCAACTATGCCATTGTATAAAATCGTTGTTGTTGTTGTTGTTGTTGTTTTTCTTTTTTTTTGCCATGCCACCCTCTTCTTACTAAATCCTAGCTTGCCCTACATACTGCACTAATAGTACGGTACATCATAGGCCCATGATTGTACCCGTATCATACATGGCATATTGCTATAGATAGGAGTATATAATGACAAATGTCAGTTGGGATAGCAAGGATATTCTGTCAATCTCCTATACTCTCTAGGTCGACAACTATTTGAGAAGTTGGAATCCTAAACTAAACTGCAATCATGTAATCAATCGAGTGGCATCCGATGGGATCAAGGCAAATCCGGCAACTCAATGCTTTTAGTACACTGTCAAGCAGACAAGGGTGTCACGTCTACGTCTTCGGGCGGGGATCGATGTTTCGCTAGCCCGGGCCGGCTAGCGCTCGCTTGGCTCCACCCCCTGTACGTGTGTTTTTTTTTTTAGACGGCACAGATTGGGGACCCTAACCCTAGCCCTAACCCTAACATGGGTGTATGCAAGGGGGGGTCGGGAGGGTCGTACGACCCCCCCAAATTTTCAAAAGGTCCACTTTTTGTAAAAGACATTTTTGTTTTTTGAGGGCTTTTTACTCTATATAGGCCTACAACAGGGAAAAAAAGTGACCGGTGTTCCAGCAAATTGTCAAAAACCTCGTAAATTTCGTAACTTAGTTTTAATATGCCTTACCTTATTTCTAAGCCGCACTGCCATACCGAAAAAGTCACTTTTGTATGCACCAAATGGCCCCATTTTAAGATACAAAATTCAAAAACTCCCTACCGTGGGAGGGGGGACACCCCCCTCCCACACCCTCCCCCCGCTCGGTCGCTCCGCTCCCTCGCAAAGGCAAAGGTCCAAAAATTTTGATTACGACCCCCCCAGAAAAAATCCTGGATACACCCCTGCCTAACCATCAAACCCTAACCCTAACCCTAAACCCTAACCCAACGTGTTTCCCATAGGTTTAATACGCGCCATGCCCCAATCTGTGCCGTCTAAAAAAAAACGCCCCCGTACTGCACTGTTAGCTAGCGCTAGCTGAGCCGAGGACGAAGCGTATAAGCGAAGGCAGTTTCATTCACAATATATTGCTACGAAAAACATTATTCTTCATATCTCACTAGTCTAGGTCTACAAACAAATTTTCATATCCTGTTGTCGTGCATATTCCCTATACTGTAAGATAATTTGAAAAGTATTTGGATCACACAAGTAAGTCGCTCCTTAGATCCCTTAAAAGCTGCAAACAACTGTAAATTTACTGAATTGTTTCTAGGCGATTGACAACTTTCCCAGCACACACTTGCAATCAAATGTATGGGACTACATATTTCTGGCTCCAACCCCTCCCCCATGGCCATTACGCAAAAGATAGAGATAATTTTTCACAACAAAATGCAAACTTACGATCAGCTCCAAAATATCACTTTCTGCTTTCTACAACGTGCCACATCTGCTAAGATCTCAGAACGACAACTTGCGATTAGCAACCTGCTTTTTTGGCAGTTTTGAGTTTTCGTAAATAAAGGTTGTGTACACTACGTACAGCTTGCTTGATAGATCGGACAGGGAGTGAGTGTTGTTGATGTTATTATGTTCGAGGCTAAGGAGCAACCTGGCCCTCGAGCTCCGTAGGCACTCAATATGAATCTAAATATGAATATAATTGTAGATCACAAACATTCTTTTAGAGACGTTGCCACCTCCCCTCCGTGTGGTTCCCCCTGATAATGAAAATTTTATGAGAAAAATGAAATAACTGAAAACGAGAATGGTAACATTATACTCAGCTATTCATTTTATTCTTTCTGTGTCGATGGATTGGAAAAGAGGACGAATATATAATCATATATTACCAAGCTCAGTCATAAGAAATTAAAACGGAGAGGAACTTATGATGAAAGCTGGAAGATTGTTCCATGTCAAGAGAGGCATTTGAATATGGAGTGGAGCTGAGAAGCCTCTTATTGATTTTATCATTATGAAATATGGAGTATGTTATCGAAACATGAAACATATGAAGCATCATGTGCCCCTGGTCCTGTACTGTACACGTGACACTATAGGGCCTAATATTGTGTGATTTAGTGAACATATTCTGCTATATAATATATTCTAGCCATGTTTAAAAAGAGTTTTAAAAACGCACAATCATATTTTGATAGACTTCATTTTGAAATTTAAGAGAGATAGATAGGCCTACTAGGCTATTGACAAGTATTTCTATAGGGGCGTCGATCGGGTGGAGGGATATAACAAGGGGCGGGGCCAGGTTTTAGCCCCCATTTTGGCTCGCGCTCTCCCCACCCCCCCCCCCCCCCATCCCCGTATGATTCCAGGGATGTGAACATTCTTCATTTTTTTTTATTTTGTAGAAAACTGTCCAAATATTTCACCATAAGTGTGCAGATTGTTGAATTTCAATTATAAAAATGCAAAAGTGTCACACCCTATCTCCCGTGATCGGTCCTTTATATCATAGACTTACGGACTAAGTATTGCACTTTATCAAATCTTTTTCAGAATTTCCGAATATTTCATCATTAGGCCTATTATCATTTATATCTGCCACTTCAGTAAAAAAAAAAAAATGCAAGAGTTCCCTCGTGTGGGAAAGGATCCATATCCTCATCTTATTTTCCCCGCTTGGTTCCCCTTCAGAGTAGGCCTACTTTTGGTAATTGAGAATTTTCCAAATTCCATCCAAAATGTGCTTACGAGATATTTTGATTTGAATTAATGCAAGAGCTTCCTTGTATCCACTGCAGGGTGTTGATAATCGAAGGAGAGAGTCACAATGGAGGACCGGGCCTGGGGATAGTGTGTAGTGTGTGTGGTGTGTGTGTGTGTGTGTGTGTGTGTGTGTGTGTGTGTGTGTGTGTGTATGTGTGTGTATGTGTTATTGTGTAACATATGTATGGTCTATAGTGAGCCCCCTCCAATATTTGCCCCCAATCCAAAACTGCTTCCGGCGCGCCTGGTCAAGGGTCAAGACTAATTTGTCCTGTATCTTGGTAATTACATGCCCGATCACTCCCATATTTTGCACGCATTAAGCCCACGTCATCTGGATTGATTCACAAATTGATAACTTTCTAATCAGATGCCATCTTGGCTGTCTAAAGTAGGGTCAAGGATCAAACAAATTTGGTAAATACATGGCATATTGCCCTAATATTTTGTGCAGCTATAGACCTTGTTAAAAGGATCATTTCTTAAGATACAGCGTATTTTTATCTTACAAAAGCGTGCAATCCGTATGATTAGCAATATACCATTTTTTAGCCACACAGGTCTTCTATTCAAAGAACATAACTTATTGACGATTTTTGATATGAACAATTGTTTTTCTCGCTGTTTTCATGTACACATATATAAACAACATTTTGCCAGGTTTTCTTGATACTTCTTTCATCCAAAATACGAATAAACATAATACTAGACAGATGAATAGATTGTATATCCCAAATTTTAGATGTTGCATTTCAAGATACACTTTCAAATATACGGGACCTGTTCTATGGAACGACTTGCCAAATGTGATAAAGCTGTCTAATAGACTTTCAATATTTAAAAGAAGATACAAATCATTCCTTGTTCATAAAGATATATTATAAATTTGAAGTCTTATGCAGTGTACAAGCACCACACTTTGATTACTCTTGCCTTCTTATATGTATTGTGCACTTTTGTAGTATAGTTTTTCTTGTGTGTATTGCATCAATGTAACTATTCTTTGCTGTAACACTTGGGATCAGCCATAGAAAGACCAACGGTCTATGTTGATTCCCCCCCCCCCCACAAACTGAAATAGCTGTTTTTATGTTGTGTTTGTCTGTTGTAAAATCCTTGTAAGGTGGACTTATTTTTTCTTGTATTGTTGCAATGTCCTACTGTGTATGTATCATTCCTGTATTTTTTGTAAATGCTTTTTATCAGGATGTGGAAATAAATGAAATGAAATGAAATGAAATGAGACAACGTCTTTTTCCTCAGACACCATCTTGTATAGAAAAGTGAGGTACAGAGATACAAAATGCTTGTTTTTTTCTTTCTGTTAGCATAATTATGCCCTTTCCATTTTAAATCTGAAGGCATGGCAGGTTTGATTCCCTTTTCTTCGACGAGAAACTAAAAAAAAAATAAATAAATAAAAATCACATGGCCTTTCATCCTTACTCAATCGTGGCGAGTGGTTTGTGCGGCACGGAGACGAACGCAACACGCTGCCTCCCCCATTTAGTATCAAATGTAGTGACCCCGAATGAGCATAGCGCTGGCTCAATGGGTCAGCGAACAAAACGCTAGGCTACAAGTAAGCTCTCTATGCTAATCTCCTAACCCAAAATGGCTGTCCGAGCGAGCCACAAGAGCTTCCGAATGGACGCACACTCTCAGTGCGCATGCGCGTGAAGAGAGGCCAAAAGAGCCACGCGTCTTCTGGCCTCTCTCCTCCAATCACCGCAGCTCGCGGTGACAATATATGTGTATGATGCGTACACACACACGCACACACACACACGCGCGCGTCGATCTTCTGGCCTCTCTCCTCCAATCGCCACAGCTCGCGGTGACAATGTTTGTGTATGATGCGTACACACACACGCACACACACACACACACACACGTGTCTCAGTGGCAGCATTTGTCCCACACGTTTATGGATATAGCACCGAGTCTGGCATTGCGCAATTGCATGCACAAACTTCGGTCGTTCGGAGTTTACGTACCATTAGGGATGGCGATCGGCTGCCTTTAATCGCAGATGGAACAGATAGGGTTATGTAAAGCGTGGTCGGGGCTCAAAAAACTTCGGATCACCTAATTTGTCAGGCTTGACAAATTCCCGTTTTTTATTTGTTTGTTTGTTTGTTTTGCTTGTTTGCTCATGAAATCCGGAAGTGCCCCCCCCCCCCCAAACACACACACACACACACATACACACTCTTTTGAAAACGTGGCGCCGGCGGTGCACATGAAAGATCGTTATCTCGCCCAATGACTTGTCATGCGATTAGCGTAAAATACAATAGAGATAAAGGACATCGCTCTTTAACAAAATAGTTCTAAAAGAAACAGTAGGCCTACGATGTATATTTCCAAGACTTTGAGGATAGAAGTGGATACAAAGCTGACGGGTCATAAGTGGAACATAATCGACATTGGCTCTCACCTTGAAGATACCGGATTTGTGCCAGGCAATTTCTTCAATTGTATGTCCAAGGTGGTTCACGTGGTCGATGCCGAGTGACGTCACACTAGCCACCGTTGGAGACCTGACAATGAAAATACTCATCACGAAACTGGTGTTGTGCATTCCAGGCGAAAAAAGAAATGGTCGATGCAACAAACCGCTTGGAAAACAACACATCGTTACTTTATATGTATGCTCCTATTCAGGAACAGTATGACATGACCAATACTAGTATGTTGCAGATATTATGACATGATATTCATAAAATTAATGGGATGGTGATTTCCTGGCTCGATTATATACTCCATCTCTAAAGACACATGAGGCAAACATTGTAGGGCTACATGCCCTTGCCTTGGTCTTAACGACTGGCTTGAAGCTAATGGTGGAAAGTCTATGTCTAGGCATGCAAAAGTATGACATCATGTTATTGTTATGTCATGCACATTATCATTAGCAACAAATCACTAACATTTGTTTTGTTTACTGTTTCATTCGTTCTATTCCCAGATCGAACAAGCAAGCTGCACAGATTCCTATCTCCATTTATGGCTGGGCTGAAACTCGGGTTCCATTCTTCAACTATTCATTGCATTCGCTTTCTGTGGCGGGACTAAAACTTGACGTGCAGTGAGCCTTATTCTAGCCATCTGAAAGAGCGAATCAGCGTTAACATTCCGTGACAGGACCAGTGCTGGCGGTGAGTATAGCTAACTGACCAATGGCACATTTCGAAAACGCGCGAAAACGTGACGGATCAGAA
Source organism: Diadema antillarum (assembly GCF_040938485.1). Lineage (NCBI taxonomy): Eukaryota > Metazoa > Echinodermata > Echinoidea > Diadematoida > Diadematidae > Diadema > Diadema antillarum. The sequence goes on along the minus strand of NW_027271239.1, from coordinate 408,900 downwards.
ATTTTCACTTTTGCGCATGCCACCTGTCAAATGTAAAAAAAAAAAAAAAAACCCACAAAAAACCCCAAAACAACAACAACAACAACATCAACAACTCAGACACAAATTTTACGGGTCAGGAGAAACCTCAATGCAGGCATAACGATCTAAAATGTTTTGAAATTCACACGTCGCTAGTAATTTATTACACTTATTTACGTAATATCAGGGTAGTTATAGACTGACATCTCGCATTCTTTTTACGTTCTGTTGCACTCTTCTTTGACGTCTATTCTTCCTAGCCTCGAAACCATTCCAACATAGGATCACATGAAGTTAATACATTGTATCTCACTTTCCGATTTGTCATAGTTTGACGCCCTTTTGGCAATACGCGGGTTCCGCGCCACGCACATACTGAATAAGGCAAGTGCCATAATGCGTCTCGCCCATTCGCGTACAAGAAATTGTACGCGAATGGGATATAACATATAAAAAAAAGATATAACAGATAAAAAGAGATATAAAGGGGTAAAAATTTAAGGTAAAAAGAAATGCGACATAAAAACTTAACATTGGGCCCTTAGAGTTCGTTGACCCCTGCCTGTGACCTTTGACCTTGTGGTGACCATCCACTCCCCAAGGGTCATCTACCATCCAAGTTTGGTCACAAAGGGATCTATGGATCAAAAGTTATGACCCATAATAGAAACGCGCCATAAAAACTTAACATTGGGCTCTAAAAGTTCGTTGGCCCCTGCTTGTGACCTTTGACCTTGTGGTGACCATCCACTCCCCAAGGGACATCTACCATCCAAGTTTAGTCACAAATGGTGTTATGGATCAAAAGTTATGACCCATAATAGAAACGCGCCATAGAAACTTAACATTGGCCTCGAAAAGTTTGTTGACCCATGCTTGTGACCTTTGACCTTGTGGTGATCGTCTACTCCTCAAGGGACATCTACCATCCAAGTTTAGTCACAAATGGAGTTATATGGATCAAGAGTTATGACCCATAATAGAAACGCGCCATAAAAACTTAACATTGGCCTCTAAAAGTTCGTTGACCCCTGCTTGTGACCTTTGACCTTGTGGTGACCATCCACTCCCCAAGGGACATCTACCATCCAGGTTTAGTCACAAATGGTGTTATGGATCAAAAGTTATGACCCATAATAGAAACGCGCCATAGAAACTTAACATTGGCCTCGAAAAGTTTGTTGACCTATGCTTGTGACCATTGACCTTGTGGTGATCGTCTACTCCTCAAGGGACATCTACCATCCAAGTTTAGTCACAAATGGAGTTATATGGATCAAGAGTTATGACCCATAATAGAAACGCGCCATAAAAACTTAACATTGGCCTCTAAAAGTATGTTGACCCCTGCTTGTGACCTTTGACCTTGTGGTGACCATCCACTCCCCAAGGGACATCTACCATCCAAGTTTAGTCACAAATGGAGTTATGGATCAAGAGTTATGACCCATAATAGAAATGCGCCATAAAAACTTAACATTGGGGTATAAAAGTTCGTTGACCGATGCTTGTGACCATTGACCTTGTGGTGATCATCTACTCCCCAAGGGACATCTACCATCCAAGTTTAGTTACAAATGGAGTTATAGATCAAGAGTTATGACCCATAATACAAACGCGCCATAAAAACTTAACATTGGGTCCTTAAGTTCATTGACCCCTGCCTGTGAGCTTTGACCTTGAGGTGACCTTCATATATGGTAAAATGTGAAACTTTGTATGACCCCTCTTCCCTCGAAGTTTCATTGCAATTAAAGCCCAAAGTAAAGAGATATTGAAGTTTTTGTAGCGTTACGGACAGACGACGGACGGACGGACGGGCGGATGACAGACGGACAGACGCCGCAGGCGCTCCCTTCTCCCCTCACCTCCGGTGGGCTCGACAAAAACACACCCCTTTCACCATGTTCACGAGTTTCTTTTCATGCAGATCCCCCTGAAAGGGGTTTCTCTCATATCTTAAATCACATGATATTGTTCACTTCATTTCTCAGGATGTATGCACATTAATACCCAATAATCTAATGCACATAACAATTCCGGGGACCAGCGATCAGAAACAGACAGGCCGCAAAGGGGCGGTCTTTTGTTGGCGGTCGATTTTATTTATGACTGAGAAAAACGAAAGAAATATTTCGAGAAGAATGTAGTTTTGATTTTTGACCATTTTCACATTTTACTTTGTACCCCATTTGCAGTATTCAAGAGATGAAGTTCACATATCAATGGGCAGCCTAGAAATTCTTGACTATTATTGTCCGCTGCAAGCGAACGACTCAGCCAATCGCGGAATCAAATTGTCAAAATGTTAAAATCAAAAGTAATTGTCACTTCGTTTACTCATAAATGCCTGTAAATAGATATAAGAAAGCTTGAATTATGGATTTACTGATACCAGGTGAGCATAGCCAAAAAAAAAAAAAAAAAAGGAAAAATGAGATGTGGGAATCTAGCAGAGTTAAATAATGATCTCTGACGAATTAATTTCGGGAGCTGCTGTACCGACGAATTCCGCCAGGAGAGACCTCAATGCAGATATAACAACCTAAATTGTCTTGGAAGTCACACATCGCTTGTAATTTATTACACTTATTTACGTAATATCGGCGTAGTTGATAGACTGTACTCTTCTTTGACGTTTCCATATATCGTAACTATTGAATCCTTGACGCAATGCACATACAATCTTAATAGATTGATTACCTACACTTAAAATGAAAGTCACTGTGTACAAATCGGTGCAAGAATGTTTGTGGCAAAAATGTCAGAACTAAAAAAGTCAGAAGAAAAAAATTTCAGAGGCAAAAATGTCAGGCATACGAATGTCAGAGTAAAAAAATATATCAGGGTTAAAAATACTGCCAGAGCTAAAAATGTCAGCGCTAATCACTTGGTAATGATATCAGAGACAAAAACGTCAGAGGCAATATTGTTATGACAATCCTAAGCACTGCTGCGCTTCGGACGTAAACATTTAAGTTTAAAACTTATTGAAATTTGCCCCATGATTGCAAGGGATCTGATTTCCCAGCCTTGCTACCATTTCAACATATTACATGAAGTTGATACATTGTATCTCACTTTCCCATTTGTCATAGTTTGACACCCTTTTTGCAATACGCGGGGTTCCGCGTCACGCACTTACTGATAAACATACCCTCTTTCACGAGTTTCCTTTCATGCAGACACGGTGCACGTTTAAACGGCAGTTCCCCCTGAAAGGGGTTTCTCTCATATCTTAAATCACATGATATTGTGCACTTCATTTCTCAGGATGTATACACAATAATACCCAATAAACTGAAGCACATGACAACTCCGGGGACCAGCGATCAGAAACAGACAGGCCGTATTGTTGGCGATCGATTTTATTCATAATTGAGAAAAACGAGAGATATATTTCGCAAGTCGAGAAGGAATGTAGTTTTCATTTGTGACCATTTTTACATTTAACTTTATACCCCATTTGCAGTATTCAAGAGATAAAGTTCACATATCACTGGGCAGTCTAGAAATTCTCGATTATCATGTCCGCTGCAAGCGAAATCGACTCTGCCAATCGTGGATTCAAATTGCCAAAATGTTAAAATCAAAAGTAATTGTCACTTCGTTTACTAATAAATGCCCGTAAGTGAATATAAGAATGCTTGAATCATGGAATCTTGTAGAGTTAAAATGATCTCTGACGAATTAATTACGGGAGCTGATGTACCGACGAATTCCGCCAGGAGAAACCTCGATGCAGGTATAACAACCTTAATTGTCTTGGAAGACACACATCGCTTGTAATTTATTACACTTATTTACGTAATATCGGCGTAGGTGATAGACTGAAATTTTGCATTCTTTTTACATTCTACTGTACTCTTCTTTGACGTTCCCATATATCTTAACTATGGAATCCTTGCATGACGCAATGCACATAAAATCCTACGAGATATATTAGCTTCACTTCAAATGACAGTCACGGTGTATAAATCAGTGTAAGAATGTTAGTGGCAAAAATGGCAGAAGTAAAAGTGTCAAAAGTAAAATTGTCAGAGGTGAAAATTTCAAAGGCAAAATGTCAGACGTACGAATGTCAGAGTTAAAGAATATCAGGGGTAAAAAAAATTGTCAGAGGTAAAATTGTCAGCGCTAATCACATGGTAAAAATATCAGAAACAAAAATGTCAGAGGCAATAGTGTTATGACAATCCTATTTAAGCACTGCTGCGCTGCGGACGTAAACATTTAAGTTTAAAACTTATTGAAATTTGCCCATTGATTGCAAAGGATCTGATTTCCTAGCCTTGCTACCATTTCAACATACATGAAGTTAATACATTTTATCTCACTTTCCCATTTGTCATAGTTTGACACCCTTTTTCAGTACGCGGGGTTCCGCGTCACGCACTTACTGATAAACACACCCTCTTTCACGAGTTTCCTTTCATGCAGATACGGTGCACGTTTAAACGGCAGTTCCCCCTGAAAGGGGTTTCTCTCATATTTTAAATCACATGACAGTATGTACTACATTTCTAAGAATGTATACACAATAATACCCAATAAACTGAAGCACATGACAACTCCGGGGACCAGCGAGCAGAAACAGACAGGCCGCAAAGGGGTGGTTTTTTATTGTTGGCGATCGATTTTATTCATAATTTAGGAAAACGAGAGATATATTTCGCAAGTCGTGAAGGAATGTAGTTTTGATTTTTTACTATTTTTACATTGTACTTTGTACCCCATTTGCAGTATACAAGAGATAAAGTTTACATATCACTGGGCAGTCTAGAAATTCTCGATTATCATGTCCGCTGCAAGCGAAATCGACTCTGCCAATCGTGGAATCAAATTGTCAAAATGTTAAAATCAAAAGTAATTGTCACTTCGTTTACTTATAAATGCCTGTAAGTGAATATAAGAATGTTAGAATTATGGATTGACTAATAACAGGTGAGCATAGCCAAGGAAATGATATGTGGGAATCTTGTAGAGTTAAATTGATCTCTGACGAATTAATTTCGGGAGCTGCTGTACCGACGAATTCCGCCAGGAGAAACCTCAATGCAGGTATAACAACCTAAATTGTTTGGAAGTCACACATCGCTTGTAATTAATTACACTTATTTACGTAATATCGGCGTAGCTGATAGACTGAAATTTTGCATTCTTTTTACATTCTGCTGTATTCTTCTTTGACGTTCCCATATATCTTAACTATGGAATCCTTGCATGACGCAATGCACATAAAATCTTACTAGATAGATTACCTTCACTTCAAATGAAAGTTATTGTGTATAAATCGGCGTAAGAATGTTAGTGGCAAAAATGGCAGAAGTAAAAGTGTCAAAAGTAAAAATGTCAGAGGTGAAAATTTCAGAGGCAAAAATGGCAGACGTATGAATGTCAGAGTTAAAGAATATCAGGGGTAAAAAAAAATTGTCAGAGGTAAAATTGTCAGCGCTAATCACATGGTAAAAATATCAGAAACAAAAATGTCAGAGGCAATAGTGTTATGACAATCCTATTTAAGCACTGCTGCGCTGCGGACGTAAACATTTAAGTTTAAAACTTATTGAAACTTGCCCATTGATTGCAAGGGATCTGATTTCCCAGCCTTGCTACCATTTCAACATATTACATGAAGTCAATACATTTTATCTTTTAGTGATCGTGAATTCTGTAATCTCATTGGTCAATCAACCACTGAATATATCCCGTATTCCGTGATAAGGTCATATTGTGCGCATGCGCTAAATCCACCACTGAATATATTCCGTATTCCTTGATATGACGTCATATTACACAGCTAGCTGCGCGTGTACCAAAGACGCTTATAGGAAAGTGCGCGCTAATCCTGTACAAAACAAATGGACAGCGCGTGGTCCTCAAGCGTATTACGCACATAACCTGAGACCACTAGACGCTTGATAAACGACAACAGCAGCTTACGTATCTGGCTACTGCAGTATAATGGCTTACGTATTTGTACATTGTATGCGCGCACACAGTAATCAGCTCGCGAGGCCTAAGTCAACATGGTCATGGCTGACAGCCGGCGATTTCAACATCATTCACGAGGGGAAATCAGCGAGAAGAAGGTTAGCACTTACACTAAAAGATAAAATCGTTACCCCCTGCTTGTTCTTACGAAATACGGGAAATATCTACGGTCTGGTGCCATATTCCATTCGGCCTTCGGCCTCATGGAATATGGCACCAGACCGTAGATATTTGCCCGTATTTCGTGAACAAGCAGGGGGTAACTAATAGTATCTTACTTTCCCATTTGTCATAGTTTGACGCCCTTTTTGCAATACGCGGGTTCCGCGCCACGCACTTACTGATTAGTGATAAACATACCCTCTTTCACGAGTTTCCTTTCATGCAGATACGGTGCACGTTTAAACGGCAGTTCCCCCTGAAAGGGGTTTCTTTCATATTTTAAATCACATGACATTGTTTACTAAATTTCTAAGAATGTATACACAATAATACCCAATAAACTGAAGCACATGACAACTCCGGGGACCAGCGATCAGAAACAGACAGGCCGCAAAGGGGTGGTTTTTTATTGTTGGCGATCGATTTTATTCATAATTTAGGAAAACGAGAGATATATTTCGCAAGTCGTGAAGGAATGTAGTTTTGATTTTTGACCATTTTTACATTTTACTTTGTACCCCATTTGCAGTATTCAAGAGATAAAGTTTACATATCACTGGGCAGTCTAGAAATTCTCGATTATCATGTCCGCTGCAAGCGAAATCGACTCTGCCAATCGTGGAATCAAATTGTCAAAATGTTAAAATCAAAAGTAATTGTCACTTCGTTTACTAATAAATGCCTGTAAGTGAATGTAAGAATGCTTGAATCACGGAATCTTGTAGAGTTAAATTGATCTCTGACGAATTAATTTCGGGAGCTGCTGTACCGACGAATTCCGCCAGGAGAAACCTCAATGCAGGTATAACAACCTAAATTGTCTTGGAAGTCATACATCGCTTGTAGTTTATTACACTTATTTACGTAATATTGGCGTAGGTGATAGACTGAAATTGTGCATTCTTTTTACATTCTACTGTACTCCTCTTTGACGTTCCCATATATCTTAACTATGGAATCCTTGCATGACGCAATGCACATAAAATCCTACGAGATATATTAGCTTCACTTCAAATGAAAGTCACGGTGTATAAATCGGTGTAAGAATGTTAGTGGCAAAAATGGCAAAAGTAAAAGTGTCAAAAGTAAAAATGTCAGAGGTGAAAATTTCAAAGGCAAAAATGTCAGACGTACGAATGTCAGAGTTAAAGAATATCAGGGGTAAAAAGAATTGTCAGAGGTAAAATTGTCAGCGCTAATCACATGGTAAAAATATCAGAAACAAAAATGTCAGAGGCAACAGTGTTATGACAATCCTATTTAAGCACTGGTGCGCTGCGGACGTAAACATTTAAGTTTAAAACTTATTGAAATTTGCCCATTGATTGCAAGGGATTAGGGGGGCATTTCATGAAGCAGTTTGGTCGGATATTTTTCTGACAAACTGTTACAAGCTACTGAAATCCTTGCAACTGATTGGCTGAGAGCAAGTTTGTCCGACAACTTTGTCGGACGAAATGCTTCATGAAATGCCCCCCTGATTTCCTAGCCTTGCTACCATTTCAACGTACATGAAGTTAATACATTTTATCTCACTTTCCCATTTGTCATAGTTTGACACCCTTTTTGCAGTACGCGGGGTTCTGCGTCATGCACTTACTGATAAACACACCCTCTTTCACGAGTTTCCTTTCATGCAGATACGGTGCACGTTTAAACGGCAGTTCCCCCTGAAAGGGGTTTCTCTCATATTTTAAATCACATGACAGTATGTACTACATTTCTAAGAATGTATACACAATAATACCCAATAAACTGAAGCACATGACAACTCCGGGGATCAGCGATCAGAAACAGACAGGCCGCAAAGGGGTGTTTTCTTTTTATTGTTGGCGATCGATTTCATTCATAATTGAGAAAAACGAGAGATATATTTCGCAAGTCGTGAAGGAATGTAGTTTTGATTTTTGACTATTTTTACATTGTACTTTGTACCCCATTTGCAGTATTCAAGAGATAAAGTTTACATATCACTGGGCAGTCTAGAAATTCTCGATTATCATGTCCGCTGCAAGCGAAATCGACTCTGCCAATCGTGGATTCAAATTGCCAAAATGTTAAAATCAAAAGTAATTGTCACTTCGTTTACTTATAAATGCCCGTAAGTAAATATAAGAATGTTAGAATTATGGATTGACTAATAACAGGTGAGCACAGCCAAAGAAATGAGATGTGGGAATCTTGTAGAGTTAAACTGATCTCTGACGAATTAATTTCGGGAGCTGCTGTACCGACGAATTCCGCCAGGAGAAACCTCAATGCAGTTATAACAACCTAAATTGTCTTGGAAGTCACACATCGCTTGTAATTTATTACACTTATTTACGTAAAAGGGGTGGGTTTTTTTTTCTTGTTGCGATCGATTTTATTCATAATTGAGAAAAAAGAGACACATCTCAATGCTTATGATAGGAGAATTGAAACAACGAAAGACAGACTAAACAAGAAGGCAAAAATTAAATATGGCAGAAATTGATAACGCTGGGTAATATAAAAGCAATACACTTGTCATTTTCCAAATGAATCTAAAAGCACATGCACTCCAAAATATCACAATTTTACTTCATCAAATAATTTCAAGCTTTTTCATTTCATTTGTTGATATTTTGGTGACATTTGGTGACAGTAAAATCTTTACATCTGACATTATCGCTGTCATTATTCACGTATATTTCCTCTGACTTATTACGTAACTGCATGTGATCCTATGTTGAAAAGGGTATGAAGATTAGAATATCAGATCCGTTGGAATCAATACGCAAATTTCAATAAATTTTAAACCGAAATGTTTGTGTCCGCAGCGCAGTGGGTTGGGTTTACACGCATGTTCCTTTGACATTTTTGTACCTAACATTATTACCAGGTGATTACCGCTAACATTTTTTTTTTTTACCTCTGGCATATTTTACCTCTGATATTTTTTACCTCTGACATTTTTATCTCTGACCTTTTTTTACCTCTGATATGATTTTTACCTCTGGAATGTTTGTCTCTGACATTATTACCTCTGATCGACGTTTTTATTTCTGACATGTTTACCAGGCACCATTATTTTCCAATACTGCGCTGCACGTTCTAAAACAAACAAAGTAAATGTTCCTTCAAAACAAAACCATGGAAATCGAACACTTACATTCATTTCAGCGAGGCCAATCTTATGTACAATTACAATGATAACTCTCTTTCTCTCTCTCGCTCTCTTCCCTCCCAATGCTTTTGATATGATATTGAAAAAAAAAATCGATAGTTCCACAATTTGTAATCCTATCAGACTAAAAAAAAAAATCATCTTCCCCTCCTGAAAACATATTTTCATGTACACATGGTCCCCGAGTCAGGAACTGTCTCGACAGTGATATAAAATATATATTTCATTTTCTTTAACGTACCCTTCACTGTTATGGCAAGCATATCCTTGGGATTTTTAAGAATGTTATGTCATTTGAATGCATTGTATCATTATTTCACTTGCGTACCTTGTTAATTTGCATTTCGTTGAAAATGAATAAATCCTGAATTGAAATGAGTTAACTACCTTTGAAACGAACCATGCAGAGACCACAAACACGTTGACTTCCTTTGTGTGTGTGTGTGTGTGTGATTGCGTGTTTAGAAAATGGTTGTTTATATATATAAAAAAAAAATCTCTTACCAAATAACGTTAGTCGTGTCGTACTCGCCTCCCATACCCACTTCGATGACAGCAACGTCCACCTTTATAAGACAAATTCATCAGGGCGAAGTAACAGACAATACGATGCAATTAATTAAAGATCAATAAGATTTTGCAAGCTTTGTTTCATTTCAAAACCTACCCATACTTATTTCTTAGGGGCAAAAGTTACCGTCTTGGTATTTAGATATATAGACACTAAATTGTACCTATATATAACGTACGAATGTGAATGTACTGTTCTAGTTTCTTGGGCCATTTCACACACACACACACACACCCACACACATACACACCCACACATACACTTATAGATTCTGATCAAAATCTGTTATACCTCTCGTCTTTTTTTTCCAGATTTGCTTTTGTAACATAGTTTAGTCACAGTATCTTTCCATCACTATACGTAGTTTATCGGCGGCCATCCAAGTAAGGCTCTACTTATGCATATAATTTCCTAAACATACAGTTTTCACCATCCTAAAAGCAATAAGCTTCTCTGTTACATTTCATACTTTACAGAAAAGTAATCAATATTTTGTGCTAACATTTTATATTATACATTAGAGGCGCACAAATATCTGACATCTGAAAGAGCGTATTAATATGCGGTGGTTCGAAGGCGTTTATTGTTTTTTTAAAGGAAGTATACGATAGATGGGCTTCTGTGTCAATCTTCTTATTACCTCCGCCAAGGGAGGAGGTTATGTTTTCGTTACCGTTGGTTTGTTCGTTAGTTAGTTCGTTCATTCGTTAGTTAGTTTGTCCGTGTGCAAAATAACTCAAAAGGTAGCTAACGGATTGGGATGAAACTTGCAGAAAAGGTTGAGAATGACACAAGTACCAAACAATTAACTTTTGGTAGTGATCCGAGAATTTTGGGGGAATTTATGAAGGATTTTTGACATTTTGGCAGGTAGGGTCAATGCACTTGGGAGTTCAGGCTGCGCGTATTTGAGGTTTGCCTGCGCGCACTAAAGTGCGTGCTCTAGTTTCTGCTGGGGTGAGGCGCGCCGTGCAGCTGAGTGTTTATGACGTAACAAAGGCTTCTATATTGAGAAATCTGGCAACTATCAGCACACAATGCTATAACAGTAGGGACCTACGTATGGGTGGAAATCACTGATATCTCTATGGAAGAACAAGATCAGTGGTGAAAATGATTTGCATGCTTGGCGGAGGTCTGCGCTCTCAGAGTGCTTTTCTAGTTATCATTCAATCACGATGACACTTCGCAGCCAGAAATTATAAGATGTAAGCGATATATATATATATATAATATATGCATATATAAATATATATGTAGTATCTATATTATATATATATTATATATATATATATGTATATAGCGTATTATATATATATATATATATATATAATGTGTGTGTGTGTGTGGCACACATACACACACTATAGCTTCTGACCACACGAGCAAAGAGAGTTAAGGGTTTGGGACGAACACCGATCTAGGGCTTTCAATAGCTCAGTCGGTAGAGCACCGGTCTAGTAATCCGGAGGTCTCGGGTTCGAATCCCGATGAAAACCCATTTTCTTTGCTCAAAGTTTTCGCCATTTATTTTGTTTCTGGTCAGTTTTCCCTTTCTTGTTTCAATTTATATATATATATATATATATATATATATATATATATTTGTAAATGTTAATGTATTGTACATACTAAAGTATAAGTATGAACTGTGAGTCTTTGCGATACACGTAGTTTCGGAATTTCTGTGCGTCCTCACTCTGGTATCTATGATACAATGTATTGCACGATCTGAATTATCCTGATTCCTGCATGTCGATGCATCATCAGTCCTGTTGTTTGTTGTGTCACTAATTTCAGTGTGTACTAATAAATTCATTCAAGGCTTTCCAAACCCAAGTCTTGGTAAGTTATTAGTACTATTCTAAAAGTATACTAACTAGTTGTGACGTTCTGATTACATAAGTATGTGATTTGGCAATTCTTACTTTCATTTGAGAAAAGCAATGCAATGGAAAAAAGGACAACCAACAAACCTTCTCTTGCAGAAAAATGTAAAATGTCAAAAGCGTTAACAATTGGTAGGGTCCGATTTCATTGGCAAATACTGGGTCCTTCTCATTTATATGAGCATTCGTCTGGATCATGTTGAGGAAGTCGATCCCGTAACGAGCAAACTTTGCCCGGGGGAGTGCTGCACCGCCAACGCGGATTCGTTCCCTCACTTCAACCAGTGGTGGTGAACTAAAAAAGAAAGAATGGAATGTTTAACATAAATGAATAAATAAATATATATATATATATATATATATATATATATATAAACATACTTATTATTCCATCACATTTGAGTGTGTGTGTACATGTGTAATTCTCAGAATTCAAATAATTTTATCTCTGATAAGCTGCGTAGTATCCATAGTGAAATCATGATTGTTCATGTGAGTAGTTTCCATCGGGGAAAAAAAGGGGCCTGAACATGTTTTGAGCCAGACCTATCAAGTCGACCCCGTTTGGACTGGTCGAAGACTGGCGCGAGCGATGCAAAAGCTGTGCATTTCGACAAGTCTTTAAAGGGGAAATCCAGTCCAATCATAAGTTAGTCTGATAAGAAGGAGTAAGATATTACGAGTTCAATGGTCACAATCATGTTGATCGAAATCGGATAAAAAATAAAGAAGTTATGAAAATTGATTTTGAAAATGGAAAATTATATGAGGTCATGGCATGGGTAGCTCACTCATAACCATATTCATATCCACTGCAAAAGAACTGTTTTGCAGAAATTACCAAAACTTCAAAGTGTCGTAACCTCCTTATTTTTCATCCGATTTCAGTCAAATTGTTACAGTTGAACTTTTAAGTAGATTTGAGATTAGATTTGAGAGCAGATTTTACTCTTTCTTATCAGGTTAACTTATGTTTGGACTGGATTTCCCCCTTAACACTAAAAATGTGAGTATAACTAGTGTACCAGCGAATAACTCTATGCCCCCGACAACCTTTTTCTTTTAATAATAAAAAAAAAACCAGAGGGATGAAGCATTATGAAGTTTATCATAAAAGAAAACAAAAGAGGATAGACATTTGAACGCATATAAGGGAGAGATGATTGAAGAAAAAATAACATGAAAGTTCGATTGGTTTTTCAAGGAGAGGGGGCGGGGAATTTCTATTTCTGGTGCCACTTCCGGGGTAAAAAAAAAAAAGGTTCAGGGCAGAGGGTTATAGACCCTCTATGTATTCCTATATGCATTACTTGCGCCGGCCCTGAGAGAGAGAGAGAGAGAGAGAGAAGACGAAAAATTACTGCTTAGGGAATAATAGAATATAAAGATAATAGCTACTAGTATCAGTTTCTTGAAAAAAAAAAGAAATAAAAAACAAAGTATTGATAAAAAAAAAATTAATACATTGATACATCATACATGGTTTTCAGTGTTGACATCAAAAGTAACGAAACACCAGAATACATAAGGTGACCACAGAGAGGAAAAATGTATCCTTACGTCAGAAGTCCAGTTTTGTATCCACAGGTCCTGAGAATAAGTTCTGTCAAAGCACAGGTTGACCCCTTGCCCTTGGTCCCAGCTACGTGAATGCAGGACAGTGTGTTCAACACCTCCTTCTGCATAAAATCAATCGTACATTGATTTCCTGTTTGATAAACCGTTCCATCTCTGGTTGCCTTGAATAACACATAGCCGGACGTGAACAACCAATTACATGTATTTGGTTACAAATTTTAAATTAGTCATGAAATAGATTCAGATGAGATCAACAATTTAGCACATCACTAAAATCCCAACTATATCGAGTTCTTTAATCACTCCTTTCTTCCGAATTGCCTTCTGTGTATTAAAATAACATTTACATCTTCCATTGTAGCAAGAGTTTCTCAAAGACACTTTCAGTTGATTGTGGCAGTATGGCATAGGCCTACCGTCAGCAAGATTTGCCATACATGTATAAATTTCAACATAGTGATGGAGGTTCAGCAATAGGAGATAATGATGTTAAAGATAATATAAAGTTTTGGTACCTCAAAAGTTTCCCTGATGAGTTTCCTTGTCTTAGTTTGTATTTCAGGTTAAAGTACCTTTCATATAACTAACACTGTGAGAATTACTCGCCCCAAAGTGCTCTCATGTCTTAGTAATCATGCAATAAAATTTTCGTACCAGAGCAGAGCGGGCTCTGAAAAATTCGAACGAGCCGTTGTTTGACTCGACGCGGTACCACGACAATCAGTATACACGTATTGTACGAAACCATTATTGCATGAATACTAAGACATGAGAGCACTTTGGGGCGAGTAAGTCTCACAGTGTTAGTTACATGAAAGGTACTTTAACCTGAAATACAAACTAAGACAAGGAAACTCAGGGAAACTTTTGAGGTACCAAAACTTTATATTATCTTTAAGCGATATGTCGCGTTCACTATGACAACAGAATTGTGCATGATATGTGTGCAACAATACATTCTTCAGACGTAAAAGAAAACTAGTGATGATGATTTCCTTGAAAGACTGTTGTAACTACCGTTATGCCGGCTCTTTCCAGGAACTTTCTCCCGTCAGATATCTTGTCATGTCTTCTGTCGGGAAGGTAAGTACCTGTAAAACAGATCAGCTTCCCAAGACTCTCCAAGAAAGTCTGGAATGCAAAATGTAACCCGCAAAAAAGACAAAGACGAGGGTAATCATTGTGAGAATAAATGTAATTCGTACAGTAGTACGTCCATTAGGTTACAGCTCGCTATTGCAGAAGTTCACTATTCCAAAGGTTTGTCAATTCGAAAATGAAATGAGGTTCGTTATTCTGACGGTTCGGATAATTCCGATGGTTCCTTAATGCGAAAATGGAAATATATATATATCGTCACTCGGAGGGTTCGTTAATCCAAAAACGAAATAAAGCTCGTGTAAGACTTCCGTCGGTTAACTAACAATATTTAATTTCCCCATTTAACGAACATTATTGGTGTAGGGCTTAATATTTGTCTGTTTTGGAAAAACGAACCTTCGGAATAACGAACCCTGAATTATTTTCGGATTAAAGAATCTTCGCAATAACGAACATCACCAGTTCATTGCTACCCGCTGATTACATCTAAAAAGGGACCATCGGACAAAACCTTACATCACGTGACTATGCTTATACTGTCGCAGGCCTCAAAGCCCTGAAAACTGCCAACCAAAACATCAACATTCGTAGAGACATTATTATTGGGTTTTTTTTTTTTTTGGGGGGGGGGGGAGTGGGAGGGGTAATGCTTCTATTTCCACAATACTGCAGGAAGCAAGATATCAGAAGTGAGTAGAAGAACTCTGGAACAAGAGGCTTGTATGGGGTTTTATTGTTTCAATGATTCATAGAACTTCTTCGAAATTACATTCTTGGAGATGGTATGGGAACTTGGTCAATGTAAGCCTGTCTCTTCAGACTTGATAAGTATTCCTATATGTGGGTGGTACGTTGCACATAAGTTGCACATTTTTTTAAAGAGATCCTTTAGATTACTGGGATTTATTTATCCACAGAGGACTCATGGTAAGACCATCAAGACAACCCCAACTAACATTAAATTCATTTCAAGCAAATTCTTGCTTCATGAAATCTAAAGTGACTAAGGACCACAATGAAGTAGTGTTCATCAACGAGTTCTCAGTGACTGCATTCCAATATTTCAATTTACTTACTATTTCAAGTATAGATTAAACATTAAACAAAAAGATATAGACAATTAGGCAACATGAAATACAGGGAATGTGCTATAATGGATTTCATTTTAATGCTTACAGACATGATCTCCCCTCCCTCACAAAAAAAAAATGATGGAAACGATGATAATAAGAATAATAGTGATAAACATTGGTAACCAGGTAACGGTGTGACTGCTGGTAATCTGTGTTACTGACATTACCTAACGAAAAAGCATGAGGCTGTACATGCTCCGAATTTAGACTGGATTCAGACTACTCCCATGCGAGCTATTATGTTATTGCTCATGTACATACATTTGTACTATGTTGCAGTTTGGGACTCGGTTATAACTGAAATTTAAACGCAAAGTGAATAAATCCAAAGGAAAACTTTCCGTCTAATCATCGGTCCGCTGTATTCTAATACCAGCTATTTTTTGGAAGATGTGTATCTCCTTACCCTGTAGATAAGAGACATGAAAAGCTGACAATCATATTCGGTACAGAGTCTACCAAAATACAATCACTTCTACCATTCGTTCCCTTCCACACGAACTGAAATAAATTGTCAATCTTTACCATGTTTATATACGTAATGGCCACGTCTATAAAGAAGTGTTTTATAAAATTATTGAGCGACACAGGACTAGCGATCTTCCTCACCTCGTATAACGCTACTAAAGTTATGAAGCCGTGTCAGGTTTAGCTGATAGAATTATCTTTAATTGTATCTTGCAGTCAGAGTTCGTTATTCCCAAGGTTTGTATAATTTCGAAAACGAAACAAGGTTCGTTATTCCGAAGGTTCATTGATCCGAAAAATAAAGATAAAGTTTGTTACAAGTTTTCCTTTCTATCATTTCTATCTTTCTATCATTCACAAAACCAAACTTTAAGAGATGTTCTTTAGTGTATATCACCCCATGTGATAACTTGTACCGAAATTTCCTGTTTACTAAGTAATGTCATGTTCTTTGTCTAATAGACAGCATTCTAATATCTTTATCAGCAGAAATCTTAATTCCTTTCACCATGTTTTATTTTCAAACTATACATTTCTTATAACTGTGTAGGAAAATACCCATGAATTATCTTTGCTTTGATATTCAGAAAATTAAATATCATTCCAGAAATCCCCAACTGTAATGAATATCAATAATTATGCTTTAAATCTCATGTTTCCCTTTGGGCTCTTTCCAGTTCTCTGAAAAAAAAAGCATTAGAAATATCATTCATCTTAGATATACACCATTTCCCTTAAACCTAGATTCTGAAAATGCACAACCGGTTTATTAAAACCTCTTTGTAAGATGTGATGTACGTCATAAATACCCCTTTCTTATAAATCACAAAAAAAAAAATACTCTTCTCCTTTATACAAACATATATATTATTAAATATCAATGGGTTTATTACTTCATTCTCAAAATTCCTACATTTATCCATTTCCTGTCATACTTTAACCATTTCCATATAGAAAGATGGGAGTGGATTTGCTATCGTCAATCTAGACCACTCATAATCGCATGAAAAAATAGATCTTCCTCCTATACTGATCGTAAGCAATTTATTATCTAAATATATTTTCCATTCAGATTTCTTCTCACCGTACAATAAACATTTCAACCACACAATACGTTAGGTTTTTACATAAAACTTAAATTTATCATTCGTAGTTCCCCTTGACCATAATCTTGATAAGTAATCTACCTATTACACCGTCTTTATCATTAAAAAAAAAATCTTATCCAATTCTGAAAATATCCACTGAGGAGCCACTATAAATGATGAAACATAATTTCATCTTGATAATGCATACGTTTTCAACAGACTTCTTAACTGAAATTAGAGTCCACGATTTTTTAATTGAATTTAATGGGGTGCTTGGTGCAATAGGACTTTACGCATGGTTTTCTTCCTGAGTCATAAAGCAACATTGCAATTCACATATCCCCATGTAAACATGGTAAGCCTGTATTTTTTGCTATTTCATTCAACAAAAGATGTAATATCTTGCAGAGGCAGTTGCCATTCATTGCGTGAAGAATGAAGTGAGAAATATATATTTTTTTCTCTCGAGGTAATGTTTCATTAGTTTCAGTAAGTTTTATTTCTCAACTTGTAGAGAACAAAAATAGGTATGACAATATTAAACATATTCTCAAATCATGGGCATATAAACAGGAGTTCTCAGTACATAATCATATAAATTATACAAATCTTTAAATATACAGGTGGAGGAGACCGTTTGTCAATAAGCAAATATCGCTTGACTTGGACAACGACCATTACGGCTTGGAACAATTTTATTATTATTTTTTTTTAACTGGAGGAATAGAACACATACACATATAAGATAAATAACGTAAAACTTTCGAGTATTTTGAATGTCATTTGACCAAAAAGGACAACACAAGGTGGCATAACAAAAAAGGACACACACACAAAAAAAAAACCGAGAATAAGGGACAAGAATAAGAGGGTACCCGAAAAGGAAAAGTACAGAGAAGAGAAGAAAAGTAACGGTGAAGAAAAGTGATCGTATACAGTGTTCAGGAGGTGGGAACTAATGAGGGCATATTTCCAATTATAGTGATACATTGCGAGAATAACCTTTTTTATAGCAGGATTTAAAACATTGTAGATAAGATCATCAGTCAATAAGTTCCATATATCTGGCCCGTGATGCCTTATGCACTTTTGAGCTATAATTAGTTTGGGATTTTCTAAATGATAATTTTTTGCATGACGGGTAGGATATGAATGGATACTAAAATAAATTTGAAATGTACAGATCTTTAAAAATTTCAGAGAGCTGATTGTTAGTATATTCATCCATAAATATTGCTGTTTGCCATGTATGTGTATCGGAAATTTGTTAATTACAGGCCCTACGTCTGGAACAATGTAATATTGCACCCTTACAAAAAACAAAAAACAAAACAAAAAAAAAAACAGCAACTTGCATGGCCATCATTTGATTTGTAAGTAACGATTACCTGATAAATGCTCTCATCTTCATCTCCTTGAAAATCCTGTTTGGGATGATCTGATGCAAGAATATCCATACCAGCAGCGCTCGATTGCCAACAGTCCTGAAAGTTTTTGAAGTGGTTGTTAAGGTTTCGGGGGAAAAACAAGGTAATTGAAGACGAACGTTCTTGAATTTGTCCCCTCTTTTGCTCGCAGATTTGTTTTTATTATCTGATTTTATCAAATTCGGTGAAGAGCCTCTACAATTTCGTGTCGCCAGATGATCTGTTAGATAACTATTTTGCTTCTGTGAAGCAAGTACGTATTTTATATATTATACTCATTACACACAGCGCAGTGCCACTTGAATGCAGCTGCACGGCAGATAGCAAAGTACGCCAGTAAGGAAGGACACAATCAAATTTCACTGCAGTTCTTGCAGGAACTATACGTGAAATAACTCACACCTAGCAAAACAGACAGCATCTCATAAAACAAGAGGGCGACACAACCAATGGCGGTGGGTATTAATTGTGTGTGTGTGTGTGTGTGTGTGTGTGTTTGTTTTGCAATTGTTTATTGATATATACTATGGCTATGCCCATTTATACCTCTTTCATGGTTAGCAATAATCAAACTAGGGGTCAATGGACACGATTGGGTGCACCCTTGAGATACTACTCGTTAAAAAGGTCTCAAGGATGAAATTCCCGGTAAAATAGCGTTTAAAAAGTGTTGTTGTTTTTCTCTCTCTCTCCCTGAGGTTTTAAGTTTGAAGCTATCACGTGAGGAAGGCATCTCTTTTAAACTGTTGACATTTATGAAGGTGAAATCATAAATAATTGTTAATGGTCATATTTTGTTTTCGATCTTAAACACGTTTTTCACTTTCTTTTTCTTCACCGCTGTAGCGCGCTGTTGGAAGCGACATCTTGTAAACTCTATGGCCGATTTTCATCAAACGTGGCTGGATAGCACTGAGAAATAGTTGATGGTTGATGAATACAGACAAAAGAGTTCTCTAAACACATCCAATAGTTGTGTTTACATGTAACAGTTTTGTCGACGGGCTGTCATCGTTCTCAAATAATGATGGCTAATCCGCGCCAAATCATCAGGTGCCGATTAGCCATCGTTTGAGAAAGATGACAGCCCGTCGTCGAAACTGCCACAGGTGAAAACAGCTATTGGATGAGTTTAGAGAACACTTGATCTATAACATGGTAGGTAGCATCCCTAGGGTAATAGAATTCTATTTTGTTCGAAGGGGCACCAAGATCGTGGGAGAGGGGTTAGAGGTTCGGGCTGGGCTGGGGTTGGGGCAAAGGCCCCAATTTAAGGGATTATTAAAAGAAACAAGGCAAGTGCCATAATGTGTCTCGCCCATTCGCGTACAAAAAATTGTACGCGAATGGGATATAACAGATAAAAAAGAGATATAACTGATAAAAAGAGATATAAAAGGGTGAAAATTTATAGCAAAAAAGAAACATGCCAGAAAAACTGAACATTGGGCCCTTAAAGTTCGTTGACCCCTGCCTGTGACCTTTGACCCTGTGGTGACCATCAACTCCCCAAGGGACATCTACCATCCACGTTTAGTCACAAATGGTGTTATGGATCAAAAGTTATGACATATAATAGAAACGCGCCATAAAAACTGAGACCTTTGACCTTGTGGTGATCATCCACTTCTGAAGGGACATCTACCATCAAAGTTTAGTCACAAACGGAACTATGGATCAAAAGTTATGACCCATAATAGAAATGCGCCATAAAAACTTAACATTGGGCTCTAAAAGTTCATTGCCTCTTGCTTGTGACCATTGACCTTGTGGTGACCATCCACTCCCCAAGGGACATCCACCATCCAAGTTTAGTCACAAATGGAGTTATGGATCAAAAGCTATGACCCATATAATGTGAGCCATAAAAACTTAACATTGGGCTTTAACGTTTGTTGACCCCTGCTTGTGACCTTTGACCTTGTGATGATCATCCACTCCCCAAGGGACATCCACCATCCAAGTTTAGTCACAAATGGAGCTATGGATCAAAAGCTATGACCCACGAACGCACCATAGAAACTTAACATTGGGCTCTAAAAGTTCGTTGACCCCTGTTTGTGACCTTTGACTTGCGGTGATCATCCACTCCCCAAGGGACATCTACCATCCTAGTTTGGTCACAAATGGAGTTAGGATCAAAAGTTATGACCCATAATAGAAACGCGCCATAAAATTTAACATTGGGCCCTAAAGTTCATTGACCCCTGCCAGTGAGATTTGACCTTGAGGTGACCTTCATACATGGTATAATGTGAAACTTTGTATGACCCCTCTTCCCTCGAACTTTGATTGCAATTGAAACCCAGAGTAAAGAGTTATTGAAGTTTTTGTAGCGTTACGGACAGACGACGGACGGACAGACACCGCACTCGATCCCTTAGTCTCCCTTACCTCCGGTGGGCTCGACAAAAACCGAATGTAGTTTCAAGTTTACGATGGCGGATGAGGGGATGCCCAAGGGGGGGGGGAGGAGTTTTTTCTTTTCTTTTTAGAACAATACCTTAAATTTGAGCCTCTGCCCCAACCTAACCCCCCCCCCCGAACCTCTTCCATCCCCCATGGGCTTAGTGCTCCTTCGCAAGGGATTCTATTACCCTTGGGATGATGCTATGCAGGGGATTCTATTACTCTAGGGATGCTACCTGCCATGTTTGGTGAAAATCTGTGATATACTTTTCAAGAAGATGATGAAAATCTGCAAATTCCGCTCCCCCCCCCCCCCCCATTCCCGGAGGACCAAGGTTATACCACGTACAGTTTGACTATTTAAGTCATAAACATGAATCATGATTCAAAACGGCGTTTCAAATAAGTCATAAACATGAATCATGATTCAAAACGGCGTTTCAAATCAGGGTCTCCGCGGATCAGAGCGTTCGTGTGGGTTTTCGTCAACGCTGATTCTGGATCAGCTCACCCTCTGACATTGCGTAGCGCACGAAGTCTCTGCTGCTCGAGCCTGACCTCCTGTTGAAGCCCTCTTTTGCCAACTAATCTGCGAGTTTATTGTATGCGTTTTTATTTCGGTGAATACCATCCAATTTGCTGTGGCATTCAGCCTCTGCCCATAGCAAAAGGCTGTCCAATTGGTTCCTTGGTAGAACAGGTGCAGCCATTACTACTCTCAACTCAATCGGACAGTAATTACATGTATTATTACAGGGGCAGATCAAGGCATTCCGTAAAGAGGGGGCGCGTTTACAAAATTAAAGCACGCATCACCCCCCCATTTTTTCTTTTTTTTTCTTTTGTTTAAAAAATAATAATAAATGGAGGGGGGGGGGGGGGGGGGACGTGTGCCGGTTGCGGTCCTCCTTGGATCCGCCACTGTTATTATAATAAACAGCCAGATACTAGCATAGAATCGGCGTATGGCGTTGATGTTAACAAGCTAGTGCAAGTATAATATGGTACCGAAACACACGATTCAAAAGACGTACACAAGCGCGCGAACAGACCCGGAAGCGGTGGGATACCCGGTGAGACACGCATGCGCGCAGTGCACTAATGACGTCATAAAATCATGATTGAAATCACGGTTGCGTTCATGCGGTTTCTCGGATTGTGATTCTGGCAGAATCATGATTAAAAACGCCCTTTTTCCGCGTTTCAGATTGGCGTTTGGAAAAATCGCATCAACGCAACGCAACTAAACACGATAGTGCTAACGCGTTTATAAACGCAGTTCCAGTTTCGCATGGTTTGGCTTTGAACATTTTCAATTTATGGAGCCCATGTTCTTTTTTTTTTTTCTTTTTTTTTGCGCAATTGCGCAATGCCAGACTCGGTGCTATATCCATAAACGTGTGGAACAATGTGTGTTGTATTTTTTTCTTTTTGTCTCATTTATTCATTAAACCTTTTATTTTTATTGTTTTCCTCAGCTAATCGAGGCTATGCAAGATGCCCCTGTGTGGATCAACTTCTCGCCGTGGCTCACGGGTCAATTTCCGACGGCTAGACCTCCAGCTTCTACCCCGAGATCTCATGCCGCGGTGCGCTTAGTTTTTATTCAAGGCAGCGAAGGGAATATCCAAGGGTTATGATGTCCACAGCTGTCACGCGGTGCGCTTAGTCTTTATCTAGAACAATGTACCGTTATCATATCTAAAGTTCCTAATAAAAGGGATTATCTATACTGTTTTTATATCACCCTCTCAACAAATACTTCAGTATTAAACAAAAATCACTCTTTTCATTTACAACATTATTGATTATAATGTATTGTAGTGTACCGGTACATTGTTTTTGAATAATCTTTCATTGTTGGATGGAAATAAAGCGAAATTGGCGTGGTATTAGCGTTTTCACCGTACCGTTTTCACCGGAAAATGATAAATAATTCAATTCAATTCAATTCAATTCAATTTATTGATTTCATAAAAGCAATACAGCCAATATTTGTACAATAATCAAACGTCGAGGAAAACCACGAAAAAGCCAGTGGCTTGAAGATTGTGATTCCCTATACAGAAGTATATTAAAAAACAGATTGGCATGAAAATACAAAAATACAAAATGTTACATAATAACACTAGATACTAGATACTCAATGATAGACACAAAAAATACACATCAAAACAAAAAGTACATAAATACAACACAAAACAAAACGTCATGAATGTATAATGTTCCAATACCTTGATAAAACGTAATTAATCATAAGATTCAAAAAGATGTTGTTTCAATTTCAACTTAAAATGATTTAAACTCATAATGCACTTAAGATTATATTCCAATGAATTCCATATTTTTGCACCTTTATATTGCACCGAGTTCCTACATTTCATCTTAGATCGGCATAATGGCAAGACAAAATTTTGTTTGTAACGTGTATTAAAATTATGACTCATAGAATGCGTTTTAAAATAATCATCAAAAATACACGGCAATACCGAATGTACATATTTAAACATAAAAATACTCGTTCTATAAAAGATCCTATCTTTAAGGGATAAGCAGCCTACGTCTTTGAAAAGAGGAGGAGTGTGAGCGAGATAATGAGAGTTTGTACACAATCGAATAGCTTTTTTCTGAAGAACGGTAAGACGATTTAAGTCACGCTCAGTGGCTCCAGACCAAACCAAATTGCAGTAATCTACGTAAGGCAAGACAAGGGCGTTGTGTAACATTAAAAGGGTTTTCCTTGGTAATATCACGCGTAGCTTATAAATCATTCCAATGGATACACTGATCTTGCCATGGATGTGATTGATGTGATTTTTCCAGGATAATCTCTCATCTATAATAACCCCAAGAAAATTAATTGAGTCAACTCTGGAAATAGCATTACCATCTGCGTATATCATCATATCATCATGTGACAGCTTCATTCCGGAGGACTGAAATATCATATATTTTGTTTTACTTGCATTCATTTGTAATCTGTTAGCTTTAAACCAATCACAGACTTTTTGCAGTTCATCGTTCGTCATTTTGTTCAATATTGTTTTGTCAGAATGAGAAGCCAAAATGCTTACGTCGTCCGCATACAGTACAAAACGAAGTAGATTGGATGCATTGATGATGTCATTCACGTACACCAAAAACAAAAGTGGTCCCAATATGCTCCCTTGTGGTACTCCACATGTTATGGGTAGAATGTCTGAGTTGGTGCCCTTAGAACTAGTATATTGACTTCGACAACTGAGATAGCTTTCGAACCATTGAAGGAGTACGCCACGAATGCCGTAGTGTTCTAATTTGTGTAGCAGAATACCATGGTCTAATGAATCGAATGCTTTGGACAAGTCGACGTAAATGGCCAAAGGAATTTCTTTTCTCTCTAGAGCAGCTGTAATCTGCTCAACGACATGTAAAAGGGCTGTTTCAGTAGAGCAAGATGGTCGGAATCCAAACTGTTCTTTAATCAATACGTTCTTTTCTGACAGGTACTTGTACAATCTTTTATGCATAATACGCTCGAGGATTTTAGAGAGAGTAGGGAGGAGTGAGATTGGTCTGTAATTTTCTATGAGATGTTTTTCGTTCTTTTTAAAAACCGGGATAACTTTGGCTAGCTTAAGGGAGTTTGGAACTATGCCTGAGTATAGTGAAAGGTTGAAAACATGGCACAATGGCTGAGCAATGAAGTGAATAATTCTCTTAATAAATGTAGAACTTAATCCATCATGTCCACAGGAAGCTGAACTTTTCAGACTTTTTGTAATCTCAATTATTTCTGACTCGTCAGTAGGCATGAAAAAGGCAGATTCAGAAATTTTAGAGTTCAAAAAACCAGTGAAACATTTTTTACCAGTGTCAACATTGTTACCAACAGAAACACCAATATCAGAGAAATACTTATTGAACTCATTAGCAATTTCTTTGTCATCTTCAATCTTTTTTCCGAGCACTTCAACAGAATTTGGGAGCTTGGATATATTACATCTCCCCAAAATTTCATTAACAATCTTCCAAGCCTTACACAGGTTGGTTTTATTTCTCATGATTAAGTTTGTGAAATATGTTCGCTTTGAAGCACGTATTATACTATTTAACTTATTTCTATACCGCTGATATGTCAGCTTGTTTTTACTAGAAGGCGTGTTAATATATGCATGAAATAATCTCTGTTTCCTGTTTATGGATTTCAGAATGCCTTTCGTTACCCAAGGTTTTCTTGCAATTGTTTTCTTACATTTAACTTTTGGGGCTGATTTCAACACATGTTTGTTACAAATTTGTCCCAAAGTTTGAAGAAAAACATTATATGACATATTTACATCGTTACAAGAATCAACACAGGACCAACTAATAGAACAAAGGTCTTGGATAAGATCTGAGTAATTCAGATTATTTGCAAAGCTTTGAAGTTCAAAGTACTGACGGCTCTTGTCCAGTTTCATATCAGTCGAATCAAAAGTTGTGACTTGAAAAATAGGTAGGTGATCAGATATATCTGAAAATATGATACCAGGAGTAATGGACTTGTCCAAGACATTTGTAAATATATTATCAATACATGTAAATGATGAGGATGTCACTCGGGTAGGCTTTGTTATTAAGGGCAACAAGCCATGTGTATACATAATGCTAAGAAAATCATTTGTACATGAATTAATGGAGTGCTTCAGAATATCAAAGTTAAAATCACCTGCGATATAACACAACTTGTTCTCTCTGGCAATACTTGCTACAGAATTCTCCAGCATTCCATTGAAAGCTTGTGCATCTGAGTTGGGCGCCTTGTAAACCACACCTACTATGATGTTCTTGTTTTCCATTTCGATCTCAACAAACATTGTATCTACAGATTCGTTTGAAAACGACAAGTCATCTCTCACTTGAAAAGTGAATCTCTCATCAACGTATAAACAAACTCCTCCACCTCTCCGATGTTCACGTGGTTTATGTACAAAGGAGTAGCCCTTCATATTGTACATAGACGGTACATTGGAATTAAACCATGTTTCAGAAAAGGCATAAACTGAAAATTTGTGACTTAAACTGTCAATAAAATCAAAAATGGAGTGAAATTTAGCAAACAAACTCTGCGAATTAAGATGAAAAACAGAAAATGCCTGTTTATCTCCACATTGATTAAACTTTCTATCAAAAGTATCATTGAAATAGTAATTACAAGGATTTTCTAAGTTATCGGCAGACCAACCTTCCTCTTCATTCATGCCAAATACATCAAAAGCAAAAGAATCAAGTCGTGAAGAGCAATAATGACTAGAGTAATTGAAAAACGTGTAAATTGTTCTTTGAAATTCGTCATCATCGAGGATTTGATTGAAAGGTAGCTCGTTTGCAGTGCACTGGAAACAAATCCAGGAATTACAAGGTAAGGGCGAATGCATACTAGATGTACAGCAGGTTTCATGACAGGGCGATCTACATACTACACAGGTACGTTTCTTTTGAAAGGCTCTCACAGAGTTGAGACAGATGTTACACTTCATGATAAACTACATTACACACATACACATGCACACACATTACGTAATACAAGTAATGACGGCAAAGAATAGTAACACAATCGAGCAGAGTACAAGGCAGAGGAAAAACGAACGAACGTTCGAGTTCAAAAGTTCACAAGTTCGAATAACATACATACGGGCCATGTTTGTTTACATCATGATGGCTGGTGAGCGTCCCTGGCAACTCATCGTTCTCGAGTTCGTTTGCAGTGTTCCGTCCAGTCATTTTGTGTCGCTATTGTGTAGAGGTTGTGTGTAGTTTTGATCTTGATTCTGCCGTCTTGTGTCCATACCTTGTTTGTGGGTGGGGGGTATTTTGCTCTCACTTTCCTCAGCAATTTCTGTCTGTCACTGGTTAGGTTCTCGTGGATGAAGATGCGGGTTGATCTCAGCTTCGATCTGGCGGCATAGACTCGAGATCTGGGACCGTACGTGGCAAACTTGGCTATGATGGGACGAGGAAGAGCATGACCTTTCCTATCAAGTCTGCCCCTCTCGCCGATCCTGTGGGATCTGTCGATATCCTGTGGTTGGATTTCCACTTCCAGTTGGTCCTTCGCAAGTTGACAGAGTAAGGTGTCTGTGTTCTCCTGTGGATTTTCTTTAATCCCGTGGATGACCAAGCAGTTCCGCCTGGAATATTGTTCCAGTTCTTCTACACGAGCTTCGGCGTCAGACAATTTGTTTTCCAGATGTTTGATTTGGGCATCCCTTTTCTCCAATTCCAACATGAAACAGTCGTGTAGCGCTGGCGCTAACACCGGTCCTAGGGCAGGGGCGAGGCGATTTTCAACCAGTCCTTTGTCCGTGAATGCCCTGATAATGGCTTCCACAATGGTCTCAATGTCCATCTTTGTGTTGGGTTCTGGCTGGTTGCTCACGGGCTTTTGATCTGATGGAGAGGTGCTCGAGTCACTGTCTATCTCCCCAGCGGTCCCGGCCTGTTTTTTGTCAGGTACCGTTGGTGGTTTTGCCCTGGTGTTGACCATCTTGCCGAGCAGTCAGAACGAGTGAGAAAAGTCCCAAAATGTCACTTTTTAGAGGAATGTACTTGTCCGAAATGGAAACTGACGAGATGTTCGGGTGGCTCAGACTGTTGAATTGAGTTCCTGGCTATTCCGTATGATTTTGAGGCTACAAAACCAACATTCTATTTTCCCGCCTGTGTAAAATTTGTTTTCCAGATGTTTAATTGAAAAATACGGTAACATTTACGAGGAATTGCTTTGTTGTTGTTGTTGTTGTTGTTGTTGTTGTTTTTAGATAAAGGGATATACACTGTATTATAACCTTTGGACATTCCCTTCGCCGTCTTGAATATTAGACTAAGCGCTGTGGACATCATGACCCTTGGATATTCCCTTCGCTGCCTTGAATAAAGACTAAACGCACCGCGTTTACAACAGAACACCTGTGAACATACAGAAGACAGTGCTCTTCTTTGTATAGCGGTTGGTCTCGATTCAGAAGTACAGGGATATAACAACGAGACCAAATTGGTTTAAAATTCATTTATTATGACTAAGCTACTCATTTGGAAATGCTATCATAGCTTGATAAGCATATCTATGCCCGACAAACAACATGACACCAAAAAGGTATTGCCACCTCAGATGGTACCAATATCTGGCCTGGCCCATGGACTACACGGGCCAGGAAAAAACAGTGTGTGTGTATGTGTGTGTGTGTGTGTGTGTGTGTGTGTGTGTGTCTGTGTCTGTGTCTGTGTCTGTGTGTGTGTGCTCCCAATATGGAAGCTGTATCTTTTGTTGACATGGATCAGGGGCGGATCCAGGAATTCTGTAAAGGGGGGGGGGGGGGCGTGACTAATATTTCTGGTGCCACTTCCGGGTTTCATTTCATGTTTTTTTCTTTTTATTTCTTTTGTTTTTAACGAAAAATAAAGGGGGCGTGCGCCGGTTGCGCCCCCCTCTGGATCCGCCACTGTGGATCAACGAGCTTACAGACGTATGGAACGTGTGTCGCACCCAAATTATTATCTCATAAGTCGCAAAAAATTGAAAACATGACTGCATTTACAGAAATTGGCGTAGAATAAAAAGTACTGAACCAAATTTAATGATTTTGGTATCATGGTCTTCTGCGAAAGATGCTCTTTCTAATGATGTCAATAAATATATCACTTTTAGAACGCAAGGTACTGAAAACCCACCGTTCCGCTTTTTTGGGACACCCGGTATATATAAATATATATATATATATATATATATATATATATATACAGTAACATATATATATATATATATATATATATATATATATAATATACATATATGTATATGTACATATATATTGTTCTATAATTCATCTCGTATACTACATGAATCTTTTGCAAACGTTTGAACAATATTATTTCATGACATGTATACTTTGTACTATGTTTTGATTTTCGTTGATTGGAAATAAACTATGATTGAATTGAACGTTCGGAATAACGAAACATAAATGTTCGGAATAACGAGCCCTATTTCATTTTCGGATTAACGAACATCTCGGTATAGGAATTTGTGTGTTTTGTACCTTTGGATTTGAAGATCCTTGCTTTGGAAAAAGGTATCTCATTTCATTTTCGGAAAAAACAATTGTTTTAGAATAACGGACATCACTCCATATTCAATCCGATTGTACAGTTAATGTATTGGGACGGTTATCCCCATGGATAAT
This sequence comes from Diadema antillarum, assembly GCF_040938485.1. Taxonomy (NCBI): domain Eukaryota; kingdom Metazoa; phylum Echinodermata; class Echinoidea; order Diadematoida; family Diadematidae; genus Diadema; species Diadema antillarum. The sequence goes on along the minus strand of NW_027271239.1, from coordinate 379,707 downwards.
TACCCCTCCGGGCTGAATACCAGTAAGTAATAGGATTAGGTTCAGGATTTTTTTAAGGGTTAGGATTAATGCTCATTTATGTAGCAGTTATTTGCAGACTTCAATTATTTCTTCCCAAAAGATATTTTGATTATGTATTCGACCATTATACTACATTCCCGTTTGAATCGCGGATTTTTTGAATATGGAATGGCTCATGGATATAAACACCCCCATTTTACCATTTTGTCGTATTTTGCGGCACAACAATGTTCTCAGGATCCGCGAAGACTCGATCCTCTGAGACCAACCCTCGGACACCTAATTCTCTGTAGTCTGTGGTTTGTTTGTTCTTTTCAACTCGCATCACGATTTGACCAATCAATCTTGTCCTATCAGGCATAACTTTATTTCACGGCAAACTGCAAAAGGTCAGATGGCTTCGCTTTCTTAAAATCTACGTGGTTTGTGATCTTGTCAGTGTTTCATCGATTTTTTTTTTTTGTATTCATCCTTTTTTCTATTTTTCTTTTCTTTTTACTTCTTTGGCAGAGGGGAAATCTATGTCACGTGCGGGATGTTTTCGTCACGGTCCCATCCACTGTTTTGTTTGTGGTTACCTCGTTCATGCCAAGTCCGTGATAATGAGAATGTGAGCAGCAAGATTTCCCGTATAAGACCATACGGCTCTCAAGCGAGAGCATGCCAGAGTGCAAATAACCATACTATATTCCATCTCAATTTCTCTGGATAAATACTGGGGCACTGAAGAGACAGACACGAACTGTACAATCACCAGCGCTTCGGTAACTTCCACAGCTGCATCTTTTGAAACCATTCTTGAAACTGCTCCAAGAAGAATACTGTCAACATGGAAACTGCAAAGTCAAATCCTGTCACGGACGGCTTTCAACAAAACGACGAAAAGAGTCTTTATGAGGTAAAAGTGATAAACTTGAATTTAAAATGTCTCGCCTTAAAGATTACAGACAATTATAAATTCTAGGTACTTGTGACAGATAAGGAAACAATTTTAAGTACTCTGACCAAATTTAATCCTTTGTTCGGCAAATGGTATCCTTTTCTTTCTGACAGAAATTATTCAACTGTCTAAATCCATTCGAACTTTTGATCCCATTATCCTAGCATCCATACTGAAAAGAATACATTTTCTCGCAGTGTGTTCACAATGTGTTCACACAATCAACTATGTGAGAACTCTCGCTCACAGTGTTAAGATGATATTGCATTGTGGGGTGGCTTTCGACAAAGAGTTTACACAGTAACCATGGTAATGTACTTCAGTTCTCTTTCACACCTGTGAATTGACGATTCGCAATGTGGATTGATGATTCACAATGTGGATTGATGATTCCCAAAGTGTTCACATTGTTAATATACTCAAATCTAACTAGTCCAAGAGTATTAGTTTTAACCTGGACATTTTTGGTAACAAATTATTATCTACTCTTCGAGAATGGATAATTTTCTCCATATAACACCAAGGGTGCATTAGGCCGTTTAATGATGATCATCGAAATGCAAAACTCCCTCCAGTCGAAAGTGACCCCCCCCCCCCCATAATCTACTAGCTCATTGCCTTGAATATACTAGTCTTTATTCTACTTACACTTTTTATTAGAAACAAAAATCTAGTGTTTCATCAACAGAGCGCACCATAAAACTCGTAACCTGAAAAAAACAACAAATCTCCATTTTGTGGGAAGGTGCATCACCTCATACGCCTCCCCCGCATATTTCCATAAGTATTAATTTCGTACTTTTAGGACAAAAGCAAATCTCAGATATTTCACCAAAGAGTCCGCTAAATCTCTGAATTTCAAATTGGAAAATACAAAAATTTCTGAGGTATGGGAAGGAGTATTCTCCTTTCACACTTCTCCCTCCCCGACACTTTCCTGAATATATATTTTTCCTCACGTTTTCAAATAGAAAACAAATATCGGGTATTTCATCAAATGGATGCAACAGCTCTGTGAAAATACGAAATTTTCCCTCGTGTGGGAGCAGGCAACCCTGTGACCGCGCACATCCATGATTGTATATCTTTTTTTTCCTTTTTTGATGGAAACAAAAATCTATTATTTCACCAATAGGGTGCATCAGGATGTCTGAATATCAGGTCTGAAAATGCAAAATCTCCCTCATGTTGGGGGGGGGGGGGAGGGGGAGGGGGAGGGGACCCCCCCACACCCTTCCATGATCATATTGCCCATTTCCCTGAATACTACTTTATATCCAATTTCCTACTCTTTGATGGAAATAATTCAATATCTTACCAAACGCTTGCACTATGTATTTCACTTTCGAGTAAAAAAAAGAAAGAAAAAAGGTCCCTCGTATGGTGGAGGAGTATCCCCCCTCCATGCACAAATAACTTTACTTTTCAAAGAATTGTTTTTATTTCTCAAGTGATAACTGACAGTTTCAACTGGAACTCACCTCATGGTAGACATCAAATGCATTGGTAATAAAAAGGGGCTAGCACTAAATTTTCATCTCATGTGCTTAAGGTGACGAAAATAGACCATGTGGTAAACGGATATTGCCTTCTAGTGTAGGCTTTATGTTTAGCAACAAATCTGTTGGTGAAATATTTCTCTCGTAACAAGGACACACTCCTTGACGTTAACATGCAAATGCTTTTATTTGTATACGTTACACATAAGAACTATATTTTAAATAAAAAGTTTCTTATGAAATATATTGACATTTATTTACATAATTGTGAGATAAAATTGGTTGCACCCCATTTTCCATATAAGGAAGAGCTCGAGCGTTAAAATCAGCACATTCGTGCGTCTAAATATCTTAATATGTATTTTATTGAGTTATTCATGTTTCGAAACGTGTAAAGACACTTAAACTGTGTATTGGGTTCTCTAGTTGAAAGGTTATAAAAATTTCAGGAAATGGCGGCCATTTTGGTTGCCATATTGGATTACGGTACTTGTGTGCGTCAACATCTCTTAAAATGTATTTTATTGAGTTCTTCATCCTTCAAAACATATATCTAGACACTTAAATTTTGTATTTAGGTTACCTGGCTGAAAAGCTATAACAATTTCAGAAAATGGCAGCCATTTTGGACGCCATCTTGGATTTCGGTACTTGCGTGCATCAATATCTCTTGATATGTGTTTCAATGAGTTCTTCATGCTTCAAAACATATATTTAGACATATAAATTTCGTATTTGGGTTACCTGACTGAAAAGCTATAAGAATTTCAAAAAATGGCGGCCATTTTGGACGCCATCTTGGATTTCGGTACTTGCGTGCATCAACATCTCTTGATATGTGTTTTATTGAGTTCTTCATGCTTCAAAACATATATTTAGACATTTTAATTTTGTATTTGGGTTCTCTGGTTGAAAAGTTATAAGAAATTCTGGAAATGGCGGCCATTTTGGGCGCCATCTTGGATTGCGGAAAACAGTGTGACGAGATTTCACACTGTGTTCACAATGTCTTCACACTTTGTTCTCTCCAGCGGGATTGAGTGACTTGTGATCTCCAAGGTCACCTTGCTTGCAGTTGATAATATGACAAGCAATACAAGCAATTTTCCTTGTCAAACTTTCTTGGTGTGAAGAATAACCTCGTTTACATTAACGTTTCCAAATACAAATTGAACATGTTAGTAAATTAGGCTGCTGCTATATCATCATGGGATTTTATCTGTAAATTTGACTGTTGCCGCATCATTGTGAGATTTTTATCCATTGTTGCATCCTAAGCTTGCTGAAGTTCTTTATTCCCAAGGCTTGTTATTTTGATAGTGAGATTAATAAGTATATACGCACCATTTTTGTTTCCGGATTTAACGGGTTTTTCCTAAAACGAACCTAATTTGAATTTCGGATGAACGAATCCTCGAAATAATGAATCGTACTTTATTTTCGGATTAGTGAATCTTCGAATAAAAAGATCTTCTGAAAAGCAAACCTGAGGAATAATGCCACAAAATGTTCGAATTAGCGGTCCGTAGTTCATTTTCGGATTAACAAACATCTATGTATACATGAAATTTATGAATTTCGGAATGAAAACTTTATTTCACTTTCGGATTAACGGCCATCACTCTTAATATGTTCTTGATGCATTTCCTAATGTCGATGTGGATGGATCAAAGAAAACAATGCTTGAAAACATGTCACCCTAGAAAACTTCAAGTTGCCATGGAAACAGGCAGGACTCAGTGATGCGATGTATTTCTTCGGTGCTTCGCCTAAAGATCCTTCGATGAAATGCAAACGTGAATGAAGTGGTTCAATAAAACATTGTAGTGCGGCATGACATGAGCATGGCTCGGTGGTCCGGAGCCACAATAAACATTGATAACGGGTCACTAACAGAAATTCAAAGAGAATCTTTTTGTTTTTGTCTTCTTTCTTTCGGCCCTCTTATTTTTTTCCTCTGGACACCAACGTTTCAAATTCAAACATTCCAGTAGCTGCCAAAAACAAGTGAGAAGAATTTGTCATCAAACCCTAGCTGTTATATTCTGCTCATTGTGTCTACTGTGAACTTTTTATATTAATGAGTGAGTATTATTTTGTGCTTTACATCCTAGACCTTCTTGGAGAAACTCGGAAAGATGACCACTTCTCAAATTGCCTACCCTCCTGACAAAAGATGCGAAAAAATTCCCGACTGCAGAAAGTTCCTGAAACGAGTTGGTATAACGGTATGACTACTGCAGTAGAAATATCTCAACTAATACTGTATAATAGCGGAGTTCTCACTTTCTGGCCTTATTTTCATAAAGGCACTTCTTAATTGTGTGCAATGAATGATGTGAGCAGTCCAGATATTTTAAAGTGGTCATAGTATTTTCATTACTTATCAAATAGGGGAGGGGGACTCAAGGTCATGGAAAAATTCAGTCTTGTCGCATGTATTGTTTATTGTGATTTTATGTAAATATAGACCATGGGACGACATGGAAAAATCAGCCTAATTTTTGAGTTTCGTAGTCCGCATTTAGGCTCCACCTGAAAATGTGTCTCTTGATGTAATTTCGGGTGCTGAATCCAAATATCAATGTTGCAAAGTCAGCAAAATGCACGTTCTAATGATATTAAGTGCTTAATTATGCAAATGTAACAAATTTATGCAAAATGTGATATTTTCCTTTTTTGTTGGTGGGTCTGCATTTGGATCACCGAAAATTAGCATACAATGTAGTGGGATAATTTCTGTGTGCTGAGTCCATATTCTATATGAATATTATTTAGTCGGAAATGTGCGCGCTTTTTTGATGATAATGCTTAATTATGCAAATTTCACTTAATTATTCTATGCAAAAATCCTGTTATTTTTATTTCATTGTGGTATCATGCGTTTGGACTAATGAAAATTCATAGAGTGGAGTTATTTAGGGTGCTTAGTTCATTTATGAATGATGAGAAATCATCAGCCATCATTTTAACCTGGTACCAGTGCAGTGCTTGATTATGCAAATTATATTAATTTATGCAAAACATAGTATTTTTGTTCTTTCTTCATTTGTGGAACTATGAAAATATTCAAAGTTGTTAAATTTGGGGTGCTGCTTCCAAATATAAAAGTTACTAAATCAGTTACCTGCATGATTGTACTTGATTATTTAAAGTTAATTAATTTATGCAAGATACAGTAATTTCTTCTTTCTTGGTTGGTCTGTGTATTTGCATGACGGGGGAAAATGCCCAGTGGGGTTATTTGGGTTTGGGTCCATATGTAAATGTTTCCAAAATAAGCTGCATGTTGTACAAAGACGGCATGTATCAGTTTTCAGACGGCCTTATCAACCTAAACCTTAATAAAGATACATTGACACATCATTCAAATCTTGGATAAAATTTTTAATGGAATCCATCTCCTTGCAGTGTTAGTCTCGAGTATGTTAGCCACATTTACACATTCTTCATTTGAAACACGTTTGGTTTTAGTGAGCAATTTAAAGCTAGTAAACATATCTTCATTCTCTTCGTGTTCAATGAAATCACAAGCCACTATCTTATTGAACAGTACTTGTAGAGACACATTGAATTAATACATTAGAAGGTAAACATACCAAAAAAGGAGATGAGATGAGAATGTGGCCTGAAATGAACTCTAGCAGCACTAGAATTGGGGAAATGTCATCATTAAAACGGTTTAACTTATGCATTCAAAACAGAAAGAGGTATTGGATTCACTGTCCTGCATTCACGTAGCGGGGACCAAGGGCAAAGGGTCAACGTGTGCTTTGACTGAACGTATTCTCAGGACCTGTGGCTACAAAACTGGACTTCTGACGTAAGAAAGAGGCGCATTTTCTATTGTTGTTCAATTTTCTAGTCCTCTTGTATAATTGGAATTCAACATTGATAATCATTGCTTAAACATATCAAACGCAAATACAGACTTCTTTCTCGCTACGCTGTACTTTTTGAATATATATCTACACACACACACACACACACACACACACACACACACATATATATATATATATATATATATATATATATATATCTTTTTTTTTAATGGATAGTTTATCTTCGTTCAGAGTGCTCAATGTCCGGATGGCACAGCATGTAATGATAACGTTTACACAAGAAGATGACTAAAGGCTCATCAGTGCCTTAATGCCATACTCCGAGTTTCACGCACAGCTTGGGATGCGATCATCCCATGCGGTAGCAAAAAAAAAAAAAAAAAAACATTGGTGAACCTTTATCCATCTTCTTGTGAAAAGGTTCTGATTGGGTAATAAAGGTAGATTGATAGAATTTCTTTAAAATCATTTGTGAGAACTGTGAAAAAAACAACAACGATGGTATATGTCAACGACATTGGTGTTATACACAAAGTAGTTTCATTTAGGCGTGGATGTCACTGGAAGTTCCTTTTTGGTTTGCTTGTGTGCGGTTGAAGCGGCTTCAAAACAACTCGCGCAAGCTCCTGAACTGCACTTTAACAGGTGAGAACACTTTTTTTTTTTCCAGTTCACCACCCCTGGTTGAAGTGAGGGAACGAATCCGTGTCGGAGGTGCAGCTCTTCCCAGGGAGAAGTTTGCCCGTTACGCCCTCAACTTCCTCGAGATGATCGAAAAGAATGCTTATATGAATGAAGAAGATCCAATTTACAGTGATAAACTTGGTCAATACCAACTCTTCACATTCTTGTCATTCTTCATCTTCATTCAAGAAAAGGTTTGGGAAAAATCTTGAAATAGCACATCTTCCACAACCATGATAACCTGCCACTCTATCTGGTCGAATCGAAAAGATTCAGATGATTCCTCACTCGGTCTTTTATTGGGATTGTTGTGTTATGGAGAGCGTCCTCACTCGATTCATACTTACTTTTCAATGCGAACACAATCCGAATTTAGGAAGTTACATGCAGTCTCACATTAATTTGAAGCGTTACGCATAAAATACAAACCTTCACAAGGGATCCTCATAGAAAAACAATGATGTATGTTAATTTTCTGAAATTTGTGCTAAGCTTTTGGTCCTAATACAAATGCTTACCTCCGAAAGTTACAGCTGTCATTCTTCAGCAAAATGAACCGTCACACCTTGATCACGTGACGGTCTATTAATACGCTGGTCAGAGACTTTCACAAATTTCACAAAATTAATAATTTCGGATGAAATTTTCAATACAGATGAGGTTCTACCCTAGCATGCTAATTTTGTTGAGCATTTATCATATGTTTTTATCAGGCATCTGATGGGTTTCGGAAAATTATCATAGAGTTATGAGTATAGTGTATTTGTCCTTGTGAGTGTATTTTTTTGTTTGTTTTGGTTGGTTTGTTGATTGGTTTACCAATTACTTAAATTGAATCTGTTTGTGTGATCTTAACAGGTGGACGTGGCAGTCATAGAAGTTGGTATGGGAGGAGAGTACGACACGACTAATACTCTTTGGTGAGAACAACTCCTTACAATGATAATAATATATTCAAAAAACGATTTGCTTCAGTACGTCCGCACTGAAGAGATTCGATACACAATGCATAGAATTTTCTGATCAGAACTGGTCGTTTTTGCATGTGAGTTTCTGGCGTCATCACTCTCTAACCGCTGTAGAAGCCGCTAGCTTTTGTCGTGGCCTAAAAGGCTTTCACGTTCCGCACCCGGGACTTGATTCAAAAGCAGCTATTTACGATGGAGAATGTCGAGGCAAGGATTGAATGCTCATCAGCGAGGCGTCGGGGAAAGCTTTTGTCAGAGACCATCTTGCTGAATTAATAGGCTCATGTAAACGGAGCCGGGTCGTCACGCAAGACAGAGTAACAATCACAAAAATCACAAGGATCATAACACGTGTTATGATCCTTGTGGGGAAGCTCCTTGGTCAAACAGCCAGTACACTAGTAATCTCTCTTGTATTCTACACGCTTCAGTTCGATTCACTCATGGTTACCGGTGCTAGAAACAGCATGACGGTAATACACGTACTTCAGGAGAAAAAAAAAAGACTACACGTCAATAGTGACTAACGGTACCAGCTTGCGCGTTCACCCCTTTATAGCTTTGCTGTAAGATCTTATTGCAAATTACAATCACCCAAACGGTCAAAGGCTAAGAATCTGCTATGAGAAAATGTATTATACGCATTTGGTGCAGGTATGGTAGATAACTTAATTGGGCGCCATGTTAGCAATTAAGGTTTGTGCACACCGACGGCTCTGTCAGAATAATGTAGGCCTACTAAATGGCAATGTGCTCAAATTTGGAGATTTGAAGGATCTAAAGCCACTTTGAACCAATATACCCAGGTATATTGGCAGCGCTGGAAGAAAATATGCATTATCATCTTTTTGCATGAGATTATAAATCAAGATATAACCTCACTGATTTAAGTCACCTACTGAAGGGAATGACCTATCACGGAATCAAAAGCTCGTACGTTTTAAATGATTAGCGTTGAATTTAAATATTGATTTCTTCTTCTACGGTTTTTTTTCTTTCTTTTTTTTTAGAAAGAGAGACATTTTAGGAAAAAAAATCCAAATCTTTAGAAAAAGTGAGAAGATTGTCTTTAGTAGTGAACAAAGAGTCAAAGAGAATGATCAAGATCCACCACTGTATTGCTGTGGTCTAAGCCCGAATAAATCATTGCGAAGGTGTTGCACGCATCAGATTTTACAGGAGTATCATTGATGATTTATTAATTAGATTAATTAGAAATCTTGTAAGCTCAATTTAAAATGGGTAGCATAGTTATATTATATATTGAAAAAAGACTGAAGGGCTTTCTTTTCTCTCGTTGTGGCAATTTTGTTTTTATTTCTTTCTGACTGTGTGCAGAATGTGTATTTAACTAGTTCTTATTCTAATTGCAGTGAAATTCGTACTTTCACATTCAATCGAGAGTAAATTCCTTTTCAATTCAACACAATTCAATTCATTTATCTTCATCCTCTTTTTTCCCAACAAAACATAACACAGAATAAATCAGGAATTGGGTGATTGTAATTTGGGTGATTGTAATTTGCAATAAGATATTTTTTAGAGGAACACTGTTTTCCATCATTGTGATTATTTACTATTTTTGTTGCCATGGCAAAGTGCATTGTCTCTTTTTTATGACATCATTCGTGCATATACTTTTATTGTATTTGAAAAAAAAAATCCTTTTTCAGACGAGTGTAAGAAAAAATGAAAAAATTGTATCACTTTGGATTATGTCAACTTTTTCTTTTCTTTTTGATGATGGAAATAAATACACTATTGAAAAAATTGAATTGAATTGAATTATATCATGTGCATACATGAGATTTGTCGCATTGCATAGACAACTATTTCTGAGCCCATTTTCCTCGTCAAGCGTTTGCTTTTGATGATGGTCTCTTGTATTTCTGTTATATCTAGAGCTCTTTGATTTGTCTTTTGAACAGCAGGCACATTGTGATTCTTAAGTTTGCGTATAGAAGCCCTATATGTGCATAAAATAACACCTGCTCATCTTTATTTTGCATAATCATGAAATGATATCGTATGCTTGCATCAACCACTTACCTGCTTCAACCGTAAGATTTAAACAATATCGTTACCAATCAGTTTGTTCAATTGACTTTGTGATGTATTTATGCGTGGACAAGAATTGCAGAAATATAATCAATCAATCATTAAGGTCAAGATGATGTTAAATGTTCACAGCAACATTTAGGCCCTCTTAATGGGTTATATTATTATGTTCAAGCAAAAGTCTGATTTCTTCTTCCGGTATACTCAAAGGTCTTCCACTGTGGCAGGAGTAACTTCTCTAGGTATCGACCACGTGGATCATCTGGGACACACGATCGAAGAAATTGCCTGGCACAAATCCGGCATCTTTAAGGTTAGTTAAGAGGGAACTTGCTTTCCACTTGATATTGATATAAGGAAAATTCAGTTTGCACACTCTTTCTTTCAAAGTGTAATTAGCCCTCCTTAAATGATTATTTGAAAAATTTGCTGTATAATTAGCAGAGGATATTTGCGGTAATATTAGTAGAAAATCGGACAATCCATTTAAAGGGAAACGTCAGGAATTTTCAAAGTTTTGAATAAATTCTCGAGCCATCATATAGCTGCACGATATGGAGGTTAAGACAGGGTTCCAATAGCCCTTAGGATTCTAATGTCGATCTGGATGTCGGTACGTACGAGCTAAATAATATAGAACGACACAATGGAAGGAATTATGTTCGTTTGCTTGTTTCCAATTCAATTCAATTCAATTTAATTCTACTTTATTCCCATCCAACAAAAGGTAAGGCATAATATAACCTATAACGTTTATAAAATTGTAATATTGAACAATTTGTAAAAATTTCAGGTCATGAAGCATAACAAAAGATATGCATGTACGTCCGAATGAATATGTAACGAGAAAACCAATGAAAAATTGCAATAATGAATGTATATACATATGATGATGATAATAATAGTAATAATATCGGGATTGAAATGTGTGATTTGCTGAAAAGCCGAACTGGTAAGACGTGCATCACTTGAAAAACAATTATGTTAGTAATATAATTATAATATATCCGAAATGTATTTATGTACAATTCAAATATTTTGATAACTGATCTATATGATGTAATTCATGCAAAATAGTATTGCAAACAGCACTAGTTTTAAGGTACAGAGAAAACGCGAAATTAGGATGAAATGTCGATCATTACGGCATGGACACTTCATTGTTTGTTTGCTCGTTTGTTCGTTTGTTTGTGTTTTTGCTCGTTTTTCATCGCAATTGTAAGATTAATCAAAAATAAATCTTGAATGAATGCCTAGTGAGTGTCATTCTTAACTTGCACTAAAGAATCACAATAACTGGATACAGTTGCAAATTCATAACATTAATGTGTAATGTCTCTTTCACAAAGAACGGCCGACCTGCTTTCACAGTTGCCCAGGATGGTGGGGCCATGCGAGTTCTGACCCGCAGAGCTGCTGAAAAAAAGGTGATTAGTTGCTCGTATTCGTTTCTATAGTTGTAAGTAAAATGCCTATAGGAAAGCAATACACTCAAGGGTGATCACCAATTTGTCGTTTATAATTTATCCAGTTCCACACCCTACAAGCATTGCTTCTTCAGCATTCCTCCCCATCTCCTCAATTTTTAAACTTCAGAATGTGTTTTTTTTTTTTTTGGTGCTGTTTCTTTTCCACCCGATTATTGTGTATTCTTATTGCATTTATCATATTTTTTGATAATGTCGCTCTTTCTCATTATCTTATTAAAGGTATAGGTGATTTTCTTTTCTTAGTTTGTGTTCAAGCTGTGGTCTTTCATTTTATAGTTCCACTGTTGATTTTTAAGTTTGAACATGGTTCTCGTGAAATCAGACTGATCTGTAGGTAGACCAATCGTTAGAATCTGTGCATTTTTACGCTGTTTAATGAATGGATGCTGCAGGGAATTCACAATTTACAACCGTCATTAATACACAAACTCTGTGTCGTTACCAGAAATGAATTGGGAACATTGTCAAATGCCGTTCAATCTTTATGGAGAATGATTTGGCTTCAAGACATTCCATCAATAAACAGACAAGAATATCATGATCTGTCACAATCAGGCGACTCTTCAGGTGTGTTCGCCAATCGAACACAACGACTTCCGGGGCAACCCGCTCAAAGTTGGTCTCGTTGGAAAGCATCAACTTATCAACGCAACGCTGGCAGTGCAGATGGCTAAAGCTTGGCTCGAGGAGAAGGACCCAGGAAGATTCGACTTTACGGGTCAGTACTCTCCACCACCCCCCCCCCCATCCCCCACCCCCGAATCGACTGAACATACCTGTGTCATCGGCATACGTGTCATTACATAAAGGTACAAAAACAGACATCCAATTCTCAAGGAAATTCAATATTATGTTTTCATTATATTTCGGGAAAGGTTTGGTCTAAGAAGGGAGAAGCATCATAAAAACTTCTTTAAATACCTGAATCCGGTCAATCGAATACAACGTGTAAAATTATCATTTACACGGTGTAATGTGAAGGGGGTTATTGTGTTAGGCAGTTAGGGAACGCAATTTTGTGGTAAGACACGGTTTTACAATCATTTCGATATGCAGATGATCGCCTTTTTAGTATTTATTTTCTTTGATAATTTAACTCAAGCGACGTTATACATGAACAAATACCTATGAACAAGACGAGATGAAGTCTTTAGAATATTTCTTTTACATCTTTTTCGGCTCTGGCATTAGGTTCAATTTCTTCTTCTTTTTTCTTTTTTTATGTTCGCCAAAAGCTACATTGGTTTTAGCCGGGAAATTTGTCGAGGAATTGCCTTACTACACTAGCCCTTAACCCATGTGGTGAACAGGTGATAGACAACGACTTGCAGGAAATGTACAGACTGTTGCAGGCTCCTGAGTGAAACGCTGTTTCGAGAAGGTTACCTGTCTTTCGACTACCCTGATGAGGGACAACCAACCAGTCCTCCCTTAAATACCATTTCAAACCGATTGCATGGTTGTTATTCTGGCCATCGTCATTTCATCTGATTTATGTACAAATGTCTTCGCTTTTCACCCTCTTTTTGTGTTTTTTTTCTCATAATTACATTACAAGAACATCTTCAACTTTGTTATACCACACTATTCTTACTTCGCGCATCATAGAATTAACCAAATACAATCAGTGACATTGAAAAAGGTGTGTTGGGCTCTTTTTTTAAAATGATAAACTCTTGCATGCATGTTCTCGAATATTTTCAATTCATGATCTGAGAGAAAAGGAATGTTTCGCGGGAGATAGAAACACCAGCATGACTTGTTCAGATCTTCAAAACCTTTTATCCTTTTGTCTTTCTTTTCGATATCTTATATGGTGGTATTTTCCACTTACTTCAGTTCCGAAGCACCCGGTGGATCCGGACTCTGTCACGGGACTGATTGACCCCACTGGTGAACAACAGTTGACCTACGGAGAGGTCGAAAGGGCAATGCCATTTACTCTTCCTTCTGAGTTTATTCAAGGTAGGTAACGCTATCTACTTAACAAAAGAATTGATGGAAGCAACAAGTAACAATCTTAATCTGGCTAGCCTTTTGACAGGCAGCAACAGTAACATAAAAAAGAACCTAATCAGCATCCCCTGTTGTTTTTGTATTTCTTTGATCAGCACTGGCGTCCTGTCACTGGCCTGGGCGAAACCAAGTGGTCAAAGGCAGCCACGTGACATACTACCTCGACAACGCACACACCAACCACAGTGCGTTTATGTGTAGAGACTGGTTCGCTGAAGCGGCAAAGCGTGACGCGGAGGTCATGGGAGGGGTCGTCAAGCGAGTGCTGATGTTCTACCTCGGTGGAGATAGACGGGCACAAGACATCATGGCTCCTTTTGTGGTAGGTCATCTAATCTGCGGATGTCGTTCCACACCATATCTTTTTGCTGTACTGTGAACATTGTAATGTGTAAAAGAATTCATTACCAACGCTCACAGAACGAATCAGCTGCGGTTGATGAGAGGATTAAAAAAAAAAAAACGCTCTGTGTTCCACTGGGAGGCTGGACACGCTTGGACCAAGGAGGTATACTTGGCCTCGGCGTAGATTCACTAAAACACGTACAATGTTTAGATGGAAGAAGATGTGTTCTTGTGGTCTTTGGCCTCCAAGCAAACTTTATGTATTGCATGAGAAAGTGCACATTGCCAATCAATGTATCGACTGCAATTAGAAATGCTATTCAAATATTCATTCGGGATGAAAGAAAAAAGTAAAAAATGTTTATGTATTGATATCTTTCGTTACAGATATTGTGATACATAGAGAGGTTACCATAGTACCCTGGGAAAGATGTTGTTTTATTTTATCTTGTTGGTGTTTTATGTTATTTTTTGTTTCTTTTTGTACTCAGAAGTTTTTTATGAGCTTCCTATATCTCCTGCTGCGTATGTAGGATATTTCAATATTGGGTTTTTTTTCATTCTATGACGTATGGTTGTCCTCTGAAAACCAGCAATATCGTGTTGATAATGTTGAAAAGGGCTATCCAGTCATTTATCATGAAATTGTAACATGTATATGATATTTCTTCCGAGATTTTGTAACTGAAAATACAATACAATACAATACAATACAATACAATGCAATGCAATATAATACAATACAATGTAATACAATGCAATACAATACAATATAAAATACAATACAATGCAATACAATACAATGCAATGCAATGCAATGCAATGCAATACAATACAATACAACAATACCATACAATACAATGCAGTGCAATACAATACAATACAATACAATACAATACAATAGGCCTACGTCTGGTTACGAGTTTATCACAAATTTTTGCAGGAAAGACAAAAATGAGCAGCAATTGGTCCGATTGTTCATGTAATGGCATGATTTAAAACTACTCGAATTATAATCTTATCTTCAGAAGACAATAGAATACAATTGGAAAAAAGTGCAGGCATTACGTATATCCAAAACAAATGAAATATCAATGCCATTAATTTGACAAACGTTCGCAAGCTAACACATCCATTCACTGAATACGCACACCTTCCTAGGATATACACGCACATATATTATGCGGAATACTGCAGAGTTAACACGAACATGACATGGTATTCCTTTAAATGGATGTATATTGTTAAAGATCTCGCCTTATGAACTTACAGCTAACATGCCGTCGAACCCCCGTTTCAGGCGAGACCCCATCGCCAAACGAAGCTGATGGGGTGCTATACCCCTCTAACAATTCCTCGTTTGAGAGGTGAGGAGTAGATGTATTTGCCCACTGCAAAATAACTTTCTACTCAGGCGTGCCAAACCTGGAGGCCAAGCCAGGGTTTAATGACTGCAACAGCTGTCATATTACGTAAGAGCATGATAAGGATATCTGCCTGTGGCAGACCATTCAAAGTGCACTCAATTTTCTCTATTCTTTCTAAAGTTTTAGATTTTATATTCTATTGAGAAATTCTATTGTCATCCGTTTTGAATTTCGAAAGAAAAAATTTGACCCACAAATAAAGAAAATACAGGAATAAGAAGAAGAGCAAAGTTTGTCGACACACACGTACCATGGAGCTACATAGCCCATGCCAAAATCAAAACAACCTCCTCCTCTCGCGGGTGCCCCCCCCCCCCCCCCTGTTAGGCCAGGGTCAAGAAACAGGTGTTTTATATCTTTGGTTTTTAAGTCCTTGATTGACAAGATATACACTGGCCAAATTTGAAATCTTGGGGACCAACAACGGTATTTAAACAATAGATTATTATTTTCGGCTAGGCCATTTAAATCCAAGTCAGTGAATGCAGATGGACAGGATCTGGTAAGATTACCACCAACAGTGGAGAGACTGTCCTGTACTCTGGGAGAGATGACGGCCAACATCGTGAAGGAGTTGCAGTTATAGTTAAAGATGATTTTTATGAGCAACTACAAGCTGAATTGGACAGAATTCCTAGACACGACATGAAAATTGTAATGGGGGATTTGAATGCAAAAGTAGGTAATGACAACACCAGCTTTGAAAGAGTTATGGGCAGACATGGCTGTGGAAACATGAATGACAACGGTGAAAGGTTGCTCGATTTCTGTGCAACAAATGATTTGGTCATAGGAGGGACACTTTTCCCACACAAGAACATCCATAAGCTGACTTGGATCTCACCAAATGGCAGAGACAGGAACCAGATTGACCACCTCATAATAAATGGTACATGGAGACACTCGCTCCTTGATGTCAAAGTGAGGAGAGGAGCAGATGTTAGCAGCGACCATTATCTTGTAGTGGCATCATTAAGAGTAAAACTTAAGAGAGCAGGCACCAAGAAAACAGGAAGGAGACAGTTTGATGTTCAAAAGCTCAACGATCCCAAGACCAGATCTTCTTTCATTCTTCAGCTGAAGAACAGATTTCAAGCTTTAGCAGATCTTGACGACACTGATAGGGAAATTGATGAAATGTGGGAGAAAACTAAGACGACATTTGTTCAGACAAGCGAAGAGTGCATAGGCTACAAAGGAAAGGAAAAGAAAGAATGGATTTCAGCAGACACATGGGACACCATAAAGAAACGGAAAGAGGTAAAGAAGCTTGTAATTAATGCAAAGTCAGAACGATTAAAGAAAAAGTATACTTGTAAGTATCAGGAAATGAATAGGACAGTCAAGAGAAAGGCAAGAGCAGATAAAAGGAGCTACTTAGATGGTCTAGCATCTCAAGCAGAAGATGCCGCGAAGAAAGGGGAGCAAGGTAAAGTTTACAAACTTACCAAGATAATTAGTGGAAAGTGCAGAGGAAAGACAGATGCACCAGTTTTTGATAAACAGGGCCAGACACTTACCACAGAAACGGAAAAAGAAGCTCGATGGGCAGAACATTTCAGTGAAGTGCTGAACAGACCACCACCATCTGTAGAGGCAGACATTCAAGAAGCAGAAGAAGACCTTGACATAAACACTGGCCCTCCATCCAAAGATGAAATTATCTTTGCCATTAAGTCCTTAAGAAATGGCAAATCTCCTGGACAGGACAACCTCAATGCAGAATTGTTTAAAGTAGAACCAGAGATTGCAGCTGGTCTTGAACCACTCTTCAGAGCTGTGTGGGAAAGAAAGCAAATTCCAGGAGACTGGTCCGAAGGTATGATTATTAGAATTCCAAAGAAAGGAAACCTGAGGAACTGTAATAACTGGCGTGGAATTACCCTTTTATCGATACCAAGCAAGATTTTTTCAAAGATCATTGTAAAACGTCTGACGGATGCTGTCGACCAAGAGCTTAGAGAGGAACAGGCAGGATTCCGCAGAGGAAGGGGGCGCATTGACCAAATATTTGTACTGCGTAATATCATCGAACAATGCACAGAATGGCAAAGACAGATCTACATAAATTTCGTTGATTTTGAGAAGGCATTTGATAGTATCCACAGAGAGAGCTTGTGGCAAATTCTGCGTATGTATGGAATACCACGCGATATAGTTCTTGTCATAAAGAGCTTTTACTCACATTTTTCATGCAGTGTTGGAAGCAGTGGTATAAAGTTTGAAGTGAAGTCTGGAGTAAGACAGGGTTGTGTCATGTCCGCACTTCTCTTCATAATTGCCATTGACTGGGTAATGAAGCGAACAACTGAAGACAAGTCAAGAGGTATCAGATGGTCCATTTTCTCAACTTTGGAAGACCTTGATTTTGCTGACGATCTTGCATTAGTTTCTCATACACACCAGCATATGCAAGCGAAAACATCACGCCTGAGTGAGTTTGCACAGCAAATTGGTCTAAAGATAAACGAAAGTAAAACAGAAGTGATGATATTGAATAACTCAGATCCATTACCGATACAAGTGAATAAAAAAAAATGTCCCAACTGCAGAAGAATTTAGATATCTTGGAAGCATTGTGAGATGCGACGGAGGTGCAGGAAATTACATCAAACAACGCCTCAATAGAGCCAGCACGGCCTTCAGAATGTTGAACAACGTATGGAGGTCAAAACAGTATAGCACAAGAACAAAGCTGAGGCTATACCAAAGCTGTGTCCTCTCCACATTGTTGTATGGATCAGAGTGCTGGAGAATGACAGAGAGAGACGTCAGAAAACTGTCAGTCTTCCATACACGAAGCCTCACTCAGAAGAATCCTTCAAATTTTCTGGCCCAACAAGATATCTAATGAAGAACTGCTCTCCAAATGCAACCAAGAAGACATGAGTACTATTGTTCTGAGACGACGATGGAAATGGATCGGGCATGTACTCAGGATGGATGCTCAAAATATCACTCGTGTGGCACTTCACTGGACACCCGAAGGGAAGAGAAAGCGGGGACGTCCCAAGACCACCTGGAGAAGAACAGTGGAAGGAGAATTAAAGGCCCTAAAACATACATGGGGATCTATCCAGAAACTCGCCCAGGACCGTCAGAAGTGGAGGATGTTCGTTGCTGCCCTACATGCCAATAGAGGCATAACGGGCAGTAAGTAAAAGTAAGTAATCAGAAATGATTTGAGTTGAGGTGAGTTGATGTACGAAAGAGTTCTGCAAAAGAATTAACGCTACAAAAAGCCCAAGCTATTTTGACCCCTTCCAGGCCCAAGAGGGGGGGGGGGGGGGGCACATTGTGCCCCCTATAAACTTCTTTATTATGATAATGTATGACCGGCATATTTGGCACATGGCTAGAGCAACTCATACTCTACATGACCCAACATTTGAAATTTCTCAAGGTCATCCACTGAGGACACTATTTACCAAAATATAAAGAAATACATAGAAATATGCTAAAATCATGTTTTTTCTTTTCATTTTTTCATCCCCAGTATATATATATATATATATATATATATATATATATATTTTATATCAATCATTTTCATATCTGCCTCAAAGGAAAAGCAAGTCAACCTTCGCTATCTGTTATGGTTGGAATTTCTCAAGGTCAACATACGGGGGCACTATTTATTACAATATAAAGAATGTATAAAACCTATGATATATTGCTTGGAATGAATATTTCATATTTGCAAAATATAGAAATTTTGAGCTTGCAGATTGATAATATAATAAACAAATGAGATTACTGGCAAAGCTTGAGTGAAGATAACACAAAATAAAAGGGTAGTCTATGGAAAATGCTGTAGTTTCGATTGTTTCTATTATATCTATTGTTTGATGCCTATGTCATATAGAAAATAAAGGAAATAAAAAGAATACCATTTCAGGGTAATTCACAACAATAATTACTTCACCCTTTGGTCCTTCAGCAAATTACGGCCGAGAAAACCCCCATTTCTTCCATTTTCATATTGTTTACTGAATTGGAACAGAAAATCATGCAAAATCTGACGAACATGGTTGTCAGTTTACGGTTGCCGTGACAACCAGCAATATCGGACATAGCTAATAAAACTTATACATCAAAATGTGCGCAATAAGATTTTAGGAAAAGTCACCAAATTTGGTTGAAATTGTGTAAAGTGTGTAGGAGTGGCAGACGAAAATATGGTATAGGGGCACAATGTGCCCCCCCCCCCCCTTGGGTTTTATAGGGTTAAGCAAAAGACATGAGAAAGGAACTTGATGGTAGATCACCAATACCAATTTCCTTAAATCTGTGCTTGAACCTTGTTATCACATAGTCGACAATGTCAGTTCAATTTTCTTTTTTCCCTTTTTTCTGATTGTCACAGGATTTCAGCTTTGATGCGGTGATTTTATGTGGAAATCGCAGTGTCACTGACAAACTCAACGAAGTTATGGGTAAGTGTGGTGACAGCAACAACGATGCAGATTCCTTGTTTTCTGAAACAAAACAGATGATTTCACAATTTGAAAATGGATAAAACTCAGACAGATTATATGTTCCTTATTTTGTCGGTCTCAGTAACTCGGATTGAGATCTTACATCCCTACACATTCCCTGTAAGGGAACGTATTTAGGCAGGCATTGTTACCATTAATGCAGCAAAACTAATTGAACTTTCACATAATTACATCATATCATTATTAGTCATATTTGTGCCCATCTCATTTTTGGCATAAAAGACTACAAGAAACCGCCTCTGAAGCTGCCTGCTCTACTGAAGAAGCTGGATACATTAGCGGATGCATATCGGGACCTGCACAAGAAGATGACAAACGAGTCGACTCCTCCAAGCAACAGTAATGGCAAGGTTGGGATTCCCATCATTCGAGTAGCACCGTCCGCCACCGAAGCGCTTCAATGGGCGGTGGGACCGCTGGATGATAAATACTGCCCCCTCAACGACGGAGTAATACAGAACCAGGAAATATCACCTTTCGCTGAGCGAGGAGCTCCTCAATCGGCAGATCACCTTCAGATCCTGGTTACGGGCAGCACATACTTGGTTGGCTCGGTACTAAATGTCCTAGATCCAACTCTTGCTACTGGTACCCTTTAGAGCACTAAGGACTCAGGCCCACGTAAGTGGATTTACAGACATTCATTATTCTTGTGGTTCTTGACATTCAGTTTTCCATTGTGCGGATATAACTAAAGAAGATGATTGTGGAGGTTATGTTTTCGGTTCTGTATGTTTGTCGATATGTCTGTCTGTTTGTGGCCAAGAACTTGAGAACGGATGTTGGCATTTTTACCATAATTTCAGGATGTATGCATGATGAGATAAGAAAGAAACGATTAAATTTTGGGGTCATGAGGTCAAAGACCATAGGTCATAAAAGACATACATTAAGTTTAAGCTACCAATAAGGGTGTTTAATGGTGATATTTTAGTAATGGCTGCTTGGCTGCTCCTCTACTTTGATTTTGTTTGATTTGAATGTATTTCCACTTTGAGTTCACAAAAGTAACGAAACAAACATAACTGTATGGGTTACGATGATTAACTATACATTAACATTTTCTCTTTTTTTTTTTTTTTTTGCTCATTTTTTTTTTAAATGAGTATTTTTTTGATGAGTTTTTTTTTTCTCCTTTTGTTTTTTGTTTTTGGTGTGTGTAGTGTGTTTTGGTGTGTTTGTATTATGTTATTTTTGTTCACATGGAGATTCCATGACTGACACTCTTCTCGCAGTGATTCTCACGGATCCTGCAAGCATATTAAATGACAAACATCTCTGTCTTATTCAAAATTATCAATGTCGACCAGACATAGTTTTAAAAGCAATGCTAAATGGCTCTTTCCTTTCTTTTAAGAAGATGCTTTGGCAGCAAAAATGATTCAACCATGAAGCTTTTGCTTTTTATCATTACGGTGACATGGAAGAAGCACGTAAATGTATACATTTTCTTTCCTGTGTATTGACATTTTAAGCCAAAGATATATAGGTAAATATATATAAATTATATTACATACATTGACAATGTTACAACATATCAGAGTTTTTATTCATTGAAGGTACCCCTATAATCGATGTGAATTCATCCAAATTCAAACGCTGTAATTCTATAAAGCAAGGCTGAAATATTGTACAAACTCCACTGTCGCCAAAGTTATTTTGTTTAGGTAAGTCTGAGAAAAAGTCCTTCAACATTGTTTTCAACCCCACCTCAATCATGGATTTAAGCACCCTACACTGCAGGCACATTCGTTTAATCATAGTCAGTGTTTGCTGGGACCCAAGGCCGCAAATGAAATCGACCACAGTTAAGTGGGCTACGCTGAATGTGAATTTTCAAATGTTACTTTTTGTAAGATTTTCACATTCAAGTAATAGACATTTTTTCTTAAATCAACAAGTGTGTGACTATATAAGAATCATTCTTCTATTCTTTTGTAATAATTTTATAGTTATGTCATTGATTTCTATTGAGTTATGAGTTGCTTCGCATTTAGAGGTTAGAAATTTTAATGTAATTTCAAGATATATTATAGATGTGGAAAAACGCATAGTAATACAAGTTATCATCATCCTGTGTTTCATTCAGAAACTGTTGCTTTATTAGCTAAGAAATCTTTTCACTATATAAAAGTGTATTCACATTGCTCTTCAACATCTGTCGATGTGTTAATGCGCAGTGTTCTATCATGTCCTCGATTTTATTCATAGTTTCAATTCAGTATTATTATTATCATTATTTGCATTAACCTTAACAAAATACATTACAAGTTATGAAATAAAAGCACAAAAACGAAATCTTGGCGAAATTATACTGGTCAGTGATAGACATACAATCGTATAGCAATCTGTCGGTGCTGTCTTTCTTGCTTGTGGTGATTGGAATTCTGTTTGCTTGGAGCGTGGAGTCGTTTTGTTTACTTCAATAGCCTACTTCACGGAAACTGCACTCGGCAACATGACCTTTTTTTAACGTTTTATTCGAATTCTATTCATCCTTGGAATTTCCCAACACAAAAGAAATCCAATTAATCTATCATCACGCCATGAGGATAGCACAATGATACGATTTGTTACCGTGTCAGATACGTTTCCCGTGTAAACTATTGTTTTTGCTTCCCATATGCACTCTAAACACGCTAAGCTCACATATAGGCTCGTTGAAAATTTCCCAATTTTTAATTAAGAGAGCTGATCCCATATTATTGAACGGGCTTATGATCACGGAGAGCTGCCTGTGTTCTTCGTATGTAAGTGAGTGGGTGAGCGTGTGTGTGCGCGTATGAAATAACTGAAATCAGTATTATATCAACTACGTGTCGTTGTATGGGATATCAACGTTCACTTTTTATTCGATCTAATCAGGTCTCAATTTTTAACGAGACGGTCACCGTTCCTGCGTGGGAACCATCGCAGGATGATCGTGATGTTGAGGGGTTCAGCTCTCACCTGAGCAAAAACTCAATAATGAAATATTGCGATCATTCATCGTGCCCCGCCATCACATCTTGTGTCGTCCTTAAATTATCTTTACACTTTCGGCTTCTTATCGAAAACGGCACGACGGATTTTCACTTATAGCGTAAGATACTGCTACTAAGTCACAACAACAACAACAACAACAACTACTACTACTACTACTACTTCCATTTTATTATATCTTATTTCATCTATTACTATATTACTACTAGTTGATGGACGCGAATACACGGTCATGACTGCGCTTTACCAGTAATAATGATGATAATAACAATGATAATAATAATAATAATATTACCAATAATAATAGTAATAATTATAGATAACACTTAATAGCCCTTAATACTGACGTTTCTAAGCACATTAATATGGAAACAATATTAAATCTCAATTCTTAAATATCAATCTTTGTCCATCAACAGTGTTTGCATGTCTGCTATAATTCATGCCCAATACTTGTCAAATGAAATCAATATAAGTCAGAAGTCATCTTCCACTGCATGGGCACGGTAGTCCCTTCCACATTCAATGAAATTACATCAGATAATATTATACAAATATCGGCTGCTGCAGAGGGAGATGGTAAAACTATTTGCACCGAGGTGATTTCTCAACAGTGCTATGTCCCGAGACGAAGTCGAGGGACATGGCACTGTTGAGAAATCACCGAGGTCAAATAGTTTTACCATGGCCCGAAAGAAAGCAGTCGATATTTGTTTTATATCCCTCTCGAGCATTTTACTAGAGTAATGACGGTTCCCTTTTGGAAAAATGTGCAGGTTTCTTGAACGATAAATCTAACGTTAGGCCGTAGCTGTGCAGCAGCAGTGCGTGCAGCGCGTAGCGAACGACACGTACCGCTGCGCTGTTACCGGTTATTGATTCCTTCACACGAGCTACACTACAGCGTGCAAAACTCCGAAAGATCGAGGAGGTCCAGGACTACGTTAGAAGTAGGCCTAAAGCAGCTTCGTTAGCCAGATCATCTTCAAAATCGGTTTTAGTTTATTCCTAATTCGTACCTGATATGGTGTCCTCCTGCGATCATTCCTCCGTTACTTGAACCAGTCACTTTGTCAATTGAGCTGAATGCATTGATCACACTTATTGTTAATAACGTTACACACACACGCCATCGCACCACAGATTTCTGTAATGCTGTCGCGCACCGCGCTGCTAGCGCTAGCTCGCTACAAGCCACAGGACTGTCGCTCAAAAGTATCGCTACTACGCGCACTGCGTACATTCTTAAGTGAGAAATGTAGATATCGATCACACGATCACGATTGGGTGCAAATCGTGGATTCCCAAAAGTACTATATCACGCTGGCTAGTAACCAATTGCACTGCATCCAGCTGCTCGTCGCTAGCTAGTAAAACTACACCATGTTCGTGCTCTGTACAATCCTATGGCAAGAAGCTTTACATGAGGGATATAATATGATTTATTCCTTGGCACCAAAACATTTGTGTTCTTCAATACGACAAGCTACAACACACACACACACACACACACACACACACACACAGTAGAATATATCCATAGATCTTCTCTCATGATTTCGTGCTTTCTCTAGATTTCTTCAACTGGACGCCATGCCCACCCCCACCTTAAGAATTTGTTTTTCAGTAACTAGAACTGATAAAGCTGGAGCTATGAATAAATACAGTTTTGACTACTCATTGATCTGCAGATCTTCCCCCCCCCCCCAAAAAAACACACACAAACAAACAAACAAACAAACAAACAAAAAACACACACACACAAACGAACGCACAAACAAACAAACAACCGGGACAGTGGGGAGGGGGGGGGGACCAATCGAGACCCATTTTAAAGTTATTGTCCCTTTCTTCTTTAAAAAAAAATACAGTCATATTTTCATCAATCTGGCAGGTATCGAGGTATCGCTAGGGTAATAGAGTAATGGGTAGAAATGAATACAATGACCCACTTAAGGGCCCCCAGGGGCTCCGGAAGTCCCAAATCAGAGAATCTTCAAAAATATATTCTTCTCTAAAACATGATATAGGTAAAATGCTATAAGTAAGTAAATTATGCGCGTGCTGTTTCAAGTTTGTTCATGTCAGATCCAGAGCTATACCCCTTTTATTACGGGGGAGGGGGAGAGGGGTGCATAAATCAATTGATTTTTCACATTTTCATCTTCGTGAAAACGCATGATCAAACTTGTCACCTATAACTTGGCAAGTGGATCACTTGGGTAGTATGATATAAAGGCCTATGATATTCTTGATTATGGGCTCCGTGCCACCTTTGGAGGCCTCAAGAGGACCTAGAAGTTCCCACAGAAGAAAAAGTTCACAATACATTTTCTTTGTAATTCTTTGTGTGCCACGTTCGCATGCCTGGCTCGATGGACGGCTTGCCAACTGTATAAACTTTATTCAAACGCAGAATCCCTCACAAGCCGATTGATAGATCGCGAGAAAAAAAAAAAAAAACAGGCCAAAGTACAAGCATCAAAGTCATACCTTTGTAAAAAGATTTGCCATCACAGCAAAGCTTGCATTTCTATGCCACCTTCTTTTATTTTATAGGCGATAAACAGTGTTTATCGAGCGAAAAACACTGTTTATCAACAGAGAAAAACTATGTTTATCGACCAAGTGATAAACAGTGTTTATCGACGAAAAACTATGTTTATCGACCAAGTGATAAACAGTGTTTATCGACGAAAAACTATGTTTATCGATCGACCGATAAACAGAGTTTTTTTGTGATAAACATTGTTTATCGACCGCCGATAAACGGTGTTTATCGAGAAAAATTCTGTTTATCAGTTGATAAAAGTGTGATAAACAGAGCTTCATCTTGATAAACAGAGTTTATCGCTCGATAAACAGTGTTTATCGCTCGATAAACAGTGTTTATCGCCGATAAACAGTGTTGTTGGTCGATCGGCGCGCCATATACAAAAGCGTATCTCCCAAACGATCCGACTTCGCTGCATGCAACTCTGTTCGTAAGACGATCCAACTTCGCTGCTCAACACCATTCGTAAGAATTTCGAAATTTACGTTTATTTGAGGAACTATGTCCTTCTTGATTTATGAAAGTTCGGGGTTCGCTCTCCGTCGTCACAAACTGTCCCGTATTTGGTGATTTTTCAAATTAACATTGATTCTTTTTTTGTTTGTTTGTTGGAGGAGCATTCCTCAATCATGAAATAATTTTGCTCGGTCCCAGTCACACTGCACGATATGCGCACTCATTGTCAATGCGTGTTCAAGGCCGGTGAAAATGCATCGCGCTCTACCCTGTTGGCGCAAAATTGCATCGCGGACGTTGCTGCGCTCGTTGGTGACCGAATACTGGTGCAGTAGATATTTGCATTCAACCCTTGCATTGAATAATTGCCGTAGGGGGGGGGGGGGGGGTAATTGCCCAGGGGGTACGTAAATTTTGTTTTTCTTTTTCGCTTTTGTGGATGCCATCAAAGATCGTACACTCATACGACGTTTGATACCATCACACTCTCGGCTTGCTATATAACCCGCAAGAAAACGGCGTATTTCTCGATTTTTAGCGTTATTTCAGCGTCCCGTAGACCCTAACATGTTACTCTTAAAACGCGCGCTTGGAAAAGTTCCGATTCTGCACTTTTGACAGTGGAATTTGGGGTTTTCGATGGATTTTTGGAATAGACTAAAGGACTTTCGTGTTGTGAATGAGTGTTCTAGTATGTGAAATGATGTGATTTGCGTGTGATGTGACTTTAGAACAAAAGATCGTACACTAAAAGTGTACGATCTTTGGTAGAACTCACAGGCTGGTGATAAGTCACGCAGGGCTGCCCAGTGCAGTGGCTAGTTTGTTTGTTTGTTTGTTTGTTTGTTTGTTTGTTTGTTTGTGTACAAGATAACAAGAGAACGGGTAAACGGATTTGCACGAAATGTTATGGGGATGTTTGGATAATGGCAGGAAGAATCGATTAGATTTTGGTGATAATCGGTTGACCCTTGCAAATTCTGTGTGACCTTGAAGTTTTGACCCCATGGTATAGTGACCATTCCGAAAATTTCCCGTTTCTCACTTTGCGATTTTCCGCTACCATACGAAAACATAAACTCCCCAACGATCCGACTTCGCTGCTCAAATGTTCGTAAGAATTCCGAAATTTACGTTTAGGCCTATTTGAGGGACTATGTCCTTCTAGATTTATGAAAGTTCGTTCTCCGTCATCACAAACTGGCCCGTATTTTGATGATTTTTCAAATTAACATTGATTGTTTTTTTCGTTGGAGGAGCATTTTGCTCGGTCGCAGTCACACTGCACGATATGCGTGCTCAATGTCAATGCGTGTGCAAGGCCGCTGAAAATGCATCGCGCTCTACACTGTTGGTGCAAAATTGCACCGGGGACGTTGCGGCGCTCGTTGGTGGCCGAATACTGGTGCAGTAGACATTTGCATTCAACCCTTGCATTGAATAATTCCCGTAGACACTAATCATAGGGGTAATTGCCTAGGGGGTACGTAAATTTTGTTTTTCTTTTGCGCTTTTGTGGATACCATCAAAGATCGTACACTCATGATGTGATTTATTGGCTTTGGCATTACCATTGCGGGTATATATATATATATATATATATATATATATATGTGTGTGTGTGTGTGTGCACGCGTTGCTAACAATGTAATTGTGTATCCATTGGATTCACACAATATTGTGTAACAAAAATGAATACTGCGGGTAACAAAACATAATACAAAAGGGCTACAGCTTGAGCATAACTTGATACTGCTCGCAACCCTTTTCATAATACATATACAAAGAGAAAAAAAAAGATGGAGGGGAGTTGTGATTTGCGTAGAGATAGAAGAGTAGAAAGGGAAGAAGGAAAGGAGAGGCCTGGCTGCTTTCAGAAAAGGTTTGCCTGTTAGCACAAAATTATATTACTGTTCAGCACACCGTTCAGTTTTTAGTCTCTATTCATGACATAGACACTTCTGTTAAAAAGTGCATGGCTGTGAAAAACAGCATTTTCAAAAAAGCTTCTGTTCTGAGAATATAGATGTGGCAGACAGGATTTACACTAAGGTGCACAACTACAAAGCCCTTCAATAAACATGTACATCAGTGGGTGTATTTTCAAGTTTATTATGCCCTTGGGGAAAGGAGCAAATCACGGATTTGGACTCCTTTTTCGAAACGCATACTCAGTATATAGTTAAACGTTATTTTCTACGAACTTGGCACGTGTTATCGATAGTGGCATATACAGATGCACACCATGCCTCCTTGGTGGCCCTCAAGGCTCCTGAGTTTGCTAAAATTACACGGACATAACGGAGATATTACTACTTTTCTCAGTAAACCGTAACTGTAGACGATTTATTCTTGAAACACTTTTATCATAACTATTGTTCACATTTTGTATATCTAACAATACTTAACATTGATTATACTGATTGGCATTATAACAAAGGTTGTTTCTATATCCCTAACTCACGTTTTAGAACTATACTGAATCATTAAAGCTGGGTTTTTGCTTCATCTGCAAGTAGTAAATAATGCCTTTAAAACCTGTTTTCTCCTCTTATATAGAATACTAAACTCTCTGTATTCGTTACAATATTCATAACTGTATAATTTTGATATGCATATATCTCATGAAAACTCGCAAGCAATACCATCTGATGCACGACTTTGAAAAATCGCAGGTTAAAAGAATATGGGTATCAGTCATAAACAATACATGATACACGACTTGGTTCGTTGGTAAGGAACAACATCCTTCAATGCTGATTCTTCATCACACCATTAATGTTTGCTCGTTGCAGAGCAGTAAAGGGGGTATTCCACTGAGTTGAGAATATTTGCGAGCGTATAAACCGAATTCAAGGGGATTTCAGGGTTCGTTAAGATAGGTTTTCCCGGTCAATTTCATACTTATGTCATTCAAGTTCCTATTCCGAGCTTTCGATTTCACGCATTCCACACTAGCAGCACTGAATCAGCAAGCAAATTCAAAATCCGGTCATTCGTATTCACTATCCGAGCATTCAAATTCACTGTCGGAGCATTCAAATTCACTATCGGAACATTCAAATTCACTATCAGAACATTCAAATTCACTATCGGAGCATTCAAATTTAAGAGAGGAGCACGCATTTCATCAATGAGCATTCAAATGTCAAGCTGGCGACGGAATCTCGTCGGTCATTCAAATTCGTGAATCGGCAACCATGTTCCAAATAACTGCATTCAATTTAAAAGAAATCCTGAATTTAGTTTGTTTGTGTGTTTTCCATTTGTCTTTGATGATTATTATTTATTTTGCAGTAGAGGTCCACCTGTTCATTGAAAATTTTGAACTCGCGCTTAGCGAAAAGGAATAAACAGGCACATGTCCCTCGGATTGGACATAAAATGGAGGTCCCATGTGTGAGAGAGTCACAACTCATGCACGTAAAAGATCCCACTTCATGAATTTATTCATCGCAAAGAGCAGGGTGTTTAAGGCTTACATCCAACTAGACCCAATATGGAAGACCAGCTATGCTACTGCAGCTGAATATGGGTTATCCAGCCATCTTCTTTGATGGAAAATTAAACAAACAAACATTAGGCACTGTATAGGCCTACAGACGAGCATAATACGGAGGGTTGGTTGACACCTTCTGTGAGAAAAAAACAAAAACAATTTCGACTATATTGAAACTGATTATACATGAACATTTTATACG
Source organism: Diadema antillarum (assembly GCF_040938485.1). NCBI lineage: Eukaryota > Metazoa > Echinodermata > Echinoidea > Diadematoida > Diadematidae > Diadema > Diadema antillarum. The sequence continues at coordinate 350,222 of NW_027271239.1, read as the reverse complement.
TCTAGTTTGTTGTGTATTGCTATCTTATTGGTTTACTTTTGCGGGACTATACACAGTGAGATCATTGTGAGTCAGTTTGCCTTTAAATTGATGAATTGTCATTATGTGGCTGGTGTTGGGGCGTTGTCAGCATGCAGTATCACCAAGAAATATGATTAAATTGTGTTGTTTGGATGCATTGCTGATTGGACCTTACAATCTGAAATTCATTGAGATGAAAAACAAAGAATACATGAACAGAGAACAATGTAGAACCTGTAAACAATCGTAATTACACTATATACAAACCTTCATTGGTTGTGTTGGCCCCTTTTCCTTTCTAAAAAAGTCTACTCCATTTTCCTCGTTAAATTGATTACACGAAGTAGGAATTTGATCGCCTAAAAATGAAATTGAAGGCTCCAAACAAGCTCATCGGGACAATCACATGACTATCGCATGAATTTGAATGCACGAATAAGAGAGTCGGTGCTCGCATCTGGAAATTGAATGCCCAATCGTGAATTTGATTGGACGAAAACGAAATAGAACGCCCATAAATGAAATTGATTGCTCGGATTCTGAATTTGAATGCCCGAATATTTTTGCGTGCGTGCACTGTGTGAATTTGAATGCACATTAATGAATTTGAATGACAAAAGTATGAAATTGACCGGGAAAACATATAGTTGCGATCAAATTCGCAAAGAGCTTTCATGGTGGTAAGCAGGTTTTTTGGCAACAACAACAACAACAAAAAGCTTCCGACCATGAAAACTGTTTGCGAATTTGATTGCAATTTTTTACGAATTCGATTGCAACTTATAATGAACTTTGGCGGAACCTAAAATTCCCTAAAATTCGCTATGTTCGCAAACATTCGCCGCTCAGTGAGATACCCCGTGAAAGCATGTGTGGAAAACACAATTTGCCATGCTGTAGAGAGGCCCCATGTTAACAAATATCGAATGCCAAATACACCAAATCACACAGTTACAGATGATTACCTCTATTCATGAACACACAGCTAGAAGCAAACACGAAGAGATTCCTTTGTGACACGCTTGACTTAGCGGTTCTTTCAAGTTCGCAGAGACACGCCCCATTGGACTCCTCACTTTAAACACGTCAGAATTATGTATGCACTGGCCATTATATTGCTGTGAGAAACATTACCATTGATTACGCTCTCTCGAATCTCTCTTTCGGCGCAATTTATACTATAAGAATAATAACAATCCCCATTACAATCACTGATTTTAGACGCCATGACGACGTTGAAAGGGAATTTGAGAGAATTTGAGAGAATCTGGATTTAGCCACACAAAAAGAAAGATACTGATGGGGTCTTAGTCGTTTTCAATGTCACATATTCTTTTTTACCTATGTTTGTAAAGATATATCACTACCTGTTGAACAATGAGACTATTCCCCACGTTGAGCCAACTGTTTTTCTATGTCTTGGATCATCAGGTTATGGAGTTAACAAAGGTATTGTTTGGTAATTTGGAAGGATATATCCCCTCGTCAGTAGGTATCTATACATAGCTATATGATACGTCTTCATGATTGTGCTGCCCTTTATTTTTGCAACCAGCATTAGATACTGGCTTAAGTGGACTTGCCTCGGTGTGACTCTGAGTCATTCTGTCGGTTGAAACTTAATTCCATCTACTTTCCTCACAGTTCATTCGCCCTGCCACATCTATGGCCCATATCCACACCAACTGTATACTCAAAAAGGCACTTCGAGTGTAGCGCGTGGAATAATTCAATAGTGAACACTTACAGCGCAACAATCCATCAAATAAATTCCCACGGCGTTTGTACACTTTAGGGTTAAGAAAAGGAAGAATGTCACAATACCAAGGGCAACGCAATTGTTGTTTTCTAGACATACTGATTTGCTCCTAAAATTTGCAGCTTGGCTGAGTCTGGTTGAATGTAAAGAGAGAGAGAGAGAGAGAGAGAGAGAGAGAGAGAGCAAGTCAAATAATGAGCCTAAAAAGTTCGACGAATATAGGGAAGTTGAGGGCTGAGTTTTAGTTTGAGTTTGAGTTTATTTAATTTGAACACCGTGGCTCATCTCAGCCAAAGGTTGCTCGTCGACGAGTATCATAATCATCCGATAACCATAGAATGCAACATCCCCATGTAATTCATTCCTTGATGAGTAGCAAAATGTGATATTAGTAGAGCGGTTAAGCCCTCAAAATCATGAGAATTGTGCAAAATTTGACTAAAGTATGAAACTTTCACCAGTGTTAGTACATACCATAAGATTCATTTTAAGATCGGGAGGTAAGTCTGATTTGACCTCTGATGACCTCCAGAGGTCAATGAACTTTGAATATCAGAATATTGATGTTTGGAGGCATTTTATGAATGATAGGCTTAGATCTTGGTTACGCTGCACTAAATATGCATTTGTACTACAAATCTTCTGATTCCACAGGACATTGAGAGGTTTTTACCTTTGACCTCTGATGACCTTTAGAGGTCAATGACCTCAAAATACCATAATATTGATCTGTGATGTTATTAGTTAGTGATAAACATGGTTAAGATGTGCAAAACAAGCATATCTGTTTTGCAATGAAACTGTCTTCATATGTCAAAGAGCAAAGACAGGTTTCTAACTCTGACCTCTGGTGACCTGTTAGAGGTCAATGACCTCAAAATATCATAATATTGATCTGTGGTGTCATTACTTAATGATAAACATGGTTAAGATGTACAAAACAAGCATACCTGTTTTACAAGAAATTGTCTTCATATTCCAAAGAGCACAGATAGGGCTCTACCTTTGACCTCTGGTGACCTTTAGAGGATGTACAAAACAAACACAATTGTAGCCCAGATGGCTACTAGCACATGTTTATAATAAAGAATAAAATAGAATAGAATAGAATAGAATAGGATAGAGAGTAAAAGAAAACAGAACACGGCAGTCGTTTTCCTAGACACCCTGTGAGGTTAATATATGCTCAGTCTTTTTCCCCTTCTTGGAGTTTATGAAACCGTTTATCTTCCTTCCAGCTATTTCCTTTCTTCTTCTTTTTTGTTGTCAAAACCACCTCTTCCAAGAAAATTAAGTCTATGGTCATAGGAATTTATGAGTTTGATGTTGGCTAATTTCCCCGCTAGTGGTCAGCACTCTCCACCCCCAAAGTCCCGCGCCAAATTATGGGGAATGACGTGATGACGTGTTTTTGCCCTCTGATCCCCACACATAAATGACCCTCTGAGCTGGAAGGTGGCCCTCCTGCCAGAATTTATCCCTCTATTTTAGCATTTATTGTTTAGTGGAGTGGGTCAAACAGGAACTCCCAAGACAAATTCAGGGATAATGACCCAGAACAATGATGACGTTGGTTGCCATAAGGACACTGATATTCATTTGGTTTATCATTTTGAAATACAAGAAACAATAAAGTCTTTACCAGTGGTTACAGAGAACAATTGAATGAAGAAACTAAAAGACAGTGGGCGAGTTAATCAGAAATTGAGATGAATCATAGAAAATTGAGTTTTCACAGAAACGAATAGGAGGAGCAATTTGAACATTTGACCAGTAAGGAATTAATTTTTAGTGAACACCACACCCCAATATAAGATTGAACCAATGAAATGCTTTAGGGAAAGGAAGTTTGTAAGTAAATTAGTTATAAAAAAACATGTCTCAGCCGAAAAATCAGTTAGAGTGGCAAGTACAGAGGGAGCGGCTTCACACTATGCAGTGAAGCAAAGGCTGCAGAGTATTTTGGAATTTTGAGGAACTTTGAGAATAGTTGGAGACCACAGAGATAAAGTCAGGAGTTCCCCTTTCTTGGTACATCATGCCCCCCCCCCCCCCCCCCCTCCAAGTCAACCAAGTAATCTTTATCGACGTTGAATGCACCATCGACCTACGCTGTGAATGTGATGAGGATCTGACTGTCATGACTGAACCGGCGAGCAGCAGGACATTAGGAAAAACTATAAGACAAAACTTTGGTTTACGCCAATTTGGAGTGCAATTTGGAGTGTCATCGGAGATGTTGAAGCGCCCTGTCAGACTGATACAAAGTGGAGAGTGATAGTGACGAAGAGAATACTGACAGCGTGACGGCAGATCGCTCAATGGACGGCCCAGTCACACTGACGAGATCGACAATGACATGAAGCCGAGGACCACATTCGTCGACCGAGAGTAATTATTTAAGAGGAATGACTTTAATTTACGTTTGAAGACATTTCAAGAGATGTTGTAGTCTGATATGTTATGGGGAAAATCATTCTACTGTTTGCAGTCTTGTGAACATACTTTTGTATCTTTAGCGAAAATTGTTCGAGTACGTGGACAGTGATAAGTAGGCCCCTATAAATCACTCTGTCGAGTAAATCATATATGAACCAAATGGCTTCTTTTGAACATGTATTGTGTTGAAAAGTTCTTGGTAATTCTTTTCCAGGCAAAATTTGTACATGAAAATTCCGATGTTAAAAGCATGTGATGGGAAACAGTATGTGTGAACGGTTTTATGTTTCCTGCTAAACTTGTTTGTTAGTGGGGAAAAGAAAAGTGAGAAGAGAAGTCTCGCTCTGCCACGTCTACATACCACAACGCCTACGGATATCTTTGTTTCACATTGTTATTGGGAAAAAGAAAAGAAAAGAAAAGAAAAGAGAAGTCTCGCTTCATGAGAGATGTTCAGATCCCGCTCGACACCACAACGCCTACGGATGTCTATGGGGCCGATAGAGCACCAACAGTAAGTGCAGATTAATTGGCACGCTATCTTTTGAATTTGAGAAACAATACTTTGTTTCACACAAGATGATAGCAGAAAGACAACTGATAATCATCCGCTCATGTGAAATCAAGCAGAAGTTTTTCAAAACATTTCAAGAGGCATCTTGGTGAGTTACAGTCTGTTAAACATGCCAATATACTGTGAAAAACAAATTGAAGGCCACCTGCAATAGGCCACCTGCAATAATGCCTCGCATTTTCCGACATCACAAAAACTTTGATCAACACGTTCCATATATACTCGTGATGGAGAGGGAAAATAATAAACAACAACATTGCAAGATTGATGCATTTCTGCCAAGACAACAGACAGGCACTGATATTCCACGTAAAATACATAAACACGTATTTTGATTTTTCCATGCATTTTTCCCATATCATTACACGCTATCATTACACACGTATACTTGATATGGTGTTCAGCTCACTGTGTGCAGACTGAGCACGACCCGATAATTCAGAACCTCTGCCTGAGAAAGGATTGTAGCCTATCCCGTAAGTCAAAAAGAAGCTTTCTTATCATCTCGTGCATCCTGTACTCTGTGTGCAATGCTCTCATCATAGAGACAAGCTTACCTTCACCCTAACTGTTTAGATATTGCCAGTGGAAGACTCTGATGATCGCATACAGTGGCTGTGCACCTATAAGAACGCTGGTCTGACCTCGGGATGTCTATCCAGTTTAGTCGTGGAGGAGATCTGTATTTCGATCCGTGCAATGTACGTAGGCTCAATCGCGTGCTTCACTGAAGACGCAGATGCTGCCCTGTCTTGAAAGAGATCGAGGGTATAGATCTAGACCAATTTAAGCAGGTTACACTGAATCATCACTTGCTGGCAGAGAGTCTTAACCGGATCATGCAGGTGATATTACCCGCTGCCAGCGTACACTGATTCACACATTGGATGCAAACCGGATGGCGGCCATATTGGAAACAACCAATATTTGGGAATGGGGGCACAACTCTTGGCCATCAGGCCCAAGTGTTAAGGAGTATCGAGCATAAAGAAGACAGTTAGAGTAAATAGTAGTTCCTCTCCTATTTGGAATTGAGGTACCTAAACAAGTCGTTGAAAAAATGCCCCAAAGTGCCTGACGTAATGACCCAAACTTAATTGGATGACAATAGCAAGTTGCAAGACACAGGGTTGCTTCATGTGGAATGCATGTTATGCCTCACAGTATGTCGCTTTCCAGATGGTCCATGACGTCTCTGCATGCTCCAGGACCATGAGTCATTAATCGGAACATACAGCCCATGAGCTTGACACTGACCAACACAGGCCCGCCAGCTCGAAACTAGGTAGCATTGCCCATCAGCCTGACACTTAGGCAAACCAGGCCCAAAAGAGTCCGACACATGGGGGGGGGGGGGGGGGGGAGGGGGAGGTCCACAAGACCTCCACTGAATAGATTAAGCTTTCTGATATAACACATATATTAATCTCGTGGGCCTTGTTTTCCTCGAGTGTCGAGCTCGAGGACCGCACAGCTTGTGGGCCTATTATATTTGATGTCGAGCTCATTGACCTTGTTCATCTAGTGTTTAGGTCACGGGATGTATGACTCGTTGGCTGCTTAACTCATGGGCTGTACGACTCGGGTTGTTTTGACTCGTGACGTACATGTGATGAGGTGGGCCTGTTGTTTTCTGGTTGGCATCTGTCACCCTTTCATCCAGTTCAAGGGACTTTGCCATATGCCTGTTTACAAACTATTAAGCATCAACCCAAAATATGGTACTCCTCACCCCACCTTCAATTTTTAAGCGTACAAATTTTGTCCAGTGCAAATTGGATAATGTTGCACATAATTTCATGCAAGCTAGTCTGCATAACTAACCCAAATATGAATATTATATTTGAGGTCACCGCCATCACTGAAGACACGTAAGCTTCATTTCTGAAGTAATTGACCGCTCACATTCCTGAGACCCGTTACTATGAACCAATGCTTTGTGGAATGTGCATACATACTTTGATTATAACGTCAAGACGTGATTTGTACATGATTAAACATTTAGGATTAAACCAATGAAGCCAAACATCAATATTGGCAATCCTACACAAATTTTGATATTCTAAAAGTCTGACCTCGCGTTGTCCTTAGAGGTCAAAGTTGGATATACACAGGGTAATGACCAATGTTCTGTGGAATGAGAAGACACTTCTTGTAGTATAAGTGCTAATAGCATATTCCATGATTGCACACCAGGGCCCCATTTCATGAAAAGTTGATAGATAGCAACTCTTGCTGGAATGGCAATTGTCATAGTAACGACAGGAATCCAGCTTCCTGATTGGCTGTTGCTATTGGAAGTTGCCATTCCAGCAAGAGTTGCCATCCTAACATCTTTTATGAAATGGGGCCCTGGTATACAGTTAACCATTGAATATACATCAAATATCAATATTTTGATATTTTGAGGTCATTGACCTGTCACAGTCCTCAGAGGTCAAAGGCAGAGACGTGTAAATAATATCCCTTGATCTGAGGAATAGGAAAACGAATCAGTTGTAATACAAATGAATTTTTAGGACATCGTTATGTTTGTCATCAACCAATTGCACCAAATATCACAATTCTGATAATTTGAGGTCATTGACCTCTGAAAGTCATTAGAGGTCAAAGGAAGAAACCTGTCAGGGATCTATGGAACATGAAGACAATTCCACTGTAACAAAAATGAGTTTTTAGTACATCATTACCATATCTAACATTAATCAATGATGCAAAATATCAATTTTTATCAAATTTTTAGGTCATTGACCTCTGGAGGTCATCAGAGGTCAAAGGTAGAAACCTGTCAGGGTTCTATGGAGCAGGAAGACAATTCCACTGTAACAAAAATGAGTTTTTAGTACATCATTACCATATTTAACATTAATCAATGACGCAAAATATCAATTCTTATCAACTTTTGAGGTCATTGACCTTTGGAGGTCATCAGAGGTCAATTCAGACTTACCTTCCGATCTTAAAATGAATCTTATAACATGTACTAACACTGGTGAAAGTTTCATTCTTTAGTCAAATTTTGCACAATTTTTCGGCTTATCTGCTCTATAATATATATAGAGAAATTGTAAGATGTAAGCGATATATATATAATATATGCATATATAAATGTATATGTAGTATCTATATTATATGTATATATATATATATATATATATATATATATATATATATTTGTAAATGTTAATGTATTGTACGTACTAAAGTATAAGTATGAACTGTGAGTCTTTGCGATACACGTAGTTTCGGAATTTCTGTGCGTCCTCACTCTGGTATCTATGATACAATGTATTGCACGATCTGAATTATCCTGATTCCTGCATGTCGATGCATCATCAGTCCTGTTGTTTGTTGTGTCACTAATTTCAGTGTGTACTAATAAATTCATTCAAGGCTTTCCAAACCCAAGTCTTGGTAAGTTATTAGTACTATTCTAAAAGTATACTAACTAGTTGTGACGTTCTGATTACATAAGTATGTGATTTGGCAATTCTTACTTTCATTTGAGAAAAGCAATGCAATGGAAAAAAGGACAACCAACAAACCTTCTCTTGCAGAAAAATGTAAAATGTCAAAAGCGTTAACAATTGGTAGGGTCCGATTTCATTGGCAAATACTGGGTCCTTCTCATTTATATGAGCATTCGTCTGGATCATGTTGAGGAAGTCGATCCCGTAACGAGCAAACTTTGCCCGGGGGAGTGCTGCACCGCCAACGCGAATTCGTTCCCTCACTTCAACCAGTGGTGGTGAACTAAAAAAGAAAGAATGGAATGTTTAACATAAATGAATAAATAAATAAATATATATATATATATATATATAAACATACTTATTATTCCATCACATTTGAGTGTGTGTGTACATGTGTAATTCTCAGAATTCAAATAATTTTATCCCTGATAAGCTGCGTAGTATCCATAGTAAAATCATGATTGTTCATGTGAGTAGTTTCCATCGGGAAAAAAAGGGGGCCTGAACATGTTCTGAGCCAGACCTATCAAGTCGACCCCGTTTGGACTGGTCGAAGACTGGCGCGAGCGATGCAAAAGCTGTGCATTTCGACAAGTCTTTAAAGGGGAAATCCAGTCCAATCATAAGTTAGTCTGATAAGAAGGAGTAAGATATTACGAGTTCAATGGTCACAATCATGTTGATCGAAATCGGATAAAAAATAAAGAAGTTATGAAAATTGATTTTGAAAATGGAAAATTATATTAGGTCATGGCATGGGTAGCTCACTCATAACCATATTCATATCCACTGCAAAAGAACTGTTTTGCAGAAATTACCAAAACTTCAAAGTGTCGTAACCTCCTTATTTTTCATCCGATTTCAGTCAAATTGTTACAGTTGAACTTTTAAGTAGATTTGAGATTAGATTTGAGAGCAGATTTTACTCTTTCTTATCAGGTTAACTTATGTTTGGACTGGATTTCCCCCTTAAAACTAAAAATGTGAGTATAACTAGTGTACCAGCGAATAACTCTATGCCCCCGACAACCTTTTTCTTTTAATAATAATAAAAAAACCAGAGGGATGAAGCATTATGAAGTTTATCATAAAAGAAAACAAAAGAGGATAGACATTTGAACGCATATAAGGGAGAGATGATTGAAGAAAAAATAACATGAAAGTTCGATCGGTTTTTCAAGGAGAGGGGGCGGGGAATTTCTATTTCTGGTGCCACTTCCGGGGTAAAAAAAAAAGGTTCAGGGCAGAGGGTTATAGACCCTCTATGTATTCCTATATGCATTACTTGCGCCGGCCCTGAGAGAGAGAGAGAGAGAGAGAGAGAGAGAGAGAGAAGACGAAAAATTACTGCTTAGGGAATAATAGAATGTAAAGATAATAGCTACTAGTATCAGTTTCTTGAAAAAAAAGAAATAAAAAACAAAGTATTGATAAAAAAAAAAATTAATACATTGATACATCATACATGGTTTTCAGTGTTGACATCAAAAGTAACGAAACACCAGAATACATAAGGTGACCACAGAGAGGAAAAATGTATCCTTACGTCAGAAGTCCAGTTTTGTATCCACAGGTCCTGAGAATACGTTCTGTCAAAGCACAGGTTGACCCCTTGCCCTTGGTCCCAGCTACGTGAATGCAGGACAGTGTGTTCAATACCTCCTTCTGCATAAAATCAATCGTACATTGATTTCCTGTTTGATAAACCGTTCCATCTCTGGTGGCCTTGAATAACACATAGCCGGACGTGAACAACCAATTACATGTATTTGGTTACAAATTTTAAATTAGTCATGAAATAGATTCAGATGAGATCAACAATTTAGCACATCACTAAAATCCCAACTATATCGAGTTCTTTAATCACTCCTTTCTTCCGAATTGCCTTCTGTGTATTAAAATAACATTTACATCTTCCATTGTAGCAAGAGTTTCTCAAAGACACTTTCAGTTGATTGTGGCAGTATGGCATAGGCCTACCGTCAGCAAGATTTGCCATACATGTATAAATTTCAACATAGTGATGGAGGTTCAGCAATAGGAGATAATGATGTTAAAGATAATATAAAGTTTTGGTACCTCAAAAGTTTCCCTGATGAGTTTCCTTGTCTTAGTTTGTATTTCAGGTTAAAGTACCTTTCATATAACTAACACTGTGAGAATTACTCGCCCCAAAGTGCTCTCATGTCTTAGTAATCATGCAATAAAATTTTCGTACCAGAGCAGAGCGGGCTCTGAAAAATTCGAACGAGCCGTTGTTTGACTCGACGCGGTACCACGACAATCAATATACACGTATTGTACGAAACCATTATTGCATGAATACTAAGACATGAGAGCACTTTGGGGCGAGTAAGTCTCACAGTGTTAGTTACATGAAAGGTACTTTAACCTGAAATACAAACTAAGACAAGGAAACTCAGGGAAACTTTTGAGGTACCAAAACTTTATATTATCTTTAAGCGATATGTCGCGTTCACTATGACAACAGAATTGTGCATGATATGTGTGCAACAATACATTCTTCAGACGTAAAAGAAAACTAGTGATGATGATTTCCTTGAAAGACTGTTGTAACTACCGTTATGCCGGCTCTTTCCAGGAACTTTCTCCCGTCAGATATCTTGTCATGTCTTCTGTCGGGAAGGTAAGTACCTGTAAAACAGATCAGCTTCCCAAGACTCTCCAAGAAAGTCTGGAATGCAAAATGTAACCCCCAAAAAAGACAAAGACGAGGGTAATCATTGTGAGAATAAATGTAATTCGTACAGTAGTACGTCCATTAGGTTACAGCTCGCTATTGCAGAAGTTCACTATTCCAAAGGTTTGTCAATTCGAAAATGAAATGAGGTTCATTATTCTGACGGTTCGGATAATTCCGATGGTTCCTTAATGCGAAAATGGAAATATATATATATCGTCACTCGGAGGGTTCGTTAATCCAAAAACGAAATAAAGCTCGTGTAAGACTTCCGTTGGTTAACTAATAATATTTAATTTCCCCATTTAACGAACATTATAGGTGTAGGGCTTAATATTTGTCTGTTTTGGAAAAACGAACCTTCGGAATAACGAACCCTGAAATATTATCGGATTAAAGAATCTTCGCAATAACGAACATCACCAGTTCATTGCTACCCGCTGATTACATCTAAAAAGGGACCATCGGACAAAACCTTACATCACGAGACTATGCTTATACTGTCGCAGGCCTCAAAGCCCTGAAAACTGCCAACCAAAACATCAACATTCGTAGAGACATTATTATTGGGTTTTTTTTTTTTGGGGGGGGGGGGGAGTGGGAGGGGTAATGCTTCTATTTCCACAATACTGCAGGAAGCAAGATATCAGAAGTGAGTAGAAGAACTCTGGAACAAGAGGCTTGTATGGGGTTTTATTGTTTCAATGATTCATAGAACTTCTTCGAAATTACATTCTTGGAGATGGTATGGGAACTTGGTCAATGTAAGCCTGTCTCTTCAGACTTGATAAGTATTCCTATATGTGGGTGGTACGTTGCACATAAGTTGCACATTTTTTTAAAGAGATCCTTTAGATTACTGGGATTTATTTATCCACAGAGGACTCATGGTAAGACCATCCAGAAAACCCCAACTAACATTAAATTCATTCCAAGCAAATTCTTGCTTCATGAAATCTAAAGTGACTAAGGACCACAATGAAGTAGTGTTCATCAACGAGTTCTCAGTGACTGCATTCCAATATTTCAATTTACTTACTATTTCAAGTATAGATTAAACATTAAACAAAAAGATATAGACAATTAGGCAACATGAAATACAGGGAATGTGCTATAATGGATTTTATTTTAATGCTTACAGAAATGATCTCCCCTCCCTCACAAAAAAAAAAATGATGGAAACGATGATAATAAGAATAATAGTGATAAACATTGGTAACCAGGTAACGGTGTGACTGCTGGTAATCTGTGTTACTGACATTACCTAACGAAAAAGCATGAGGCTGTACATGCTCCGAATTTAGACTGGATTCAGACTACTCCCATGCGAGCTATTATGTTATTGCTCATGTACATACATTTGTACTATGTTGCAGTTTGGGACTCGGTTATAACTGAAATTTAAACGCAAAGTGAATAAATCCAAAGGAAAACTTTCCGTCTAATCATCGGTCCGCTGTATTCTAATACCAGCTATTTTTTGGAAGATGTGTATCACCTTACTCTGTAGATAAGAGACATGAAAAGCTGACAATCATATTCGGTACAGAGTCTACCAAAATACAATCACTTCTACCATTCGTTCCCTTCCACACGAACTGAAATAAATTGTCAATCTTTACCATGTTTATATACGTAATGGCCACGTCTATAAAGAAGTGTTTTATAAAATTATTGAGCGACACAGGACTAGCGATCTTCCTCACCTCGTATAACGCTACTAAAGTTATGAAGCCGTGTCAGGTTTAGCTGATAGAATTATCTTTAATTGTATCTTTCAGTCAGAGTTCGTTATTCCCAAGGTTTGTATAATTTCGAAAACGAAACAAGGTTCGTTATTCCGAAGGTTCATTGATCCGAAAAATAAAGATAAAGTTTGTTACAAGTTTTCCTTTTTATCATTTCTATCTTTCTATCATTCACAAAACCAAACTTTAAGAGATGTTCTTTAGTGTATATCACCCCATGTGATAACTTGTACCGAAATTTCCTGTTTACTAAGTAATGTCATGTTCTTGGTCTAATAGACAGCATTCTAATATCTTTATCAGCAGAAATCTTAATTCCTTTCACCATGTTTTATTTTCAAACTATACATTTCTTATAACTGTGTAAGAAAATACCCATGAATTATCTTTGCTTTAATATTCAGAAAATTAAATATCATTCCAGAAATCCCCAACTGTAATGAATATCAATAATTATGCTTTAAATCTTATGTTCCCCTTTGGGCTCTTTCCAGTTCTCTGAAAAAAAAAAAGCATTAGAAATATCATTCATCTTAGATATACACCATTTCCCTTAAACCTAGATTCTGAAAATGCACAACCGGTTTATTAAAACCTCTTTGTAAGATGTGATGTACGTCATAAATACCCCTTTCTTATAAATCACAAAAAAATACTCTTCCCCTTTATACAAACATATATATTATTAAATATCAATGGGTTTATTACTTCATTCTCAAAATTCCTACATTTATCCATTTCCTGTCATACTTTAACCATTTCCATATAGAAAGATGGGAGTGGATTTGCTATCGTCAATCTAGACCACTCATAATCGCATGAAAAAATAGATCTTCCTCCTATACTGATCGTAAGCAATTTATTATCTAAATATATTTTCCATTCAGATTTCTTCTCACCGTACAATAAACATTTCAACCACACAATACGTTAGGTTTTTACATAAAACTTAGATCTATCATTCGTAGTTCCCCTTCACCATAATCTTGATAAGTAATCTACCTATTACACCGTCTTTATCATTAAAAAAAAAAAATCTTATCCAATTCTGAAAATATCCACTGAGGAGCCACTATAAATGATGAAACATAATTTCATCTTGATAATGCATACGTTTTCAACAGACTTCTTAACTGAAATTAGAGTCCACGATTTTTTAATTGAATTTAATGGGGTGCTTGGTGCAATAGGACTTTACGCATGGTTTTCTTCCTGAGTCATAAAGCAACATTGCAATTCACATATCCCCATGTAAACATGGTAAACCTGTATTTTTTTCTATTTCATTCAACAAAAGATGTAATATCTTGCAGAGGCAGTTGCCATTCATTGCGTGAAGAATGAAGTGAGAAATATATATTTTTTTTTTCTCTCGAGGTAATGTTTCAATAGTTTCAGTAAGTTTTATTTCTCAACTTGTAGAGAACAAAAATAGGTATGACAATATCAAACATATTCTCAAATCATGGGCATATAAACAGGAGTTCTCAGTACATAATCATATAAATTATACAAATCTTTAAATATACAGGTGGAGGAGACCGTTTGTCAATAAGCAAATATCGCTTGACTTGGACAACGACCATTACGGCTTGGAACAATTTTATTATTATTTTTTTTAACTGGAGGAATAGAACACATACACATATAAGATAAATAACGTAAAACTTTCGAGTATTTTGAATGTCATTTGACCAAAAAGGACAACACAAGGTGGCATAACAAAAAAGGACACACACACACACAAAAAAACGAGAATAAGGGACAAGAATAAGAGGGTACCCGAAAAGGAAAAGTACAGAGAAGAGAAGAAAAGTAACGGTGAAGAAAAGTGATCGTATACAGTGTTCAGGAGGTGGGAACTAATGAGGGCATATTTCCAATTATAGTGATACATTGCGAGAATAACCTTTTTTATAGCAGGATTTAAAACATTGTAGATAAGATCATCAGTCAATAAGTTCCATATATCTGGCCCGTGATGCCTTATGCACTTTTGAGCTATAATTAGTTTGGGATTTTCTAAATGATAATTTTTTGTATGACGGGTAGGATATGAATGGATACTAAAATAAATTTGAAATGTACATATCTTTAAACATTTCAGAGAGCTGATTGTTAGTATATTCATCCATAAATATTGCTGTTTGCCATGTATGTGTATCGGAAATTTGTTAATTACAGGCCCTACGTCTGGAACAATGTAATATTGCACCCTTACAAAAAACAAAAAAAAAAAAAAAAAAAAAAACAGCAACTTGCATGGCCATCATTTGATTTGTAAGTAACGATTACCTGATAAATGCTCTCATCTTCATCTCCTTGAAAATCCTGTTTGGGATGATCTGATGCAAGAATATCCATACCAGCAGCGCTCGATTGCCAACAGTCCTGAAAGTTTTTGAAGTGGTTGTTAAGGTTTCGGGGAAAAAACAAGGTAATTGAAGACGAACGTACTTGAATTTGTCCCCTCTTTTGCTCGCAGATTTGTTTTTATTATCTGATTTTATCAAATTCGGTGAAGAGCCTCTACAATTTCGTGCCGCCAGATGATCTGTTAGATAACTATTTTGCTTCTGTGAAGCAAGTACGTATTTTATATATTATACTCATTACACACAGCGCAGTGCCACTTGAATGCAGCTGCACGGCAGATAGCAAAGTTCGCCAGTAAGGAAGGACACAATCAAATTTCACTGCAGTTCTTGCAGGAACTATACGTGAAATAACTCACACCTAGCAAAACAGACAGCATCTCATAAAACAAGAGGGCGACACAACCAATGGCGGTGGGTATTAATTGTGTGTGTGTGTGTGTGTGTGTGTGTGTGTGTGTGTGTGTGTTGTGTGCAATTGTTTATTGATATATACTATGGCTATGCCCATTTATACCTCTTTCATGGTTAGCAATAATCACACTAGGGGTCAATGGACACGATTGGGTGCACCCTTGAGATACTACTCGTTAAAAAGGTCTCAAGGATGAATGTCAGGAGAAATACTTTGATCAGACATCCAGCATAGATCTCCGCTTAGGCAGCAGTCGTTCTTCTGGGGGTTTTCTACGTCGGTGAGATGCGAGCTCCAGCTGCCGATAAAACTGAACTCGGACAGTTATGATCCGAACTTTGGAACGGAGCTCAATCTCCATTTGCCTGCTCGCCGTCGTTTGAGCTCGGGCATCGCAGATCAAGGCATGAGTCTGCGTGGTAGCAGGGACTAGTGAAGGCCGAGGAGCTGAAAGGACCGCCGATAGGGTAGCGTCTAGCTGAGTGGCCAAGTCAAGGGGTGCTTCCGAGAGACAAGCCAAGCGACTGTGCCGAGGTCGACGACGAGTGTATCCGGCATTGATGGCGACTGAGCCAAGCTGAGGGGATCACCAGTTCAGGTCATCCAAGATAACCTAAGTTATGTATTTGTGATTTGTTTCATATTATATTTTATGCTCAATGTATTGTTATGAACGAGAAAGCTGCAAAGATTTGAAAGATTAAACTCGAACATAACTGTATACGAACAGTTTGAATTTCCATTATTTTGGTGTCAGAGTAGCAGAGAGAAAAAAAAAGTCACTCACGTGACAATTTGGAGGTCCCACCGAGACACTGCTACCTGATTAGAAAAGGTTATTCACATACTCTTTTAACATGTTTTAGGCTTAAATGCGATGTTTGTGTTTCATTGAAATTTCATTGCTCAATCACACGCATTACCGTATTACTATGTGTTATTATTATCGATATAATAACTGTTTCGTACGTTTGATCGGAAACATTACCCCAGTGTGAATTGTGCGAGTATGTCGCCTTACGTGACAGTTTGATTGAAGTTTTTCTCCCCAAGGTTATGCCCTTGGTGTTGCCTACTAGAGGCACATGTGTGATGTGGATTCGGGTATTGAATCTTTGTGGAGTGTTGCTCCGTTTTCAAGGTTACGCCCTTGGTGTTGCATGTTATATGCATGTGTGATTGATTCGGGTTTGTGTGCATGAGTCTATGTGGAGTGTTACTCCTTTTTCAAGGTTACGCCCTTGGTATTGCCGGTTAGAGGCAGTGTGATAGATTCGGGGTTTGCATGCATGAATGAATCTGTGCGGAGAGTTATTTTATACAAAGTTACGCCCTTGGTGTTGCCTGGTATAGGCATGTTTGGTGGATTGTAGTGTTGGGTTTGTACAGTCCCAAATCAATTGTATGCTCATTGGGAGATACAGCTCTAGTATGCTTATTGACAAGGCATGCTTGGTATGTGGAATGTTTGTTGAGTGAACTCGTGTCATTTCACATTGCCTGCATTCCAGTACGCTTTTGACACGGTACTAGCGGTTTGATATGTGGAATACTTGTTGAGTGAATTTCAGCTGTTTGTCATTTGCAATTGTATGCTCGTTCGGAGATACAAATTGTTGTTAAGTACGCTGGCTGCAAGGTAGTACTTTTGTCGGACTTTGATAGCTAGGTGCTAGTCAGCTGTTGTTTTGTACGACTACACGTTTGCTTAGTCTGGAAGTTACATAGTCAGTATGGCTAGTGTTGAGCAAATCAGAGAGTTCTCTTCATTAGGCAGAGAAATGGGCCTTAGTGGTGGTGAATTGAGTAGCTTTGTTTCAGAACGATGCCAGGCAATTGAAGCAGAGCTTAAAGCTGATCATGAAGCACGCGAAGCTGAGCGTGAACGCGAAGCTCTAGAAAAGGCGCGCGAACATGAAATAAGATTAGCACAGTTGCGTATAGAGGAAGGAACAGCGAATGTTGGTAGGCCCCAGTTAGCTGGCTTAAAGCTGAAAGTAGGTCGATTTGATGACGCACATGATAAGTTTGATGCTTATGTCACAAAGTTCGAAATGTTGATGAAAAGTCAGAATATCCCGGTAGACATGTGGGTGTTGTATTTGATTTCCAGTCTAACAGGCAAAGCGTTAGATGTTGTGAATCGGATGAGTGCTGATGATCGCCAGAGTTATGCTACAGTGAAGCATGAGTTGATGTCATATTATCATCTCACTGAAGAGGGGTATAGGCGGAGTTTTAGATCAGCAAAGCCAATGAAGTTTGTGCGCCCAAAACAGTTTGCTACTTGAATGAAGGGGTATTTTCATCATTGGGTGGAAGAGGCTGAGATTGGGGATACTAGGAAGGATCTAGAAGATTTGATTTTGCAAGAGCAATTTCTGATAGATTGTCCCAGAGAAGTAGTTAGGTTTGTCAAGGAACGAAAATGTAAAGATTTCAACGAGGTAGTTGATTGTGCAGAAATCTATGTAGAAGCTCACGGTCCTCATGCATTTTCGGGTGTACAGAAATCGGAAAGAAACCGATCAGATTCAAAGCCGGAAAGCAAACCGCCCCAACAAAATCAGGTCAAAAGGACTAGTACGTATCAGAAACCGGCTGATGCTCAGTCAAAGGCGGGAAAGACTATGGGAAATAGGACTTTTCAGGGCAGAGGTTGCTATATGTGTGGAAACCCAAATCACATGAGAAGAGATTGTCCCATGTTGTCTAGGCCTGCATCAGCTCAAGGTTTGATGGGTGCTGGGGAAGGTACGGCCCCAAAAGTAGACATGAATGTGGCGAATGAGGTGTCTCGGGGTGATTCTGAGCCGGGAGTTGTTGGCTCGACGGCAGGTTGTTACCTCCTTGAGAGAGTGGTCAGTGACTTTGAGTGTGTAAAGAGTGAAGTGGTTGACAAAGTTGGAATGGCATGCAATGATGTCGCCGCGATGGTGAATCGTATGCCGGTTGTGCCAGGAAGACTGATGCCTGATAATACACCCGTGTCTGTTTTGCGTGATACAGGTTGTAGTACGTGCGTGGTGAAAGAGAAATTGGTTAGAAATGACCAACTAACAGGTCAACATCAGGCAGTGAGGTATAATTGACGGTACGGTTAGGCGTTTTCCCGTGGCTAAGGTAGCTGTTGATTCGCCATATTTTGAAGGGGAAGTTGAAGCCGTGTGCATGCCTGATTGTTTGAGTGAGGTAGTCATCGGGAATGTAGAAGGGGCTCGTGAACCGAGTGACCCCAATCTACATTGGGTCCCAAAGAGTGTTATGTCTGACCCGGATGTAGAGGTCATAACCCCGGATGTGGGTCTAGAAAGTTCAAATGATGGTGTAGAACAGGACGTCGAGGTCGCAATCCCAGGTGAGCTGGATGATACAGGGATGGCTGTTCAAACTCTTGCACAAAAGGTGAAGGATTCGAGGCCTAGTAAAGGTTTGACTGTTGCAGATCCTGTTGATAATGTGCGGTCGAGTGAATTTCTAAAGGAACAGAAAGATGATGAGTCGTTGCGCCCTCTATGGCAGAAAAGAGGACATGTTGATAATTTCAAGTACGAGTTTGACTATGACTATGTGGTCGACGTTGATGGTGTTGCCAAAACGTATCACATCAATTTGTTGAAGAGGTACTATAGTCGAGGTGAAGAGGTACCAGTGGCCAGTTGCTTTGAGGTTGAGGGGGTCGAAGGTAATGAGGAAGTTGTTGAGGTCATGGCTGACGAGGAAGATATGGCAGAGGCTGGTTCTGATTGGAATGGGGAGATGTCCAGTATGCCTAGTGTAGTACAGATGGAGTTTGTTGACATGGTAACAGTAGATCCAGTCCAATGTGGAATCTCGTTGACGACTGAACGACCAGTGCGTTCTCCGCCTCATAGGGTACCTCAGGCTATGGAAGAGGAGATTAGCAAGGAAGTTGATTCCATGTTGAAGTTAGGAGTAATCGAGCCTTCTAGCTCTCCATCCATTGTGATAGTCAAAAAGCCGAACGGTTGACCTCATGAGTAGATTGCTGTAACTGTTTATATAGTTGTTTGTAATGGTCCTTGCTTTTCCATTACATGTTGACGAGGTAAAGCTCAAAGAAAGAGAGGAACATAAATGATGAAACACATATCAATTTTGTTGAATTGTCATGAACAAAATAATGCTCATGTAAGTGCAAATGCTACAAAAGCCTTCTCTCTCTCTCTCTCTTATTTCTCTTACAGGATCAGCGAATCGCGATTACAATATAGATGTAAAGGGATTAAGAGTAGGGAGTAATGCTTAAGGCTTGGTTAAATCTTACAGTGTACGTATTCAAGTATATATGAGGTATTAGAACACTAGGCATACTAAGAGGTAGCAGGTGTTAACCAGGTAGCAAGATTACATTTCAGTAGATTTTCATCCAGATAAACATGTAAATAGCAACAATATTATTTTGTTGTAAGGTTTGTGCAACATGGAAGTATAGGGAAATGAAAGCCAAAGCACGCACAAACATATTAGGATATCTGAGCAAGAATGTGTGATAGTAGAGATATTATTGCTAAAAGGTATCATTATAGGCAATGAAGATTTTATGTATACATGTTCGATGGTTCTGCTTTAGTTATAGAAGACTTAAAGCTTATACTCGAGCAGGATTTGAAGATGATGTATTAAGTAAGCTATAAGGCCTTTATTAGGAATACCAGCAAAGCAAAAGTTGGTTGTTAAAAGCTTGGGAGATGATTGTGAAGTTGTTTCGTTTCAGAACAAGAATGGCAGAAGAGAAAGGGGTAGTGTAATGTATGATGTATATATGCGGTTGATATTGGTGTCTATCAGTCTCTCTTTTGAACACATGCCTATTGACATACACTGTGAATAGTATGTTGGTTGATTGAATAGTATGTTGCATAAATTTCTTGTAGGATATAATTTTGATATCCCAATTATATCTTAAGGTGGGGGATATTGTCAGGAGAAATACTTTGATCAGACATCCAGCATAGATCTCCGCTTAGGCAGCAGTCGTTCTTCTGGGGGTTTTCTACGTCGGTGAGATGCGAGCTCCAGCTGCCGATAAAACTGAACTCGGACAGTTATGATCCGAACTTTGGAACGGAGCTCAATCTCCATTTGCCTGCTCGCCGTCGTTTGAGCTCGGGCATCGCAGATCAAGGCATGAGTCTGCGTGGTAGCAGGGACTAGTGACGGCCGAGGAGCTGAAAGGACCGCCGATAGGGTAGCGTCTAGCTGAGTGGCCAAGTCAAGGGGTGCTTCCGAGAGACAAGCCAAGCGACTGTGCCGAGGTCGACGACGAGTGTATCCGGCATTGATGGCGACTGAGCCAAGCTGATGGGGATCACCAGTTCAGGTCATCCAAGATAACCTAAGTTATGTATTTGTGATTTGTTTCATATTATATTTTATGCTCAATGTATTGTTATGAACGAGAAAGCTGCAAAGATTTGAAAGATTAAACTCGAACATAACTGTATACGAACAGTTTGAATTTCCATTATTTTGGTGTCAGAGTAGCAGAGAGAAAAAAAAAGTCACTCACGTGACAATGAAATTCCCGGTAAAATAGCGTTTAAAAAGTGTTGTTGTTTTTCTCTCTCTCTCCCTGAGGTTTTAAGTTTGAAGCTATCACGTGAGGAAGGCATCTCTTTTAAACTGTTGACATTTATGAAGGTGAAATCATAAATAATTGTTAATGGTCATATTTTGTTTTCGATCTTAAACACGTTTTTCACTTTCTTTTTCTTCACCGCTGTAGCGCGCTGTTGGAAGCGACATCTTGTAAACTCTATGGCCGATTTTCATCAAACGTGGCTGGATAGCACTGAGAAATAGTTGATGGTTGATGAATACAGACAAAAGAGTTCTCTAAACACATCCAATAGTTGTGTTTACATGTAACAGTTTTGTCGACGGGCTGTCATCGTTCTCAAATAATGATGGCTAATCCGCGCCAAATCATCAGGTGCCGATTAGCCATCGTTTGAGAAAGATGACAGCCCGTCGTCGAAACTGCCACAGGTGAAAACAGCTATTGGATGAGTTTAGAGAACACTTGATCTATAACATGGTAGGTAGCATCCCTAGGGTAATAGAATTCCATTTTGTTCGAAGGGGCACCAAGATCGTGGGAGAGGGGTTAGAGGTTCGGGCTGGGCTGGGGTTGGGGCAAAGGCCCCAATTTAAGGGATTATTAAAAGAAACAAGGCAAGTGCTATAATGTGTCTCGCCCATTCGCGTACAAAAAATTGTACGCGAATGGGATATAACAGATAAAAAAGAGATATAACTGATAAAAAGAGATATAAAAGGGTGAAAATTTATAGCAAAAAAGAAACATGCCAGAAAAACTGAACATTGGGCCCTTAAAGTTCGTTGACCCCTGCCTGTGACCTTTGACCCTGTGGTGACCATCAACTCCCCAAGGGACATCTACCATCCACGTTTAGTCACAAATGGTGTTATGGATCAAAAGTTATGACATATAATAGAAACGCGCCATAAAAACTGAGACCTTTGACCTTGTGGTGATCATCCACTTCTGAAGGGACATCTACCATCAAAGTTTAGTCACAAACGGAACTATGGATCAAAAGTTATGACCCATAATAGAAATGCGCCATAAAAACTTAACATTGGGCTCTAAAAGTTCATTGCCTCTTGCTTGTGACCATTGACCTTGTGGTGACCATCCACTCCCCAAGGGACATCCACCATCCAAGTTTAGTCACAAATGGAGTTATGGATCAAAAGCTATGACCCATATAATGTGAGCCATAAAAACTTAACATTGGGCTTTAAACGTTCGTTGACCCCTGCTTGTGACCTTTGACCTTGTGATGATCATCCACTCCCCAAGGGACATCCACCATCCAAGTTTAGTCACAAATGGAGCTATGGATCAAAAGTTATGACCCACGAACGCACCATAGAAACTTAACATTGGGCTCTAAAAGTTCGTTGACCCCTGTTTGTGACCTTTGACTTGCGGTGATCATCCACTCCCCAAGGGACATCTACCATCCTAGTTTGGTCACAAATGGAGTTAGGATCAAAAGTTATGACCCATAATAGAAACGCGCCATAAAATTTAACATTGGGCCCTAAAGTTCATTGACCCCTGCCAGTGAGATTTGACCTTGAGGTGACCTTCATACATGGTATAATGTGAAACTTTGTATGACCCCTCTTCCCTCGAACTTTGATTGCAATTGAAACCCAGAGTAAAGAGTTATTGAAGTTTTTGTAGCGTTACGGACAGACGACGGACGGACAGACACCGCACTCGATCCCTTAGTCTCCCTTACCTCCGGTGGGCTCGACAAAAACCGAATGTAGTTTCAAGTTTACGATGGCGGATGAGGGGATGCCCAAGGGGGGGGGGAGGAGTTTTTTCTTTTCTTTTTAGAACAATACCTTAAATTTGAGCCTCTGCCCCAACCTAACCCCCCCCCCCCCCGAACCTCTTCCATCCCCCATGGGCTTAGTGCTCCTTCGCAAGGGATTCTATTACCCTTGGGATGATGCTATGCAGGGGATTCTATTACTCTAGGGATGCTACCTGCCATGTTTGGTGAAAATCTGTGATATACTTTTCAAGAAGATGATGAAAATCTGCAAATTCCGCTCCCCCCCCCCCCCCCCATTCCCGGAGGACCAAGGTTATACCACGTACAGTTTGACTATT
This sequence comes from Diadema antillarum, assembly GCF_040938485.1. Classification (NCBI taxonomy): domain Eukaryota; kingdom Metazoa; phylum Echinodermata; class Echinoidea; order Diadematoida; family Diadematidae; genus Diadema; species Diadema antillarum. The sequence goes on along the minus strand of NW_027271239.1, from coordinate 327,039 downwards.
TAAGTCATAAACATGAATCATGATTCAAAACGGCGTTTCAAATAAGTCATAAACATGAATCATGATTCAAAACGGCGTTTCAAATCAGGGTCTCCGGGCCGCGGATCAGAGCGTTCGTGTGGGTTTTCGTCAACGCTGATTCTGGATCAGCTCACCCTCTGACATTGCGTAGCGCACGAAGTCTCTGCTGCTCGAGCCTGACCTCCTGTTGAAGCCCTCTTTTGCCAACTAATCTGCGAGTTTATTGTATGCGTTTTTATTTCGGTGAATACCATCCAATTTGCTGTGGCATTCAGCCTCTGCCCATAGCAAAAGGCTGTCCAATTGGTTCCTTGGTAGAACAGGTGCAGCCATTACTACTCTCAACTCAATCGGACAGTAATTACATGTATTATTACAGGGGCAGATCAAGGCATTCCGTAAAGAGGGGGCGCGTTTACAAAATTAAAGCACGCATCACCCCCCCCCCATTTTTTCTTTTTTTTTCTTTTGTTTAAAAAATAATAATAAATGGAGGGGGGGGGGGACGTGTGCCGGTTGCGGTCCTCCTTGGATCCGCCACTGTTATTATAATAAACAGCCAGATACTAGCATAGAATCGGCGTATGGCGTTGATGTTAACAAGCTAGTGCAAGTATAATATGGTACCGAAACACACGATTCAAAAGACGTACACAAGCGCGCGAACAGACCCGGAAGCGGTGGGATACCCGGTGAGACACGCATGCGCGCAGTGCACTAATGACGTCATAAAATCATGATTGAAATCACGGTTGCGTTCATGCGGTTTCTCGGATTGTGATTCTGGCAGAATCATGATTAAAAACGCCCTTTTTCCGCGTTTCAGATTGGCGTTTGGAAAAATCGCATCAACGCAACGCAACTAAACACGATAGTGCTAACGCGTTTATAAACGCAGTTCCAGTTTCGCATGGTTTGGCTTCGAACATTTTCAATTTATGGAGTCCATGTTCTTTTTTTTCTTTTTTTTGCGCAATTGCGCAATGCCAGACTCGGTGCTATATCCATAAACGTGTGGAACAATGTGTGTTGTATTTTTTTCTTTTTGTCTCATTTATTCATTAAACCTTTTATTTTTATTGTTTTCCTCAGCTAATCGAGGCTATGCAAGATGCCCCTGTGTGGATCAACTTCTCGCCGTGGCTCGCGGGTCAATTTCCGACGGCTAGACCTCCAGCTTCTACCCCGAGATCTCATGCCGCGGTGCGCTTAGTTTTTATTCAAGGCAGCGAAGGGAATATCCAAAGGGTTATGATGTCCACAGCTGTCACGCGGTGCGCTTAGTCTTTATCTAGAACAATGTACCGTTATCATATCTAAAGTTCCTAATAAAAGGGATTATCTATACTGTTTTTATATCACCCTCTCAACAAATACTTCAGTTTTAAACAAAAATCACTCTTTTCATTTACAACATTATTGATTATAATGTATTGTAGTGTACCGGTACATTGTTTTTGAATAATCTTTCATTGTTGGATGGAAATAAAGCGAAATTGGCGTGGTATTAGCGTTTTCACCGTACCGTTTTCACCGGAAAATGATAAATAATTGAAAAATACGGTAACATTTACGAGGAATTGCTTTGTTGTTGTTGTTGTTGTTGTTGTTTTTAGATAAAGGGATATACACTGTATTATAACCTTTGGACATTCCCTTCGCCGTCTTGAATATTAGACTAAGCGCTGTGGACATCATGACCCTTGGATATTCCCTTCGCTGCCTTGAATAAAGACTAAACGCACCGCGTTTACAACAGAACACCTGTGAACATACAGAAGACAGTGCTCTTCTTTGTATAGCGGTTGGTCTCGATTCAGAAGTACAGGGATATAACAACGAGACCAAATTGGTTTAAAATTCATTTATTATGACTAAGCTACTCATTTGGAAATGCTATCATAGCTTGATAAGCATATCTATGCCCGACAAACAACATGACACCAAAAAGGTATTGCCACCTCAGATGGTACCAATATCTGGCCTGGCCCATGGACTACACGGGCCAGGAAAAAACAGTGTGTGTGTATGTGTGTGTGTGTGTGTGTATGTGTGTGTGTCTGTGTCTGTGTGTGTGTCTGTGTGTGTGTGCTCCCAATATGAAAGCTGTATCTTTTGTTGACATGGATCAGGGGCGGATCCAGGAATTCTGTAAAGGGGGGGGGGGGCGTGACTAATATTTCTGGTGCCACTTCCGGGTTTCATTTCATGTTTTTTCTTTTTATTTCTTTTTTTTTAACGAAAAATAAAGGGGGGCGTGCGCCGGTTGCGCCCCCCTCTGGATCCGCCACTGTGGATCAACGAGCTTACAGACGTATGGAACGTGTGTCGCACCCAAATTATTATCTCATAAGTCGCAAAAAATTGAAAACATGACTGCATTTACAGAAATTGGCGTAGAATAAAAAGTACTGAACCAAATTTAATGATTTTGGTATCATGGTCTTCTGCGAAAGATGCTCTTTCTAATGATGTCAATAAATATATTACTTTTAGAACGCAAGGTACTGAAAACCCACCGTTCCGCTTTTTTGGGACAACCGGTATATATAAATATATATATATATATATACAGTAACATATATATATATATATATATATATATATATATAATATACATATATGTATATGTACATATATATTGTTCTATAATTTATCTCGTATACTACATGAATCTTTTGCAAACGTTTGAACAATATTATTTCATGACATGTATACTTTGTACTATGTTTTGATTTTCGTTGATTGGAAATAAACTATGATTGAATTGAACGTTCGGAATAACGAAACATAAATGTTCGGAATAACGAGCCCTATTTCATTTTCGGATTAACGAACATCTCGGTATAGGAATTGGTGTGTTTTGTACCTTTGGATTTGAAGATCCTTGCTTTGGAATAAGGTATCTCATTTCATTTTCGGAAAAAACAATTGTTTTAGAATAACGGACATCACTCCATATTCAATCCGATTGTACAGTTAATGTATTGGGACGGTTATCCCCATGGATAATTACCCCTCCGGGCTGAATACCAGTAAGTAATAGGATTAGGTTCAGGATTTTTTTAAGGGTTAGGATTAATGCTCATTTATGTAGCAGTTATTTGCAGACTTCAATTATTTCTTCCCAAAAGATATTTTGATTATGTTTTCGACCATTATACTACATTCCCGTTTGAATCGCGGATTTTTTGAATATGGAATGGCTCATGGATATAAACACCCCCATTTTACCATTTTTGTCGTATTTTGCGGCACAACAATGTTCTCAAGATCCGCGAAGACTCGATCCTCTGAGACCAACCCTCGGACACCTAATTCTCTGTAGTCTGTGGTTTGTTTGTTCTTTTCAACTCGCATCACGATTTGACCAATCAATCTTGTCCTATCAGGCATAACTTTATTTCACGGCAAACTGCAAAAGGTCAGATGGCTTCGCTTTCTTAAAATCTACGTGGTTTGTGATCTTGTCAGTGTTTCATCGATTTTTTTTTTTTTTTGTATTCATCCTTTTTTCTATTTTTCTTTTCTTTTTACTTCTTTGGCAGAGGGGAAATCTATGTCACGTGCGGGATGTTTTCGTCACGGTCCCATCCACTGTTTTGTTTGTGGTTACCTCGTTCATGCCAAGTCCGTGATAATGAGAATGTGAGCAGCAAGATTTCCCGTATAAGACCATACGGCTCTCAAGCGAGAGCATGCCAGAGTGCAAATAACCATACTATATTCCATCTCAATTTCTCTGGATAAATACTGGGGCACTGAAGAGACAGACACGAACTGTACAATCACCAGCGCTTCGGTAACTTCCACAGCTGCATCTTTTGAAACCATTCTTGAAACTGCTCCAAGAAGAATACTGTCAACATGGAAACTGCAAAGTCAAATCCTGTCACCGACGGCTTTCAACAAAACGACGAAAAGAGTCTTTATGAGGTAAAAGTGATAAACTTGAATTTAAAATGTCTCGCCTTAAAGATTACAGACAATTATAAATTCTAGGTACTTGTGACAGATAAGGAAACAATTACTCTGACCAAATTTAATCCTTTGTTCGGCAAATGGTATCCTTTTCTTTCTGACAGAAATTATTCAACTGTCTAAATCCATTCGAACTTTTGATCCCATTATCCTAGCATCCATACTGAAAAGAATACATTTTCTCGCAGTGTGTTCACAATGTGTTCACACAATCAACTATGTGAGAACTCTCGCTCACAGTGTTAAGATGATATTGCATTGTGGGGTGGCTTTCGACAAAGAGTTTACACAGTAACCATGGTAATGTACTTCAGTTCTCTTTCACACCTGTGAATTGACGATTCACAATGTGGATTGATGATTCACAATGTGGATTGATGATTCCCAAAGTGTTCACATTGTTAATATACTCAAATCTAACAGTGTGAAGAGATTTCACACTGTGTTCACAATGTCTTCACACTTTGTTCTCTCCAGCGGGATTGAGTGACTTGTGATCTCCAAGGTCACCTTGCTTGCAGTTGATAATATGACAAGCAATACAAGCAATTTTCCTTGTCAAACTTTCTTGGTGTGAAGAATAACCTCGTTTACATTAACGTTTCCAAATACAAATTGAACATGTTAGTAAATTAGGCTGCTGCTATATCATCATGGGATTTTATCTGTAAATTTGACTGTTGCCGCATCATTGTGAGATTTTTATCCATCGTTGCATCCTAAGCTTGCTGAAGTTCTTTATTCCCAAGGCTTGTTATTTTGATAGTGAGATTAATAAGTATATACGCACCATTTTTGTTTCCGGATTTAACGGGTTTTTCCTAAAACGAACCTAATTTGAATTTCGGATGAACGAATCCTCGAAATAATGAATCGTACTTTATTTTCGGATTAGTGAATCTTCGAATAAAAAGATCTTCTGAAAAGCAAACCTGAGGAATAATGCCACAAAATGTTCGAATTAGCGGTCCGTAGTTCATTTTCGGATTAACAAACATCTATGTATACATGAAATTTATGAATTTCGGAATGAAAACTTTATTTCACTTTCGGATTAACGGCCATCACTCTTAATATGTTCTTGATGCATTTCCTAATGTCGATGTGGATGGATCAAAGAAAACAATGCTTGAAAACATGTCACCCTAGAAAACTTCAAGTTGCCATGGAAACAGGCAGGACTCAGTGATGCGATGTATTTCTTCGGTGCTTCGCCTAAAGATCCTTCGATGAAATGCAAACGTGAATGAAGTGGTTCAATAAAACATTGTAGTGCGGCATGACATGAGCATGGCTCGGTGGTCCGGAGCCACAATAAACATTGATAACGGGTCACTAACAGAAATTCAAAGAGAATCTTTTTGTTTTTGTCTTCTTTCTTTCGGCCCTCTTATTTTTTTCCTCTGGACACCAACGTTTCAAATTCAAACATTCCAGTAGCTGCCAAAAACAAGTGAGAAGAATTTGTCATCAAACCCTAGCTGTTATATTCTGCTCATTGTGTCTACTGTGAACTTTTTATATTAATGAGTGAGTATTATTTTGTGCTTTACATCCTAGACCTTCTTGGAGAAACTCGGAAAGATGACCACTTCTCAAATTGCCTACCCTCCTGACAAAAGATGCGAAAAAATTCCCGACTGCAGAAAGTTCCTGAAACGAGTTGGTATAACGGTATGACTACTGCAGTAGAAATATCTCAACTAATACTGTATAATAGCGGAGTTCTCACTTTCTGGCCTTATTTTCATAAAGGCACTTCTTAATTGTGTGCAATGAATGATGTGAGCAGTCCAGATATTTTAAAGTGGTCATAGTATTTTCATTACTTATCAAATAGGGGAGGGGGACTCAAGGTCATGGAAAAATTCAGTCTTGTCGCATGTATTGTTTATTGTGATTTTATGTAAATATAGACCATGGGACGACATGGAAAAATCAGCCTAATTTTTGAGTTTCGTAGTCCGCATTTAGGCTCCACCTGAAAATGTGTCTCTTGATGTAATTTCGGGTGCTGAATCCAAATATCAATGTTGCAAAGTCAGCAAAATGCACGTTCTAATGATATTAAGTGCTTAATTATGCAAATGTAACAAATTTATGCAAAATGTGATATTTTCCTTTTTTGTTGGTGGGTCTGCATTTGGATCACCGAAAATTAGCATACAATGTAGTGGGATAATTTCTGTGTGCTGAGTCCATATTCTATATGAATATTATTTAGTCGGAAATGTGCGCGCTTTTTTGATGATAATGCTTAATTATGCAAATTTCACTTAATTATTCTATGCAAAAATCCTGTTATTTTTATTTCATTGTGGTATCATGCGTTTGGACTAATGAAAATTCATAGAGTGGAGTTATTTAGGGTGCTTAGTTCATTTATGAATGATGAGAAATCATCAGCCATCATTTTAACCTGGTACCAGTGCAGTGCTTGATTATGCAAATTATATTAATTTATGCAAAACATAGTATTTTTGTTCTTTCTTCATTTGTGGAACTATGAAAATATTCAAAGTTGTTAAATTTGGGGTGCTGCTTCCAAATATAAAAGTTACTAAATCAGTTACCTGCATGATTGTACTTGATTATTTAAAGTTAATTAATTTATGCAAGATACAGTAATTTCTTCTTTCTTGGTTGGTCTGTGTATTTGCATGACGGGGGAAAATGCCCAGTGGGGTTATTTGGGTTTGGGTCCATATGTAAATGTTTCCAAAATAAGCTGCATGTTGTACAAAGACGGCATGTATCAGTTTTCAGACGGCCTTATCAACCTAAACCTTAATAAAGATACATTGACACATCATTCAAATCTTGGATAAAATTTTTAATGGAATCCATCTCCTTGCAGTGTTAGTCTCGAGTATGTTAGCCACATTTACACATTCTTCATTTGAAACACGTTTGGTTTTAGTGAGCAATTTAAAGCTAGTAAACATATCTTCATTCTCTTCGTGTTCAATGAAATCACAAGCCACTATCTTATTGTAGAGACACAGTGAGTTAATACATTAGAAGGTAAACATACCAAAAAAGGAGATGAGATGAGAATGTGGCCTGAAATGAACTCTAGCAGCACTAGAATTGGGGAAATGTCATCATTAAAACGGTTTAACTTATGCATTCAAAACAGAAAGAGGTATTGGATTCACTGTCCTGCATTCACGTAGCGGGGACCAAGGGCAAAGGGTCAACGTGTGCTTTGACTGAACGTATTCTCAGGACCTGTGGCTACAAAACTGGACTTCTGACGTAAGAAAGAGGCGCATTTTCTATTGTTCAATTTTCTAGTCCTCTTGTATAATTGGAATTCAACATTGATAATCATTGCTTAAACATATCAAACGCAAATACAGACTTCTTTCTCGCTACGCTGTACTCTTTGAATATATATCTACACACACACACACACACACACACACACATATATATATATATATATATATATATATATATATATCTTTTTTTTTTTTTTTTTTTTTTTAATGGATAGTTTATCTTCGTTCAGAGTGCTCAATGTCCGGATGGCACAGCATGTAATGATAACGTTTACACAAGAAGATGACTAAAGGCTCATCAGTGCCTTAATGCCATACTCCGAGTTTCACGCACAGCTTGGGATGCGATCATCCCATGCGGTAGCAAAAAAAAAAAAAAAAAAACATTGGTGAACCTTTATCCATCTTCTTGTGAAAAGGTTCTGATTGGGTAATAAAGGTAGATTGATAGAATTTCTTTAAAATCATTTGTGAGAACTGTGAAAAAAACAACAACGATGGTATATGTCAACGACATTGGTGTTATACACAAAGTAGTTTCATTTAGGCGTGGATGTCACTGGAAGTTCCTTTTTGGTTTGCTTATGTGCGGTTGAAGCGGCTTCAAAACAACTCGCGCAAGCTCCTGAACTGCACTTTAACAGGTGAGAACACTTTTTTTTTTTCCAGTTCACCACCCCTGGTTGAAGTGAGGGAACGAATCCGTGTCGGAGGTGCAGCTCTTCCCAGGGAGAAGTTTGCCCGTTATGCCCTCAACTTCCTCGAGATGATCGAAAAGAATGCTTATATGAATGAAGAAGATCCAATTTACAGTGATAAACTTGGTCAATACCAACTCTTCACATTCTTGTCATTCTTCATCTTCATTCAAGAAAAGGTTTGGGAAAAATCTTGAAATAGCACATCTTCCACAACCATGATAACCTGCCACTCTATCTGGTCGAATCGAAAAGATTCAGATGATTCCTCACTCGGTCTTTTATTGGGATTGTTGTGTTATGGAGAGCGTCCTCACTCGATTCATACTTACTTTTCAATGCGAACACAATCCGAATTTAGGAAGTTACATGCAGTCTCACATTAATTTGAAGCGTTACGCATAAAATACAAACCTTCACAAGGGATCCTCATAGAAAAACAATGATGTATGTAAATTTTCTGAAATTTGTGCTAAGCTTTTGGTCCTAATACAAATGCTTACCTCCGAAAGTTACAGCTGTCATTCTTCAGCAAAATGAACCGTCACACCTTGATCACGTGACGGTCTATTAATACGCTGGTCAGAGACTTTCACAAATTTCACAAAATTAATAATTTCGGATGAAATTTTCAATACAGATGAGGTTCTACCCTAGCATGCTAATTTTGTTGAGCATTTATCATATGTTTTTATCAGGCATCTGATGGGTTTCGGAAAATTATCAGAGTTATGAGTATAGTGTATTTGTCCTTGTGAGTGTATTTTTTTGTTTGTTTGTTTGGTTGGTTTGTTGATTGGTTTACCAATTACTTAAATTGAATCTGTTTGTGTGATCTTAACAGGTGGACGTGGCAGTCATAGAAGTTGGTATGGGAGGAGAGTACGACACGACTAATACTCTTTGGTGAGAACAACTCCTTACAATGATAATAATATATTCAAAAAACGATTTGCTTCAGTACGTCCGCACTGAAGAGATTCGATACACAATGCATATAATTTTCTGATCAGAACTGGTCTTTTTTGCATGTGAGTTTCTGGCGTCATCACTCTCTAACCGCTGTAGAAGCCGCTAGCTTTTGTCGTGGCCTAAAAGGCTTTCACGTTCCGCACCCGGGACTTGATTCAAAAGCAGCTATTTACGATGGAGAATGTCGAGGCAAGGATTGAATGCTCATCAGCGAGGCGTCGGGGAAAGTTTTTGTCAGAGACCATCTTGCTGAATTAATAGGCTCATGTAAACGGAGCCGGGTCGTCACGCAAGACAGAGTAACAATCACAAGAATCACAAGGATCATAACACGTGTTATGATCCTTGTGGGGAAGCTCCTTGGTCAAACAGCCAGTACACTAGTAATCTCTCTTGTATTCTACACGCTTCAGTTCGATTCACTCATGGTTACCGGTGCTAGAAACAACAGCATGACGGTAATACACGTACTTCAGGAGAAAAAAAAAGACTACACGTCAATAGTGACTAACGGTACCAGCTTGCGCGTTCACCCCTTTATAGCTTTGCTGTAAGATCTTATTGCAAATTACAATCACCCAAACGGTCAAAGGCTAAGAATCTGCTATGAGAAAATGTATTATACGCATTTGGTGCAGGTATGGTAGATAACTTAATTGGGCGCCATGTTAGCAATTAAGGTTTGTGCACACCGACGGCTCTGTCAGAATAATGTAGGCCTACTAAATGGCAATGTGCTCAAATTTGGAGATTTGAAGGATCTAAAGCCACTTTGAACCAATATACCCAGGTATATTGGCAGCGCTGGAAGAAAATATGCATTATCATCTTTTTGCATGAGATTATAAATCAAGATATAACCTCACTGATTTAAGTCACCTACTGAAGGGAATGACCTATCACGGAATCAAAAGCTCGTACGTTTTAAATGATTAGCGTTGAATTTAAATATTGATTTCTTCTTCTACGGTTTTTTTTTTCTTTCTTTTTTTTAGAAAGAGAGACATTTTAGAAAAAAAAATCCAAATCTTTAGAAAAAGTGAGAAGATTGTCTTTAGTAGTGAACAAAGAGTCAAAGAGAATGATCAAGATCCACCACTGTATTGCTGTGGTCTAAGCCCGAATAAATCATTGCGAAGGTGTTGCACGCATCAGATTTTACAGGAGTATCATTGATGATTTATTAATTAGATTAATTAGAAATCTTGTAGCTCAATTTAAAATGGGTAGCATAGTTATATTATATATTGAAAAAAGACTGAAGGGCTTTCTTTTCTCTCGTTGTGGCAATGTCGTTTTTATTTCTTTCTGACTGTGTGCAGAATGTGTATTTAACTAGTTCTTATTCTAATTGCAGTGAAATTCGTACTTTCACATTCAATCGAGAGTAAATTCCTTTTCAATTCAACACAATTCAATTCATTTATCTTCATCCTCTTTTTTCCCAACAAAACATAACACAGAATAAATCAGGAATTGGGTGATTGTAATTTATATAAGATATATAAGATATTTTTTAGAGGAACACTGTTTTCCATCATTGTGATTATTTACTATTTTTGTTGCCATGGCAAAGTGCATTGTCTCTTTTTTATGACATCATTCGTGCATATACTTTTATTGTATTTGAAAAAAAAATCCTTTTTCAGACGAGTGTAAGAAAAAATGAAAAAATTGTATCACTTTGGATTATGTCAACTTTTTCTTTTCTTTTTGATGATGGAAATAAATACACTATTGAAAAAATTGAATTGAATTGAATTATATCATGTGCATACATGAGATTTGTCGCATTGCATAGACAACTATTTCTGAGCCCATTTTCCTCGTCAAGCGTTTGCTTTTGATGATGGTCTCTTGTATTTCTGTTATATCTAGAGCTCTTTGATTTGTCTTTTGAACAGCAGGCACATTGTGATTCTTAAGTTTGCGTATAGAAGCCCTATATGTGCATAAAATAACACCTGCTCATCTTTATTTTGCATAATCATGAAATGATATCGTATGCTTGCATCAACCACTTACCTGCTTCAACCGTAAGACTTAAAACAATATTGTTACCAATCAGTTTGTTCAATTGACTTTGTGATGTATTTATGCGTGGACAAGAAATGCAGAAATATAATCAATCAATCATTAAGGTCAAGATGATGTTAAATGTTCACAGCAACATTTAGGCCCTCTTAATGGGTTATATTATTATGTTCAAGCAAAAGTCTGATTTCTTCTTCCGGTATACTCAAAGGTCTTCCACTGTGGCAGGAGTAACTTCTCTAGGTATCGACCACGTGGATCATCTGGGACACACGATCGAAGAAATTGCCTGGCACAAATCCGGCATCTTTAAGGTTAGTTAAGAGGGAACTTGCTTTCCACTTGATATTGATATAAGGAAAATTCAGTTTGCACACTCTTTCTTTCAAAGTGTAATTAGCCCTCCTAAAATGATTATTTGAAAAATTTGCTGTATAATTAGCAGAGGATATTTTGCGGTAATATTAGTAGAAAATCGGACAATCCATTTAAAGGGAAACGTCAGGAATTTTCAAAGTTTTGAATAAATTCTCGAGCCATCATATAGCTGCACGATATGGAGGTTAAGACAGGGTTCCAATAGCCCTTAGGATTCTAATGTCGATCTGGATGTCGGTACGTACGAGCTAAATAATATAGAACGACACAATGGAAGGAATTATGTTCGTTTGCTTGTTTCCAATTCAATTCAATTCAATTTAATTCTACTTTATTCCCATCCAACAAAAGGTAAGGCATAATATAACCTATAACGTTTATAAAATTGTAATATTGAACAATTTGTAAAAATTTCAGGTCATGAAGCATAACAAAAGATATGCATGTACGTCCGAATGAATATGTAACGAGAAAACCAATGAAAAATTGCAATAATGAATGTATATACATATGATGATGATAATAATAGTAATAATATCGGGATTGAAATGTGTGATTTGCTGAAAAGCCGAACTGGTAAGACGTGCATCACTTGAAAAACAATTATGTTAGTAATATAATTATAATATATCCGAAATGTATTTATGTACAATTCAAATATTTTGATAACTGATCTATATGATGTAATTCATGCAAAATAGTATTGCAAACAGCACTAGTTTTAAGGTACAGAGAAAACGCGAAATTAGGATGAAATGTCGATCATTACGGCATGGACACTTCATTGTGTGTTTGCTCGTTTGTTCGTTTGTTTGTGTTTTTGCTCGTTTTTCATCGCAATTGTAAGATTAATCAAAAATAAATCTTGAATGAATGCCTAGTGAGTGTCATTCTTAACTTGCACTAAAGAATCACAATAACTGGATACAGTTGCAAATTCATAACATTAATGTGTAATGTCTCTTTCACAAAGAACGGCCGACCTGCTTTCACAGTTGCCCAGGATGGTGGGGCCATGCGAGTTCTGACCCGCAGAGCTGCTGAAAAAAAGGTGATTAGTTGCTCGTATTCGTTTCTATAGTTGTAAGTAAAATGCCTATAGGAAAAGCAATACACTCAAGGGTGATCACCAATTTGTCGTTTATAATTTATCCAGTTCCACACCCTACAAGCATTGCTTCTTCAGCATTCCTCCCCATCTCCTCAATTTTTAAACTTCAGAATGTGTTTTTTTTTTTTTTGGTGCTGTTTCTTTTCCACCCGATTATTGTGTATTCTTATTGCATTTATCATATTTGTAATGTTGACATCTATTATATGTACTTATGTGAGAAAGAAATGTATTTACAAGTTTTGTTGGAGATGGAAAAATGAATGAATGAATGAAGGAATGAAATGTGTAGCTATACTGGAACAGTTTTGATAATGTCGCTCTTTCTCATTATCTTATTAAAGGTATAGGTGATTTTCTTTTCTTAGTTTGTGTTCAAGCTGTGGTCTTTCATTTTATAGTTCCACTGTTGATTTTTAAGTTTGAACATGGTTCTCGTGAAATCAGACTGATCTGTAGGTAGACCAATCGTTAGAATCTGTGCATTTTTACGCTGTTTAATGAATGGATGCTGCAGGGAATTCACAATTTACAACCGTCATTAATACACAAACTCTGTGTCGTTACCAGAAATGAATTGGGAACATTGTCAAATGCCGTTCAATCTTTATGGAGAATGATTTTGGCTTCAAGACATTCCATCAATAAACAGACAAGAATATCATGATCTGTCACAATCAGGCGACTCTTCAGGTGTGTTCGCCAATCGAACACAACGACTTCCGGGGCAACCCGCTCAAAGTTGGTCTCGTTGGAAAGCATCAACTTATCAACGCAACGCTGGCAGTGCAGATGGCTAAAGCTTGGCTCGAGGAGAAGGACCCAGGAAGATTCGACTTTACGGGTCAGTACTCTCCACCCCCCCCCCCCATCCCCCACCCCCGAATCGACTGAACATACCTGTGTCATCGGCATACGTGTCATTACATAAAGGTACGAAAACAGACATCCAATTCTCAAGGAAATTCAATATTATGTTTTCATTATATTTCGGGAAAGGTTTGGTCTAAGAAGGGAGAAGCATCATAAAAACTTCTTTAAATACCTGAATCCTGTCAATCGAATACAATGTAAAATTATCATTTACACGGTGTAATGTGAAGGGGGTTATTGTGTTAGGCAGTTAGGGGAACGCAATTTTGTGGTAAGACACGGTTTACAATCATTTCGATATGCAGATGATCGCCTTTTTAGTATTTATATTTCTTTGATAATTTAACTCAAGCGACGTTATACATGAACAAATACCTATGAACAAGACAAGATGAAGTCTTTAGAATATTTCTTTTACATCTTTTTCGGCTCTGGCATTAGGTTCAATTTCTTCTTCTTTTTTCTTTTTTTATGTTCGCCAAAAGCTACATTGGTTTTAGCCGGGAAATTTGTTGAGGAATTGCCTTATTACACTAGCCCTTAACCCATGTGGTGAACAGGTGATAGACAACGACTTGCAGGAAATGTACAGACTGTTGCAGGCTCCTGAGTTGAAACGCTGTTTCGAGAAGGTTACCTGTCTTTCGACTACCCTGATGAGGGACAACCAACCAGTCCTCCCTTAAATACCATTTCAAACCGATTGCATGGTTGTTATTCTGGCCATCGTCATTTCATCTGATTTATGTACAAATGTCTTCGCTTTTCACCCTCTTTTTGTGTTTTTTTCTCATAATTACATTACAAGAACATCTTCAACTTTGTTATACCACACTATTCTTACTTCGCGCCTCATAGAATTAACCAAATACAATCAGTGACATTGAAAAAGGTGTGTGGGGCTCTTTTTTTTAAATGATAAACTCTTGCATGCATGTTCTCGAATATTTTCAATTCATGATCTGAGAGAAAAGGAATGTTTCGCGGGAGATAGAAACACCAGCATGACTTGTTCAGATCTTCAAAACCTTTTATCCTTTTGTCTTTCTTTTCGATATCTTATATGGTGGTATTTTCCACTTACTTCAGTTCCGAAGCACCCGGTGGATCCGGACTCTGTCACGGGACTGATTGACCCCACTGGTGAACAACAGTTGACCTACGGAGAGGTCGAAAGGGCAATGCCATTTACTCTTCCTTCTGAGTTTATTCAAGGTAGGTAACGCTATCTACTTAACAAAAGAATTGATGGAAGCAACAAGTAACAATCTTAATCTGGCTAGCCTTTTGACAGGCAGCAACAGTAACATAAAAAAGAACCTAATCAGCATCCCCTGTTGTTTTTGTATTTCTTTGATCAGCACTGGCGTCCTGTCACTGGCCTGGGCGAAACCAAGTGGTCAAAGGCAGCCACGTGACATACTACCTCGACAACGCACACACCAACCACAGTGCGTTTATGTGTAGAGACTGGTTCGCTGAAGCGGCAAAGCGTGACGCGGAGGTCAAGGGAGGGGTCGTCAAGCAAGTGCTGATGTTCTACCTCGGTGGAGATAGACGGGCACAAGACATCATGGCTCCTTTTGTGGTAGGTCATCTAATCTGCGGATGTCGTTCCACACCATATCTCTCTGCTGTACTGTGAACATTGTAATGTGTAAAAGAATTCATTACCAACGCTCACAGAACGAATCAGCTGCGGTTGATGAGAGGATTAAAAAAAAAACGCTCTGTGTTCCACTGGGAGGCTGGACACGCTTGGACCAAGGAGGTATACTTGGCCTCGGCGTAGATTCACTAAAACACGTACAATGTTTAGATGGAAGAAGATGTGTTCTTGTGGTCTTTGGCCTCCAAGCAAACTTTATGTATTGCATGAGAAAGTGCACATTGCCAATCAATGTATCGACTGCAATTAGAAATGCTATTCAAATATTCATTCGGGATGAAAGAAAAAAGTAAAAAAATGTTTATGTATTGATATCTTTCGTTACAGATATTGTGATACATAGAGAGGTTACCATAGTACCCTGGGAAAGATGTTTTATTTTATCTTGTTGGTGTTTTATGTTATTTTTTGTTTCTTTTTGTACTCAGAAGTGTTTTATGAGCTTCCTATATCTCCTGCTGCGTATGTAGGATATTTCAATATTGGGTTTTTTTTTCATTCTATGACGTATGGTTGTCCTCTGAAAACCAGCAATATCGTGTTGATAATGTTGAAAAGGGCTATCCAGTCATTTATCATGAAATTGTAACATGTATATGATATTTCTTCCGAGATTTTGTAACTGAAAATACAATACAATACAATACAATACAATACAATGCAATACAATATAATACAATACAATGTAATACAATGCAATACAATACAATATAAAATACAATACAATGCAATACAATACAATGCAATGCAATGCAATGCAATGCAATACAATACAATACAATACAATACAATACAATACAATAGGCCTACGTCTGGTTACGAGTTTATCACAAATTTTTGCAGGAAAGACAAAAATGAGCAGCAATTGGTGCGATTGTTCATGTAATGGCATGATTTAAAACTACTCGAATTATAATCTTATCTTCAGAAGACAATAGAATACAATTGGAAAAAAGTGCAGGCATTACGTATATCCAAAACAAATAAAATATCAATGCCATTAATTTGACAAACGTTCGCAAGCTAACACATCCATTCACTGAATACGCACACCTTCCTAGGATATACACGCACATATATTATGCGGAATACTGCAGAGTTAACACGAACATGACATGGTATTCCTTTAAATGGATGTATATTGTTAAAGATCTCGCCTTATGAACTTACAGCTAACATGCCGTCGAACCCCCGTTTCAGGCGAGACCCCATCGCCAAACGAAGCTGATGGGGTGCTATACCCCTCTAACAATTCCTCGTTTGAGAGGTGAGGAGTAGATGTATTTGCCCACTGCAAAATAACTTTCTACTCAGGCGTGCCAAACCTGGAGGCCAAGTCAGGGTTTAATGACTGCAACAGCTGTCATATTACGTAAGAGCATGATAAGGATATCTGCCTGTGGCAGACCATTCAAAGTGCACTCAATTTTCTCTATTCTTTCTAAAGTTTTAGATTTTATATTCTATTGAGAAATTCTATTGTCATCCGTTTTGAATTTCGAAAGAAAAAATTTGACCCACAAATAAAGAAAATACAGGAATAAGAAGAAGAGCAAAGTTTGTCGACACACACGTACCATGGAGCTACATAGCCCATGCCAAAACCAAAACAACCTCCTCCTCTCGTGGGTGCCCCCCCCCCCCCCTGTTAGGCCAGGGTCAAGAAACAGGTGTTTTATATCTTTGGTTTTTAAGTCCTTGATTGACAAGATATACACTGGCATTGTCTACAGGGTGTAGCTTCTTCAAACGAGAGATTTGCCTCATGAGATGCCAAAATTCAGGTCAAAATATGAAATAACTACAAACAAATGCTGATATTTTTTTCATAAAGCTTTAGTCTGAAACATCCCTAATAATTTCAAGTGTTTAGATAGGAACATCTACTGTGAATTTTCATTTCGAAATGTAATGCATAATCATATTATTCAAGAAACCAATGCCTAATACTAGCATTCTGTACCTCATAAGACATTTGTATTCAATATGACTGGCAAGGTGACCGGGGTGTAGGACCACTACCTGTGCTAAAGACAAATTTGAAATCTTGGGGACCAACAACGGTATTTAAACAATAGATTATTATTTTCGGCTAGGCCATTTAAATCCAAGTCAGTGAATGCAGATGGACAGGATCTGGTAAGATTACCACCAACAGTGGAGAGACTGTCCTGTACTCTGGGAGAGATGACGGCCAACATCGTGAAGGAGTTGCAGTTATATTGAAGAAAGGAGTTGAAAACTGCATTTTGGAATGGAAACCTGTGAGCAGCAGGCTGATCAAAGTTAGACTGAAGGGAAAGCATATCAATGCCTCAATTCTTCAATGTTATGCTCCAACCAACGATAGTGATGAATCTGTTAAAGATGATTTTTATGAGCAACTACAAGCTGAATTGGACAGAATTCCTAGACACGACATGAAAATTGTAATGGGGGATTTGAATGCAAAAGTAGGTAATGACAACACCAGCTTTGAAAGAGTTATGGGCAGACATGGCTGTGGAAACATGAATGACAACGGTGAAAGGTTGCTCGATTTCTGTGCAACAAATGATTTGGTCATAGGAGGGACACTTTTCCCACACAAGAACATCCATAAGCTGACTTGGATCTCACCAAATGGCAGAGACAGGAACCAGATTGACCACCTCATAATAAATGGTACATGGAGACACTCGCTCCTTGATGTCAAAGTGAGGAGAGGAGCAGATGTTAGCAGCGACCATTATCTTGTAGTGGCATCATTAAGAGTAAAACTTAAGAGAGCAGGCACCAAGAAAACAGGAAGGAGACAGTTTGATGTTCAAAAGCTCAACGATCCCAAGACCAGATCTTCTTTCATTCTTCAGCTGAAGAACAAATTTCAAGCTTTAGCAGATCTTGACGACACTGATAGGGAAATTGATGAAATGTGGGAGAAAACTAAGACGACATTTGTTCAGACAAGCGAAGAGTGGATAGGCTACAAAGGAAAGGAAAAGAAAGAATGGATTTCAGCAGACACATGGGACACCATAAAGAAACGGAAAGAGGTAAAGAAGCTTGTAATTAATGCAAAGTCAGAACGGTTAAAGAAAAAGTATACTTGTAAGTATCAGGAAATGAATAGGACAGTCAAGAGAAAGGCAAGAGCAGATAAAAGGAGCTACTTAGATGGTCTAGCATCTCAAGCAGAAGATGCCGCGAAGAAAGGGGAGCAAGGTAAAGTTTACAAACTTACCAAGATAGTTAGTGGAAAGTGCAGAGGAAAGACAGATGCACCAGTTTTTGATAAACAGGGCCAGACACTTACCACAGAAACGGAAAAAGAAGCTCGATGGGCAGAACATTTCAGTGAAGTGCTGAACAGACCACCACCATCTGTAGAGGCAGACATTCAAGAAGCAGAAGAAGACCTTGACATAAACACTGGCCCTCCATCCAAAGATGAAATTATCTTTGCCATTAAGTCCTTAAGAAATGGCAAATCTCCTGGACAGGACAACCTCAATGCAGAATTGTTTAAAGTAGAACCAGAGATTGCAGCTGGTCTTGAACCACTCTTCAGAGCTGTGTGGGAAAGAAAGCAAATTCCAGGAGACTGGTCCGAAGGTATGATTATTAGAATTCCAAAGAAAGGAAACCTGAGGAACTGTAATAACTGGCGTGGAATTACCCTTGTATCGATACCAAGCAAGATTTTTTCAAAGATCATTGTAAAACGTCTGACGGATGCTGTCGACCAAGAGCTTAGAGAGGAACAGGCAGGATTCCGCAGAGGAAGGGGGCGCATTGACCAAATATTTGTACTGCGTAATATCATCGAACAATGCACAGAATGGCAAAGACAGATCTACATAAATTTCGTTGATTTTGAGAAGGCATTTGATAGTATCCACAAAGAGAGCTTGTGGCAAATTCTGCGTATGTATGGAATACCACGCGATATAGTTCTTGTCATAAAGAGCTTTTACTCACATTTTTCATGCAGTGTTGGAAGCAGTGGTATAAAGTTTGAAGTGAAGTCTGGAGTAAGACAGGTTTGTGTCATGTCCGCACTTCTCTTCATAATTGCCATTGACTGGGTAATGAAGCGAACAACTGAAGACAAGTCAAGAGGTATCAGATGGTCCATTTTCTCAACTTTGGAAGACCTTGATTTTGCTGACGATCTTGCATTAGTTTCTCATACACACCAGCATATGCAAGCGAAAACATCACGCCTGAGTGAGTTTGCACAGCAAATTGGTCTAAAGATAAACGAAAGTAAAACAGAAGTGATGATATTGAATAACTCAGATCCATTACCGATACAAGTGAATAAAAAAAAATGTCCCAACTGCAGAAGAATTTAGATATCTTGGAAGCATTGTGAGATGCGACGGAGGTGCAGGAAATTACATCAAACAACGCCTCAATAGAGCCAGCACGGCCTTCAGAATGTTGAACAACGTATGGAGGTCAAAACAGTATAGCACAAGAACAAAGCTGAGGCTATACCAAAGCTGTGTCCTCTCCACATTGTTGTATGGATCAGAGTGCTGGAGAATGACAGAGAGAGACGTCAGAAAACTGTCAGTCTTCCATACACGAAGCCTCACTCAGAAGAATCCTTCAAATTTTCTGGCCCAACAAGATATCTAATGAAGAACTGCTCTCCAAATGCAACCAAGAAGACATGAGTACTATTGTTCTGAGACGACGATGGAAATGGATTGGGCATGTACTCAGGATGGATGCTCAAAATATCACTCGTGTGGCACTTCACTGGACACCCGAAGGGAAGAGAAAGCGGGGACGTCCCAAGACCACCTGGAGAAGAACAGTGGAAGGAGAATTAAAGGCCCTAAAACATACATGGGGATCTATCCAGAAACTCGCCCAGGACCGTCAGAAGTGGAGGATGTTCGTTGCTGCCCTACATGCCAATAGAGGCATAACGGGCAGTAAGTAAAAGTAAGTAATCAGAAATGATTTGAGTTGAGGTGAGTTGATGTACAAAAGAGTTCTGCAAAAGAATTAACGCTACAAAAAGCCCAAGCTATTTTGACCCCTTCCAGGCCCAAGGGGGGGGGGGGGGCACATTGTGCCCCCTATAAACTTCTTTATTATGATAATGTATGACCGGCATATTTGGCACATGGCTAGAGCAACTCATACTCTACATGACCCAACATTTGAAATTTCTCAAGGTCATCCACTGAGGACACTATTTACCAAAATATAAAGAAATACATAGAAATATGCTAAAATCATGTTTTTTCTTTTCATTTTTTCATCCCCAGTATATATATATATATATATATATATATATATTTTATATCAATCATTTTCATATCTGCCTCAAAGGAAAAGCAAGTCAACCTTCGCTATCTGTTATGGTTGGAATTTCTCAAGGTCAACATACGGGGGCACTATTTATTACAATATAAAGAATGTATAAAACCTATGATATATTGCTTGGAATGAATATTTCATATTTGCAAAATATAGAAATTTTGAGCTTGCAGATTGATAATATAATAAACAAATGAGATTACTGGCAAAGCTTGAGTGAAGATAACACAAAATAAAAGGGTAGTCTATGGAAAATGCTGTAGTTTCGATTGTTTCTATTATATCTATTGTTTGATGCCTATGTCATATAGAAAATAAAGGAAATAAAAAGAATACCATTTCAGGGTAATTCACAACAATAATTACTTCACCCTTTGGTCCTTCAGCAAATTACGGCCGAGAAAACCCCCATTTCTTCCATTTTCATATTGTTTACTGAATTGGAACAGAAAATCATGCAAAATCTGACGAACATGGTTGTCAGTTTACGGTTGCCGTGACAACCAGCAATATCGGACATAGCTAATAAAACTTATACATCAAAATGTGCGCAATAAGATTTTAGGAAAAGTCACCAAATTTGGTTGAAATTGTGTAAAGTGTGTAGGAGTGGCAAACGAAAATATGGTATAGGGACACAATGTGCCCCCCCCCCCTGGGTTTTATAGGGTTAAGCAAAAGACATGAGAAAGGAACTTGATGGTAGATCACCAATACCAATTTCCTTAAATCTGTGCTTGAACCTTGTTATCACATAGTCGACAATGTCAGTTCAATTTTCTTTTTTCCCTTTTTTCTGATTGTCACAGGATTTCAGCTTTGATGCGGTGATTTTATGTGGAAATCGCAGTGTCACTGACAAACTCAACGAAGTTATGGGTAAGTGTGGTGACAGCAACAACGATGCAGATTCCTTGTTTTCTGAAACAAAACAGATGATTTCACAATTTGAAAATGGATAAAACTCAGACAGATTATATGTTCCTTATTTTGTCGGTCTCAGTAACTCGGATTGAGATCTTACATCCCTACACATTCCCTGTTGTAAGGGAACGTATTTAGGCAGGCATTGTTACCATTAATGCAGCAAAACTAATTGAACTTTCACATAATTACATCATATCATTATTAGTCATATTTGTGCCCATCTCATTTTTGGCATAAAAGACTACAAGAAACCGCCTCTGAAGCTGCCTGCTCTACTGAAGAAGCTGGATACATTAGCGGATGCATATCGGGACCTGCACAAGAAGATGACAAACGAGTCGACTCCTCCAAGCAACAGTAATGGCAAGGTTGGGATTCCCATCATTCGAGTAGCACCGTCCGCCACCGAAGCGCTTCAATGGGCGGTGGGACCGCTGGATGATAAATACTGCCCCCTCAACGACGGAGTAATACAGAACCAAGAAATATCACCTTTCGCTGAGCGAGGAGCTCCTCAATCGGCAGATCACCTTCAGATCCTGGTTACGGGCAGCACATACTTGGTTGGCTCGGTACTAAATGTCCTAGATCCAACTCTTGCTACTGGTACCCTTTAGAGCACTAAGGACTCAGGCCCACGTAAGTGGATTTACAGACATTCATTATTCTTGTGGTTCTTGACATTCAGTTTTCCATTGTGCGGATATAACTAAAGAAGATGATTGTGGAGGTTATGTTTTCGGTTCTGTATGTTTGTCGATATGTCTGTCTGTTTGTGGCCAAGAACTTGAGAACGGATGTTGGCATTTTTACCATAATTTCAGGATGTATGCATGATGAGATAAGAAAGAAACGATTAAATTTGGGGGTCATGAGGTCAAAGACCATAGGTCATAAAAGACATACATTAAGTTTAAGCTACCAATAAGGGTGTTTAATGGTGATATTTTAGTAATGGCTGCTTGGCTGCTCCTCTACTTTGATTTTGTTTGATTTGAATGTATTTCCACTTTGAGTTCACAAAAGTAACGAAACAAACATAACTGTATGGGTTACGATGATTAACTATACATTAACATTTTCTCTTTTTTTTTTTTTTTTTTTTGCTCATTTTTTTTTTAAATGAGTATTTTTTTGATGAGTTTTTTTTTTCTCCTTTTGTTTTTTGTTTTTGGTGTGTGTAGTGTGTTTTGGTGTGTTTGTATTATGTTATTTTTGTTCACATGGAGATTCCATGACTGACACTTTTCTCGCAGTGATTCTCACGGATCCTGCAAGCATATTAAATGACAAACATCTCTGTCTTATTCAAAATTATCAATGTCGACCAGACATAGTTTTAAAAGCAATGCTAAATGGCTCTTTCCTTTCTTTTAAGAAGATGCTTTGGCAGCAAAAATGATTCAACCATGAAGCTTTTGCTTTTTATCATTACGGTGACATGGAAGAAGCACGTAAATGTATACATTTTCTTTCCTGTGTATTGACATTTTAAGCCAAAGATATATAGGTAAATATATATAAATTATATTACATACATTGACAATGTTACAACATATCAGAGTTTTTATTCATTGAAGGTACCCCTATAATCGATGTGAATTCATCCAAATTCAAACGCTGTAATTCTATAAAGCAAGGCTGAAATATTGTACAAACTCCACTGTCGCCAAAGTTATTTTGTTTAGGTAAGTCTGAGAAAAAGTCCTTCAACATTGTTTTCAACCCCACCTCAATCATGGATATAAGCACCCTACACTGCAGGCACATTCGTTTAATCATAGTCAGTGTTTGCTGGGACCCAAGGCCGCAAATGAAATCGACCACAGTTAAGTGGGCTACGCTGAATGTGAATTTTCAAATGTTACTTTTTGTAAGATTTTCACATTCAAGTAATAGACATTTTTTCTTAAATCAACAAGTGTGTGACTATATAAGAATCATTCTTCTATTCTTTTGTAATAATTTTATGGTTATGTCATTGATTTCTATTGAGTTATGAGTTGCTTCGCATTTAGAGGTTAGAAATTTTAATGTAATTTCAAGATATATTATAGATGTGGAAAAACGCATAGTAATACAAGTTATCATCATCCTGTGTTTCATTCAGAAACTGTTGCTTTATTAGCTAAGAAATCTTTTCACTATATAAAAGTGTATTCACATTGCTCTTCAACATCTGTCGATGTGTTAATGCGCAGTGTTCTATCATGTCCTCGATTTTATTCATAGTTTCAATTCAGTATCATTATTATCATTATTTGCATTAACCTTAACAAAATACATTACAAGTTATGAAATAAAAGCACAAAAACGAAATCTTGGCGAAATTATACTGGTCAGTGATAGACATACAATCGTATAGCAATCTGTCGGTGCTGTCTTTCTTGCTTGTGGTGATTGGAATTCTGTTTGCTTGGAGCGTGGAGTCGTTTTGTTTTCTTCAATAGCCTACTTCACGGAAACTGCACTCGGCAACATGACCTTTTTTTAACGTTTTATTCGAATTCTATTCATCCTTGGAATTTCCCAACACAATGAAATCCAATTAATCTATCATCACGCCATGAGGATAGCACAATGATACGATTTGTTACCGTGTCAGATACGTTTCTCGTGTAAACTATTGTTTTTGCTTCCCATATGCACTCTAAACACGCTAAGCTCACATATAGGCTCGTTGAAAATTTCCCAATTTTTAATTAAGAGAGCTGATCCCATATTATTGAACGGGCTTATGATCACGGAGAGCTGCCTGTGTTCTTCGTATGTAAGTGAGTGGGTGAGCGTGTGTGTGCGCGTATGAAATAACTGAAATCAGTATTATATCAACTACGTGTCGTTGTATGGGATATCAACGTTCACTTTTTATTCGATCTAATCAGGTCTCAATTTTTAACGAGACGGTCACCGTTCCTGCGTGGGAACCATCGCAGGATGATCGTGATGTTGAGGGGTTCAGCTCTCACCTGAGCAAAAACTCAATAATGAAATATTGCGATCATTCATCGTGCCCCGCCATCACATCTTGTGTCGTCCTTAAATTATCTTTACACTTTCGGCTTCTTATCGAAAACGGCACGACGGATTTTCACTTATAGCGTAAGATACTGCTACTAAGTCACAACAACAACAACAACAACTACTACTACTACTACTACTACTTCCATTTTATTATATCTTATTTCATCTATTACTATATTACTACTAGTTGATGGACGCGAATACACGGTCATGACTGCGCTTTACCAGTAATAATGATGATAATAACAATGATAATAATAATAATAATATTACCAATAATAATAGTAATAATTATAGATAACACTTAATAGCCCTTAATACTGACGTTTCTAAGCACATTAATATGGAAACAATATTAAATCTCAATTCTTAAATATCAATCTTTGTCCATCAACAGTGTTTGCATGTCTGCTATAATTCATGCCCAATACTTGTCAAATGAAATCAATATAAGTCAGAAGTCATCTTCCACTGCATGGGCACGGTAGTCCCTTCCACATTCAATGAAATTACATCAGATAATATTATACAAATATCGGCTGCTGCAGAGGGAGATGGTAAAACTATTTGCACCGAGGTGATTTCTCAACAGTGCTATGTCCCGAGACGAAGTCGAGGGACATGGCACTGTTGAGAAATCACCGAGGTCAAATAGTTTTACCATGGCCCGAAAGAAAGCAGTCGATATTTGTTTTATATCCCTCTCGAGCACTTTACTAGAGTAATGACGGTTCCCTTTTGGAAAAATGTGCAGGTTTCTTGAACGATAAATCTAACGTTAGGCCGTAGCTGTGCAGCAGCAGTGCGTGCAGCGCGTAGCGAACGACACGTACCGCTGCGCTGTTACCGGTTATTGATTCCTTCACACGAGCTACACTACAGCGTGCAAAACTCCGAAAGATCGAGGAGGTCCAGGACTACGTTAGAAGTAGGCCTAAAGCAGCTTCGTTAGCCAGATCATCTTCAAAATCGGTTTTAGTTTATTCCTAATTCGTACCTGATATGGTGTCCTCCTGCGATCATTCCTCCGTTACTTGAACCAGTCACTTTGTCAATTGAGCTGAATGCATTGATCACACTTATTGTTAATAACGTTACACACACACGCCATCGCACCACAGATTTCTGTAATGCTGTCGCGCACCGCTCTGCTAGCGCTAGCTCGCTACAAGCCACAGGACTGTCGCTCAAAAGTATCGCTACTACGCGCACTGCGTACATTCTTAAGTGAGAAATGTAGATATCGATCACACGATCACGATTGGGTGCAAATCGTGGATTCCCAAAAGTACTATATCACGCTGGCTAGTAACCAATTGCACTGCATCCAGCTGCTCGTCGCTAGCTAGTAAAACTACACCATGTTCGTGCTCTGTACAATCCTATGGCAAGAAGCTTTACATGAGGGATATAATATGATTTATTCCTTGGCACCAAAACATTTGTGTTCTTCAATACGACAAGCTACAACACACACACACACACACACACACACACACACACACACACACACAGTAGAATATATCCATAGATCTTCTCTCATGATTTCGTGCTTTCTCTAGATTTCTTCAACTGGACGCCATGCCCACCCCCACCTTAAGAATTTGATTTTCAGTAACTAGAACTGATAAAGCTGGAGCTATGAATAAATACAGTTTTGACTACTCATTGATCTGCAGATCTTCCCCCCCCCCCAAAAAAAAAAAAGATTTGCCATCACAGCAAAGCTTGCATTTCTATGCCACCTTCTTTTATTTGATGTGATTTATTGGCTTTGGCATTACCATTGCGGGTATATATATATATATATATATGTGTGTGTGTGTGTGTGTGTGTGTGTGTGTGCACGCGTTGCTAACAATGTAATTGTGTATCCATTGGATTCACACAATATTGTGTAACAAAAATGAATACTGCGGGTAACAAAACATAATACAAAAGGGCTACAGCTTGAGCATAACTTGATACTGCTCGCAACCCTTTTCATAATACATATACAAAGAGAAAAAAAAAGATGGAGGGGAGTTGTGATTTGCGTAGAGATAGAAGAGTAGAAAGGGAAGAAGGAAAGGAGAGGCCTGGCTGCTTTCAGAAAAGGTTTGCCTGTTAGCACAAAATTACATTACTGTTCAGCACACCGTTCAGTTTTTAGTCTCTATTCATGACATAGACACTTCTGTTAAAAAGTGCATGGCTGTGAAAAACAGCATTTTCAAAAAAGCTTCTGTTCTGAGAATATAGATGTGGCAAACAGGATTTACACTAAGGTGCACAACTACAAAGCCCTTCAATAAACATGTACATCAGTGGGTGTATTTTCAAGTTTATTATGCCCTTGGGGAAAGGAGCAAATCACGGATTTGGACTCCTTTTTCGAAACGCATACTCAGTATATAGTTAAACGTTATTTTCTACGAACTTGGCACTTGTTATCGATAGTGGCATATACAGATGCACACCATGCCTCCTTGGTGGCCCTCAAGGCTCCTGAGTTTGCTAAAATTACACGGACATAACGGAGATATTACTACTTTTCTCAGTAAACCGTAACTGTAGACGATTTATTCTTGAAACACTTTTATCATAACTATTGTTCACATTTTGTATATCTAACAATACTTAACATTGATTATACTGATTGGCATTATAACAAAGGTTGTTTCTATATCCCTAACTCACGTTTTAGAACTATACTGAATCATTAAAGCTGGGTTTTTGCTTCATCTGCAAGTAGTAAATAATGCCTTTAAAACCTGTTTTCTCCTCTTATATAGAATACTAAACTCTCTGTATTCGTTACAATATTCATAACTGTATAATTTTGATATGCATATATCTCATGAAAACTCGCAAGCAATACCATCTGATGCACGACTTTGAAAAATCGCAGGTTAAAAGAATATGGGTATCAGTCATAAACAATACATGATACACGACTTGGTTCGTTGGTAAGGAACAACATCCTTCAATGCTGATTCTTCATCACACCATTAATGTTTGCTCGTTGCAGAGCAGTAAAGGGGGTATTCCACTGAGTTGAGAATATTTGCGAGCGTATAAACCGAATTCAAGGGGATTTCAGGGTTCGTTAAGATAGGTTTTCCCGGTCAATTTCATACTTATGTCATTCAAGTTCCTATTCCGAGCTTTCGATTTCACGCATTCCACACTAGCAGCACTGAATCAGCAAGCAAATTCAAAATCCGGTCATTCGTATTCACTATCCGAGCATTCAAATTCACTGTCGGAGCATTCAAATTCACTATCGGAACATTCAAATTCACTATCAGAACATTCAAATTCACTATCGGAGCATTCAAATTTAAGAGAGGAGCACGCATTTCATCAATGAGCATTCAAATGTCAAGCTGGCGACGGAATCTCGTCGGTCATTCAAATTCGTGAATCGGCAACCATGTTCCAAATAACTGCATTCAATTTAAAAGAAATCCTGAATTTAGTTTGTTTGTGTGTTTTCCATTTGTCTTTGATGATTATTATTTATTTTGCAGTAGAGGTCCACCTGTTCATTGAAAATTTTGAACTCGCGCTTAGCGAAAAGGAATAAACAGGCACATGTCCCTCGGATTGGACATAAAATGGAGGTCCCATGTGTGAGAGAGTCACAACTCATGCACGTAAAAGATCCCACTTCATGAATTTATTCATCGCAAAGAGCAGGGTGTTTAAGGCTTACATCCAACTAGACCCAATATGGAAGACCAGCTATGCTACTGCAGCTGAATATGGGTTATCCAGCCATCTTCTTTGATGGAAAATTAAACAAACAAACATTAGGCACTGTATAGGCCTACAGACGAGCATAATACGGAGGGTTGGTTGACACCTTCTGTGAGAAAAAAACAAAAACAATTTCGACTATATTGAAACTGATTATACATGAACATTTTATACGTCTAGTTTGTTGTGTATTGCTATCTTATTGGTTTACTTTTGCGGGACTATACACAGTGAGATCATTGTGAGTCAGTTTGCCTTTAAATTGATAAATTGTCATTATGTGGCTGGTGTTGGGGCGTTGTCAGCATGCAGTATCACCAAGAAATATGATTAAATTGTGTTGTTTGGATGCATTGCTGATTGGACCTTACAATCTGAAATTCATTGAGATGAAAAACAAAGAATACATGAACAGAGAACAATGTAGAACCTGTAAACAATCGTAATTACACTATATACAAACCTTCATTGGTTGTGTTGGCCCCTTTTCCTTTCTAAAAAAGTCTACTCCATTTTCCTCGTTAAATTGATTACACGAAGTAGGAATTTGATCGCCTAAAAATGAAATTGAAGGCTCCAAACAAGCTCATCGGGACAATCACATGACTATCGCATGAATTTGAATGCACGAATAAGAGAGTCGGTGCTCGCATCTGGAAATTGAATGCCCAATAGTGAATTTGATTGGACGAAAACGAAATAGAACGCCCATAAATGAAATTGATTGCTCGGATTCTGAATTTGAATGCCCGAATATTTTTGCGTGCGTGCACTGTGTGAATTTGAATGCACATTAATGAATTTGAATGACAAAAGTATGAAATTGACCGGGAAAACATATAGTTGCGATCAAATTCGCAAAGAGCTTTCATGGTGGTAAGCAGGTTTTTTGGCAACAACAACAACAACAACAAAAAGCTTCCGACCATGAAAACTGTTTGCGAATTTGATTGCAATTTTTTACGAATTCGATTGCAACTTATAATGAACTTTGGCGGAACCTAAAATTCCCTAAAATTCGCTATGTTCGCAAACATTCGCCGCTCAGTGAGATACCCCGTGAAAGCATGTGTGGAAAACACAATTTGCCATGCTGTAGAGAGGCCCCATGTTAACAAATATCGAATGCCAAATACACCAAATCACACAGTTACAGATGATTACCTCTATTCATGAACACACAGCTAGAAACAAACACGAAGAGATTCCTTTGTGACACGCTTGACTTAGCGGTTCTTTCAAGTTCGCAGAGACACGCCCCATTGGACTCCTCACTTTAAACACGTCAGAATTATGTATGCACTGGCCATTATATTGCTGTGAGAAACATTACCATTGATTACGCTCTCTCGAATCTCTCTTTCGGCGCAATTTATACTATAAGAATAATAACAATCCCCATTACAATCACTGATTTTAGACGCCATGACGACGTTGAAAGGGAATTCGAGAGAATTTGAGAGAATCTGGATTTAGCCACACAAAAAGAAAGATACTGATGGGGTCTTAGTCGTTTTCAATGTCACATATTCTTTTTTACCTATGTTTGTAAAGATATATCACTACCTGTTGAACAATGAGACTATTCCCCACGTTGAGCCAACTGTTTTTCTATGTCTTGGATCATCAGGTTATGGAGTTAACAAAGGTATTGTTTGGTAATTTGGAAGGATATATCCCCTCGTCAGTAGGTATCTAACATAGCTATATGATACGTCTTCATGATTGTGCTGCCCTTTATTTTTGCAACCAGCATTAGATACTGGCTTAAGTGGACTTGCCTCGGTGTGACTCTGAGTCATTCTGTCGGTTGAAACTTAATTCCATCTACTTTCCTCACAGTTCATTCGCCCTGCCACATCTATGGCCCATATCCACACCAACTGTATACTCAAAAAGGCACTTCGAGTGTAGCGCGTGGAATAATTCAATAGTGAACACTTACAGCGCAACAATCCATCAAATAAATTCCCACGGCGTTTGTACACTTTAGGGTTAAGAAAAGGAAGAATGTCACAATACCAAGGGCAACGCAATTGTTGTTTTCTAGACATACTGATTTGCTCCTAAAATTTGCAGCTTGGCTGAGTCTGGTTGAATGTAAAGAGAGAGAGAGAGAGAGAGAGAGAGAGAGCAAGTCAAATAATGAGCCTAAAAAGTTCGACGAATATAGGGAAGTTGAGGGCTGAGTTTTAGTTTGAGTTTGAGTTTATTTAATTTGAACACCGTGGCTCATCTCAGCCAAAGGTTGCTCGTCGACGAGTATCATAATCATCCGATAACCATAGAATGCAACATCCCCATGTAATTCATTCCTTGATGAGTAGCAAAATGTGATATTAGTAGAGCGGTTAAGCCCTCAAAATCATGAGAATTGTGCAAAATTTGACTAAAGTATGAAACTTTCACCAGTGTTAGTACATACCATAAGATTCATTTTAAGATCGGGAGGTAAGTCTGATTTGACCTCTGATGACCTCCAGAGGTCAATGAACTTTGAATATCAGAATATTGATGTTTGGAGGCATTTTATGAATGATAGGCTTAGATCTTGGTTACGCTGCACTAAATATGCATTTGTACTACAAATCTTCTGATTCCACAGGACATTGAGAGGTTTTTACCTTTGACCTCTGATGACCTTTAGAGGTCAATGACCTCAAAATACCATAATATTGATCTGTGATGTTATTAGTTAGTGATAAACATGGTTAAGATGTGCAAAACAAGCATATCTGTTTTGCAATGAAACTGTCTTCATATTTCAAAGAGCAAAGACAGGTTTCTAACTCTGACCTCTGGTGACCTGTTAGAGGTCAATGACCTCAAAATATCATAATATTGATCTGTGGTGTCATTACTTAATGATAAACATGGTTAAGATGTACAAAACAAGCATACCTGTTTTACAAGAAATTGTCTTCATATTCCAAAGAGCACAGATAGGGCTCTACCTTTGACCTCTGGTGACCTTTAGAGGATGTACAAAACAAACACAATTGTAGCCCAGATGGCTACTAGCACATGTTTATAATAAAGAATAAAATAGAATAGAATAGAATAGAATAGGATAGAGAGTAAAAGAAAACAGAACACGGCAGTCGTTTTCCTAGACACCCTGTGAGGTTAATATATGCTCAGTCTTTTTCCCCTTCTTGGAGTTTATGAAACCGTTTATCTTCCTTCCAGCTATTTCCTTTCTTCTTCTTTTTTGTTGTCAAAACCACCTCTTCCAAGAAAATTAAGTCTATGGTCATAGGAATTTATGAGTTTGATGTTGGCTAATTTCCCCGCTAGTGGTCAGCACTCTCCACCCCCAAAGTCCCGCGCCAAATTATGGGGAATGACGTGATGACGTGTTTTTGCCCTCTGATCCCCACACATAAATGACCCTCTGAGCTGGAAGGTGGCCCTCCTGCCAGAATTTATCCCTCTATTTTAGCATTTATTGTTTAGTGGAGTGGGTCAAACAGGAACTCCCAAGACAAATTCAGGGATAATGACCCAGAACAATGATGACGTTGGTTGCCATAAGGACACTGATATTCATTTGGTTTATCATTTTGAAATACAAGAAACAATAAAGTCTTTACCAGTGGTTACAGAGAACAATTGAATGAAGAAACTAAAAGACAGTGGGCGAGTTAATCAGAAATTGAGATGAATCATAGAAAATTGAGTTTTCACAGAAACGAATAGGAGGAGCAATTTGAACATTTGACCAGTAAGGAATTAATTTTTAGTGAACACCACACCCCAATATAAGATTGAACCAATGAAATGCTTTAGGGAAAGGAAGTTTGTAAGTAAATTAGTTATAAAAAAACATGTCTCAGCCGAAAAATCAGTTAGAGTGGCAAGTACAGAGGGAGCGGCTTCACACTATGTAGTGAAGCAAAGGCTGCAGAGTATTTTGGAATTTTGAGGAACTTTGAGAATAGTTGGAGACCACAGAGATAAAGTCAGGAGTTCCCCTTTCTTGGTACATCATGCCCCCCCCCCCCTCCAAGTCAACCAAGTAATCTTTATCGACGTTGAATGCACCATCGACCTACGCTGTGAATGTGATGAGGATCTGACTGTCATGACTGAACCGGCGAGCAGCAGGACATTAGGAAAAACTATGAGTCACGATAAGACAAAACTTTGGTTTACGCCAATTTGGAGTGCAATTTGGAGTGTCATCGGAGATGTTGAAGCGCCCTGTCAGACTGATACAAAGTGGAGAGTGATAGTGACGAAGAGAATACTGACAGCGTGACGGCAGATCGCTCAATGGACGGCCCAGTCACACTGACGAGATCGACAATGACATGAAGACGAGGACCACATTCGTCGACCGAGAGTAATTATTTAAAGGACAAGTTCACCTTCATTAACATAAGGATTGAGAGAATGTAGCAATATTAGTAGAACACATCATTGAAAGTTTGACGAAAATCGGACAATCCGTTCAAAAGTTATGAATTTTTGAAGTTTTTGTGCAGTAACCGCTGGATGAGAAGACTACTGCAGTGTGTGAATAACTTTAGATGTCACATGCGTACAACAATGTAAGGAAAATATAAAGAGAATTTCACAAAATTTCATCTTTTGAAAAAAGTACACATTCCCCCGACTCGTTACCGACAAATGTTATGGGTAATATTATTCCCCCTGCCTTTCGAAAGAGGCAAGTCAAGTGCTCTTTTATTATGCGAAAAAAGTGAAAATATGTTGAATTTTCTTTACATTTTCTTTATACTGTTGTACGCATATGACTCACAAGCTGTAGTAGTCTCCTCATCCAGCGGTTCCAACACAAAATTTTTAAAAATTCATAACTTTTCCGTCGATTGTCCAATTTTCCTCAAACTTTCACTGATGTGTTCTACTAATATTGCTGCATTCTCTCAATCCTTATGTTTATGAAGGTGAACTTGCCCTTTAAGAGGAATGACTTTAATTTACGTTTGAAGACATTTCAAGAGATGTTGTAGTCTGATATGTTATGGGGAAAATCATTCTACTGTTTGCAGTCTTGTGAACATACTTTTGTATCTTTAGCGAAAATTGTTCGAGTACGTGGACAGTGATAAGTAGGCCCCTATAAATCACTCTGTCGAGTAAATCATATATGAACCAAATGGCTTCTTTTGAACATGTATTGTGTTGAAAAGTTCTTGGTAATTCTTTTCCAGGCAAAATTTGTACATGAAAATTCCGATGTTAAAAGCATGTGATGGGAAACAGTATGTGTGAACGGTTTTATGTTTCCTGCTAAACTTGTTTGTTAGTGGGGAAAAGAAAAGTGATAAGAGAAGTCTGCCACGTCTACATACCACAACGCCTACGGATATCTTTGTTTCACATTGTTATTGGGAAAAAGAAAAGAAAAGAAAAGAAAAGAGAAGTCTCGCTTCATGAGAGATGTTCAGATCCCGCTCGACACCACAACGCCTACGGATGTCTATGGGGCCGATAGAGCACCAACAGTAAGTGCAGATCATAGAGATGTATACTAAGAACACTAGAGGGCGGACTCCGTAAAATCCCTGTGACCGATAGCGTATTTTTTATTTACACGCAAACCTGTGGCTTTTGGCAATTAAATTCAATGAAACCGCTCCTGATGCGTCTATGCTTACTCCGCTCGGGTTGTGTGTTGCGAAGAGTTCTGTGAGTATTTCTGTGGTACTAGTACCCTCCGCTCGCGACGATTCGATTCGTACATCAGTGAGTGTGTGCACGCGCTGTGAAAGTTTTGCTCGCCGTGGTAGACCCTCATCCAATTACTAGTAGTACGTATAAATACGTGTAAAAACGGGTGAGAGTGCGAAAAACAACACAATACGAAAAAAATCTGACAAGAAGGAGGGGGGGGGGGGAGAGAATCATAAGGAAAGAGATAAAAAAAGCAATGAATATTCTGTGATATCTCATCAATCATCATTCATGCACAACAGTGATCAATATTATTGCGGGTTCCATGGAAGACCACAACTTTATTGGTGTATGATGGGGATGAGTATAGGCTGGCTCCTAATGGGCTACAGTGACCAAAGATTATATAGTCTATAAGTCCAAACATGTTGCGAATTCACGTATTGGCTACAATATATGTGGGGGGGGGGGGGGGGGCTGAAGGTGAAGCCAATCCTGCCCGACCCCTCCCCCCCCCACCGATATTGAAACACATATCGACCAATAGGCCTACACATTCAATTCAATTCAATAGTTTATTTGTTTCCATCATCACAAAGAAAAGAAAAGAAAAAGTTGACATAATCCAAAGTGATACAATTTTTTTTTCATTTCTCTTACACTCGTCCGATAAAGGATTTTTTTTTAAATACAATATAAATTATACACGAATGATGTCGTAAAAAAGAAACAATGCACTTTGTCATGGCAACAAAAATAGTAAATAATCACAATGATGGAAAACAGTGTTCCACTAAAAAAGCCACGCTTGTAAAACGTGGAACACTGGAACAAAACAACAACAGCACCAATTTGTTATACCAATAAGACATATTCATTTTAAATTCTTCTATATACTATTGTACATTTTACTCATTGATATAATGATGTTGATACTATGAACAATACTTACTAGGATTTTAGGATGCAAAGGTATAAACTATATAACATATCACATTTGTGGCACAGACACTATGGGGCCAGGTGTGCCAGGAAAATTGAACGGAAAGGAAGATATGCAATCGGCCACAAAAAAACATAACGACGACAACAACAACAACAATAACACAATACACAGAAACAACAGAATTTGAGGAAATGCACTCAGACAGATACTGGACAACGAAGAACGAGGAAAAAGGAGCAGGGAAGAATAGAGAAGGAAAAGGAGAGGGATGGAAAAGGTCTGTGGACACACTACAAAATCTCAAGGAAAAGTGAAACATGACGGGTTTTTTCATTGAACAGAATTAACTGGTATATTTAGAAAACAAATATTTTTTGAGTTTATACTTAAATGTAATTAACTTCACAGATTCTTTTAGATCATTATCTAAGCTATTCCAAAATCTGGGTCCGGTATAAACAAATGTATTTTGAGTGTGTGACGAGTAATGTATGACTCATGTTATGACTGTATGTTATGAATGTATGACTCATGTGACTCATGTTATACATGACGAGTAATGTATAATGTAACACTTTTTCGATCTCCGTTGATTGGTGATTGAAATATTGACAGGAAAGATTGAAGGGAAAAGGAGTGGAGAAGAAGCGCATGGATGGAAATCTTGAAGGGAAAGTAATTGAAAGTTATGGAATAGGCTATACAACGGTATATGTACATGTATCAGAAAGTTGTGAAATAACATGATCGCTTAAATCTATATACATTGTATGTACATGTATTTATTTCTCAGCCTCCAACCCCTCTGTTATATCTGTTGCTATTAAAGGCCCCTAAATTCATCTTCATACTGATGGTATATTATTCTGCTTCTCAAACCTGCCCCTCTTTTCTTCATACCACTTTCAAAGACTCACCCTGCATATTAATTTTCCGACCTCTCTGGACTTCCTCCTTTTTCAAATGCATAAATGACTCGTGTATATTTTCCCTTCCTCGATCACTGCTTGAATTATCATACAATTTATTTGTTTCTCATACTCTCTCTGTCTCTCCCTTCTCTCTTTCTCATTTTAAAACTTTACAATGTTTGTTTACAAGACCACTTTCTACTCTCTACATTGATCAGTTTGTCTAGAAACATGTTTAGTCAGTGCAAATATGCATGAAGGAAAATTACACCACTATTGCAGGAATTCATTATGCATTTTATTCACTTCTTTATGTTCAAGC
The DNA here is from genome assembly GCF_040938485.1 of Diadema antillarum. Lineage (NCBI taxonomy): Eukaryota > Metazoa > Echinodermata > Echinoidea > Diadematoida > Diadematidae > Diadema > Diadema antillarum. The sequence continues at coordinate 291,185 of NW_027271239.1, read as the reverse complement.
ACTTTTTTTTTTCATGAAGGTATACTGAGTATACAGATGTAATCTGATCCTCCAATATCCAAGAAGTATTGTAATATATACAAACTAGAACTATCACTCAATGTTGTACTAACACAGTTACTGACATTTGCCACATCTCAAGTAAAGTGCTCAAAACCTGAGTGAGTAAGTAAATAAATCAACAATTTCTATGATTTTCATTAAAAATACTGTTACCATGGCAACACAATGTTTGACATTAAGAAAAAAATGAAGTTTGCCCAACTCTATCATAGCTGTCACATGTGCCAAATTTCAAGTCAAATGCTTAAAAACTGACGGAGGTAAGTTAATTCACATATTATTGTATGATTTTTATTCAAAATAAAATTATGCTGTCACCATATTGTGTCGAGCCCATGCACTAATGTCAATAATATTCGACCACTAATGGCTGTCGTATCTTTAAGCTATATGCTTATTTGACGACAGTCTTCTGCATTTACACTCCCGATCTTGTGCCATAATTCAGTGAGATCATATTCCGAATGGTTCCCAATCGACGTGTTCTCTTACTCTTTTCGTTAATCTGTACACGTACATGTGTATCTCAGTTTTATATTCGAATGTACACACTGTACGTTCCATTCTCTTGTAAACAACAAGAAATGACTATTTCATTTTTGTAATATTATGATCGATGCAGAAAATTCCTAATAAATCAATGTAAATTTGGATCGTGTAATGTCATAACAACCACTATATGTCATAAGACGTCGACGACAAATGTCATAACGACCACTAATGTCACGACAAGTCGACGACAAATGTCATAATGACCACTATAATGTCTTAACATGTCGACGATAAATGTCCAAATCGGATTGACCACAAATGTCATAACACGTCGACGACAAAAATGTCAAAATATCAATTTTTACTGCAAATGTTATAACATGTCGACGACAAATGTCATAACGACCACTAATGTCTTAACACGTCGACGACAAACGTCATAATGACCACAAATGTCATAACATCGGACAAATATCAAAGTCGGATTAGCCACAAATGTCATAACACGTCGACGAGAAATGTCATAATGACCACAAATGTCATAACATTGGACAAATATCAAAGTCGGATTAACCACAAATATCATAACACGTCGACGACAAATGTCAAAATCGAATTAACCACAAATGTCAGAATTTCCAAATTTACTGCAAATGTCATAATGCGTCACAGGGGAGGATCCAGGAATTCCGTAAAAGGGAGGCACCTTTACAAAATCAAAGGTTGGCGCAACCTCCTCCCTTTTTTGATTTTATCAAAACTAGAGACGGGGAGGGGCGCCGCGCCCCCTTTAGATCAGTGACTGCGTCAGCCACAGGTTATTGGCAAAACCCAATGCTTGCATTACAGGGAGGCGATTTTTCAAAACTATACAAGCTGGCGCAACCCCCTATTTTTTTCTTTTTATTTCTGTTGTTTTAACAAAAACAGAAAGGGTCATCAAAGGGGGTGCGCCCCCTCTCAACCGGCGATTGCGTCATCCACAAAATAATTATGTCAAACTCATTGCTTGCATTTCATGGGCGGATCCAGGAATTCCGTAAAGGGGAGACACCTTTTGAAAATGAAAGGCTGGCGCAACCCCCTCCCCCTTATTATTTTCCTCTTATTTCTTTTGTTTACACGAAAAAAGAAAGAGAAGAAAGGAGTGGGTGCGGCAGTCTTTACTTTTGCAAAGGCGCCTCGCCTTTATGGAATTCCGTGATCCGCCCCTGTAATGCAGCATTGGTTTTGCCATTAACATTTTGTGGTCGTGTAACACATCGTGTTATGACATTTGCAATAAAAATGGAAATTTTTGACATTTGTCTTCGACATGGTATGACATTAGTGGTCATTATGACATTTGTCGTCGACGTGTGATGACATTAGCGGTCGTTATGAACTTTGTCGTCGGAGTGTTATGACATTAGCGATCGTTATGAAATTTGTCGTCTACGTCTTATGACATAAGTGGTTGTTATGACATTACACGATATAAATTTAAATTAATTAGGAATTTTCTGCATCGATCATATTTTACAAAAATGAAATAGTCATTTCTTGTTGTTTACAAGAGAATGGAACATACAGTGTGTACATTCGAATATTAAACTGATTGTACGTGTACAGATTAAAGAAAAGAGTAAGAGAACACGTCGATTGGGAACCATTTGGAATAAATGATCTCACTGAATTATGGCACAAGATCGGGAGTGTAAATGCAGAAGACTGCCGTCAAATAAGCATATATAGCTTAAAGATACGACAGCCACATTAGTGGTCGAATATTGTTGACATTGATGGGCTCGACACAATATGGTGACAGCATAGTTTTATTTTAAATGAAAATCATACAATGATATTGTGAATTGAACTTAACTCCCTCAGTTTTTGAGCATTTGACTTGAAATTTGGCACATGTGACAGCTATGATATAGAGCTGTGCAAACTTCATTTTTTCTTAATGTCAAACATTGTGTTGCCATGGTAACAGTATCTCTAATGAAAATCATAGAAATTGTTGATTTATTTACTTACTCAGGTTTTGAGCATTTTACTTGAGATGTTAGTGTTAAAGTACAACATTGAGTGATAGTTCTAGTTTGTATTACAATACTTCTTGGATATTGGAGGATCAGATTACATTTGTATACTCAGTATATCTTCATGAAAAAAAAGTGCTTGAACATAAAGAAGTGAATAAAATGCATAATGAATTCCTGCAATAGTTGTGTAATTTTCCTTCGTACATATTTGCACGTGACTGTACATGTTTCTAGACAAACTGATCAATGTAGAGAGTTATAGAAAGTGGTCTTGTAAACAAACATTGTAAAGTTTTAAAATGAGAAAGAGAGAAGGGGGAGAGACAGAGAGAGTATGAGAAACAAATAAATTGTGTGATAATTCAAGCAGTGATCGAGGAAGGGAAAAAATACACGAGTCATATGCATTTGAAAAAGGAGGAAGTCGAGAGAGGTCGGAAAATTAATATGCAGAGTGAGTCTTTGAAAGTAGTATATATGAAGAAAAGAGGGGCAGGTTTGAGAAACAAAATAATATACCATCAGTCTGAAGATAAACTTAGGGGCCTTTAATAGCAACAGATATAACAGAGGGGGTTGGGGGCTGAGAAATAAATACATGTACATGTTATTTCACAACTCTTATGCATGTACATGTACCATTGTATAGCCTATTCCATAACTTTCAACTACTCTCCCTTCAAGCTTTCCATCCATGCGCTTCTTCTCCACTCCTTTTCCCTTCAATCTTTCCTGTTAATATTTCAATCACCAATCAATGGAGATCGAAAATTGTTACATTATGCATTACTCGTCATGTGTAGGCCTATTGGTCGATATGCGTTTCAATATGGGGGGGGGGGGGGTGGGGTGGCGGTAGGCAGGATTGGCTTCATCGATCTTCAGTCCACCCCCCTCCTCACACAGCCAATACGTGAATTCGCAACATGTTTAGACCTAGACTATATATATCTTTAAATATATATATATATATATATATATATATACATATATATATATGTATATGTATATATATATATATATATATATATATATATATATAAGAAAGCTTCTTTTTGATTCGCGGGATAGGCTACAATCCTTTCTCAGGCAGAGGTTCTGAATTATCAGGTCGTGCTCAGTCTGCGAAATGCACCAATCTTGCAATGTTGTTGTTTATTATTTTCCCTCTCCATCACGGGTACATATGGAACGTGTTGATCAAAGTTTTTGTGATGTTGGAAAATGCGAGTATGTATTGCAGTAGAGGTGGGCTATAGAGGGTGACATTTTCAGAACATGCTCATCACACCTTAGTTTGATGACTTTTTGCCTACTGACACCATTTAAAAAAAAAAGAACGAAAAAATGCAAAATCCGGGGTGCCCCGGCCGAAATCGTAAAAAATCCAAGATGGCCGCCGTTTCGGCTTTAAAAAGACATTTTTGGCCATAACTTGGCTATTTTTTGGTCTATTGTGATGATTTTGGTGTCTAACCCCATGTTTTAGGGGTCAAAGAAATGGATTATCATGATAATTTTAGTGTAAAACCTAAGCTTCTACATGAAACTAACCTTTTCCCCATATTTAGGGTTAAATTTCCTTCTCCTTTACCCCTTTCCCGAACCGCCATTTTTTGCACTTTTACGGTATATATGTATGTGTCATGCCAATACTGGTCAAGTGGCTGGTGCATTCAGAATGCATGATAACTGTGGAACCAGTATTGTACTGTATCTGCTTTATAGTGTCCGTTAACATTTTGGTCCTAAGACCTTTAACAATATAAATAAATAGATGTAATAATAAATATTCCTTCTCCTTTACCCCTACCCCAACCTCCATTTTTTGCACTTTTTTCTGTATTTTTCTCAAGTCATGTTAACTACCTTCCATACTCTTAATAACAAGTTCTAGCTATCAATATGGTGTTTTCTTGCAACAATACAGCAAGAAATAGACAAATAACTTATATTATACATGGTTTACATATGTGTCATGCACAACAGGTCTGAATACCAAATGTTCATCAGCACTACAAAGCAGATGGGGCCTACAGTATAAGCACTGGCTTCTGTTACAATGTACCGCATGCATCCTGAATGCACAAGCCACACTATGTACCGATATGTGCATGACACATACATTTGTATGTAAACCATGTATAATGTTAGTTATTTGTTATTATTTATTATTATATTTATTTGTATTGTTAAAGGTATTAGGACCAAAATTTTAATGGACGCTATAAAGCAGATACAGTATTTTAATACTGGTTCCACAGTTACCATGCATACTGAATGCACCAACCACATACTAGTATTGGCATGACGCACACATGTATACCGTAAGTTATTTGTATATTTCTTGCTGTATTGTCGGTAGAAAAAAAAAAAGGATTGCTAGAAGTTGTTATTAAAAGTATGGTAGTTAACATGACTTGAAAAAAATGCGGAAAAAAACGACAAAAAATGGCGGTTAGGGTAGGGGTAAAGGAGAAGGAAATTTCACCCTAAATATGGGAAAAAGGTTAGTTTCATGTAGAAGCTTATGTTTTACACTAAAATTATCATGATAATCTATTTCCTTGACCCCTAAAACATGGGGTTAGACATCAAAACCATCACAATAGACCAAAAAATAGCCGAGTTATAGCCAAAAATGTCTTTTTAAAGCCAAAACGGCGGCCATCTTGGATTTTTTACGATTTCGGCTGGGGCACCCCGGATTTTGCATTTTTTTCATTCTTTTTTTCAAAAATGGTGTCAGTAGGCAAAAAGTCATCAAACTAAGGTGTGATGAGCATGTTCTGAAAATATGACCTAAAATTGACCCTCTATAGCCCACCTCTAATTGCAGGTGGCCTATTGCAGGTGGCCTTCAATTTTGTTTTTCACATTATATTGGCATGTGTAACAGACTGTAACTCACCAAGATGCCTCTTGAAATGTTTTGAAAAAAGTTCTGCTTGATTTCACATGAGCGGATGATTATCAATTGTCTTTCTGCTATCATCTTGTGTGAAACAAAGTATTGTTTCTATTCAAAAGATAGCGTGCCAATTCATCTGCACTTACTGTTGGTGCTCTATAGGCCCTATAAGACAATCAAACCCACCTTCAGCCTAGACATTCGTAGGCGTTGTGGTGTAGAGGGGGATCTGCACATCTCTCATGAAGCGAGACTTCTCTTTTCTTTTCTTTTCCCCACTAACAATGTGAAACAAAGATATCCGTAGACGTTGTGGTATGTAGACGTGGTAGAGCGAGACTTCTCTCTTCTTTTCTTTTCTTTTCCCCACGAACAAATAAGTTTAGCAGGAAACATAGAAGCATTTGCACATACTGTTTACATTTCCCATCACATGCTTTTAAATCGGAATTTTCATGTAATTTATACATTTTGCCTGGAAAAGAATTACCAAGAACTTTTCAACACAACACATGTTCAAAAGAAACCATTTGGTTCATATATAATTTACTTTACAGAGTGATTCATAGGGGCCTACTTATCACCGTCCACGTACTCGAACAGTTTTCGCTAAGGATACAAGTATGTTTACAAGACTGCAAACATTACAATGATTTGCCCCTTAACAAATCAGACTACATCTCTTGAAATGTCTTCAAACGTAAATTAAAGTAATTCCTCTTAAATGATTACTCTCTTATCTATATATATATACATATATATATATATATATATATATTGTAACCAATGAAGAATTGGTAGATTAGTGTATTAGTAAGAAAACGGTGAAAATTAGTCAAATATTGAGAGTTCTGTGGTCGAATATATAATCGATCGATTATTTTAGCAATCGATCATGAATCGATCAGTTTCAAGGAAACTGACGATTATGGATTGTTTTGTTAGGAATTTTAGAGGGGTAATGATTGTTGGAGATGCGATTATGTTCAGTAATAATCTTTCATACAATTATTGCTTAGTTATCTAATCATTTCCGTATGATGAGGAAGGTTAATAAGCGTTAGTATTTGAGGAAAAGGTCAGTAAGTAAAATGCGTAACTGTTTCGGAAATATAGCGGTCGAAGAATAATAAGAGGTCGAATATGTATCCAAACAGCTGGGTGGGCCCGGGTACGGGCCAAAGTGAGGAAGATTAGTGTTGTTGAGTGTTAATAAAGCGTTGATTGAAGTGGATACTACTGCCTGGACCGTTTCCTTTGAAGTCTGCTGCAGTATAACACAAGTATTGGTGAGTAGTGCAGTGCAATTACGGAACTGATGAAATGATATGCGAGTGAACTGGTATTGGTATCTGCGATTGGATGAGCTGCACTGGTATTGGTATCTGCGAGTGGATGAGCTGCTCTGGTACTGGTATCTTCGTTGGATGAATTGTGACTGGTAGTATTCTGGTAGTAAGCAAGTAATGGGAATAGACTGGTAGTAAGTAACCCAGCAATATGGTACATTTCAACGCCGTTCTCCACGCCTGGTTGTATATTTCAACCAAACGGACCCCAGCCTAGCTCGGACCATCCTGACCCTTCTCCAGCTAGTTGCCGGGGCCGGATGGCACACAGCGTATAACAACATATACACTAGCGACACAAGGAGAGAAGGCTACACGTGGTGTCAGGAGTGGGATTGGCAGTAGACAGGGCAGCGCAACATGCATCACTCAGCAAGGACTGCTGGCGTGCGTCAGCAAACTCCAGCGGAAATTTGGTGGCAGCTAGAACAGGAGCTGGCAGACGTGGAAGCGATGATGACAGATCTTCGTGCAGCACTCGGAAGAACTCCAGCTCCGTCGCAGGGACCCGCTACCACCAGCTACCCCAGCTCAGGAACGATGAGTTCAGGAAGGGCAGGAATTAGCAGCAGCACACCACTAGACCAGGATGGCTTCACCACAGCACCAAATGCTGCAGCAGAGTCATCCGGAAGTAAAGCTCCTCCTGCTAGTTTTGCAAGGCGATCTGGTGGAAGCGTTGAGATTCCTCATTCGTTCCCCAGTAGCTTTGCAACACCTGAAAGCAGACCAGTCAACGATGGATACAGCAGGTATCGCAAACAACCAGTTACAGCGCAACGGCTTGGTGTCGGCATGATGACTGGAAGTCAGCAATGGCAGAGTGGTCCTACATGTGAAGGTAGGATGGCAGGCGGCCCCAGCAGGATCCAGCAGACCAGTTGGGAGACACCAGCAACGGGCAACCAGCCAGCACCAGTAAATGAAGTTCTGGTAGGTGCTGGAGGTAATTCATCAGCAGAGCCATCAGCAATGGGTACACCGTGGCGAAGACCAGAACTGTGGGACGAAGGCAGTTACCAGCGCAGATATAGAGGTGGAGATAAGCTGCGGATGACTCCCGATAGATTCGACGACAGGGGGCCGATTCTTGACTATTTGAGTCATTTTGAGGCCTGCGCAGGGGTGAACGGATGGTCCGAAGATGAAGCACTGCAGTATTTGGCTGCCAGCATGCGAGGCCCAGCTGTAAAGGTCCTTGTTCAACAGACAGGAAGGAGGTTAACGTACAGTGAGCTGGTAAATAGGCTTAAGCAACGGTTCGGCCCAGCAGGCAAATCCGAGGTCTTCTTGGCTGAGCTGCGGACCAGGAGGAGGAAACCAAAGGAAACTCTGCAGGAGTTGGGGCAGGGTATTCGGGAGCTGACTGCATTAGCCTACCAAGAATTTGACGAGGCGGGGCAAGATCGCTTAGCAAGAGGCCACTTCATGGACGCGGTCGTAAGACCAGAGATACGAGAAGGTCTTTTCCGCGCCCAGCCCCGCACACTTGATGAGGCGATTGAAGCAGCACTGAGTACAGAGGCTTTCCTGATGATGGAGACGGAGAGAAGCGATGGTCGGTCGCAGCGGTATAGCAGAGCACTGGCGACTGATGATGTCGAGCAGAAGAGCCCTGCAACCAAGGAGAAAGACGGCGCTATGAGGCGAATGATGAAAGCAGTGGAAGAGCTGATTTCCAGAGTGGAATCTTCTCCACCAACACGATCGAGAACCAACGCGACATCACAATTTGCAAGGGTACCATCATCATCGCTGCCTGGGGACCAGAGCAACAATTGTTTCAATTGCGGCCAAGCTGGCCATTGGAAACGAGATTGCCCACGTCTAGTGAAGCAACCACTTAGAAGTATGCCAGCAAACATCGATGCAGACAGGAGGAGGTGCTACCACTGCAATCAGGTTGGCCATGGTTGGAGGCACTGCCCCCAAGCATCAAATATCGAGCAGATACCAGCGCGCAGTCAGCCAGAGTGGGGACCAGCTCCACTTCGTAGCGATGTTGGTGGCGTGCAACAAAGGACACCAGACCAACCACAGCCAGCACCCCAGGCTGAACAAGCAGAGCAAGCACGGCCAGTTGGCAATAGCAGATACCACGGTCTTCATGTTGAGTCTAAGATCAACGGTCAGCCCATCACATTCCTAATTGATACCGGTTCATCGCAGACGTATGTGTCCAATGCGATCTTCAGCAAGATTGAAGATGCAAGGAAGCCGGTATTGCAGCGAGCAACTCGTACAGTGCGCCAAGCAGACGGTTCTCCACTCGAGACCAGTGGTAAAACACTGGCTGAAATCCAGATGGGACATTTGCTGTTCGTGTTTGAGGTGACGGTGGCCAATCTTCACAATGAGGGTATCATCGGGTTGGACTTCTTGATGCAAACACAGTCGGTGCTGGATTGCCGCAAACTGGAGCTGCAGCTGCCATGGGAGACGATCCAATGCAAAGATCATCGGGGTCAGCCTTTCTGCAAGAAAATCATAGCAAGCGAGACCAGTTCAGTACCCCCAGGACACGAGGCAATATTGAAAGGCATGGTGGCAGGTGGAAGGCCACAACCAATCGCAGGAGTTGGCCTGCTGGAAGCTCCTACCAACCAGGCTGAGACCCTCAGTAAGGGCTTGCTGATAGCAAGGGCTGTCGTTGAGGCGAATGCTGAGGAACTCCCTATCAGAGTTTACAACCCCACAAAGGAAGAGAGAGTGGTGAAGCAGGGCACTATGGTGGCGTGTCTGACTCAGCTCCAAAACGCTGAACAGGTCGAGGTAATTCCACGTGACGTGAATGGTGGTGATGGCATGCCATCACATGTAGCAGAGCTGTACGAGCGAAGCATTGAAGAGGTCCCAGAGCAGTACCACACGCAAGTAGCAGAGCTGCTGGAAGATTTTGCAGATGTCTTCTCACATGGACCAACAGATCTGGGCAGAACTGACCTAGTCCAGCACAGCATTGATACTGGTGACGCGAGACCAGTGCGACAAGCACCAAGACGATATCCAGCGGAGCAGAGGGCGGAGATTGATAGACAGATAGATCAGCTACTATCTCAGGGGCTGATTGAGCAAGTAAGCAGTCCTTGGTCTTCCAACGTGGTCTTGGTCACAAAGAAGGATGGGAGCAAAAGGATGTGCATAGACTACCGCCAACTGAATGTTGCAACACTGAAAGACGCTTATCCGCTGCCCAGAATAGATGACACGCTGGATGCACTCAGCGGGGCAAAGTGGTTTTCAACCCTCGATCTTGCCAGTGGGTATTGGCAAGTGCAGCTTGACGACCAGGCTAAGCAGAAATCAGCCTTCATCGCTAATGGCGGGTTGTATGCCTGGCGCGTTATGCCCTTCGGGCTATGTAATGCGCCAGCCACCTTCGAGCGTCTGATGGATAGAGTGATGGCAGGCCTTACCTGGGAAATGTTGCTTGTGTACTTGGACGACGTGATTGTCTTTGGCAAGACAGTGGAAGATGAGCTGTCACGACTTCGAGTGGTTTTCCAGCGACTCCGTGAGGCCGGCTTGAAGCTTAAGCCGTCGAAGTGCTCGCTATTTCACACCAGCGTTAGGTACCTGGGGCATATCGTGTGGAAGGATGGAGTGACAACAGATCCAGACAAGACATCCGCCATTCAACAATGGCCAACACCGAGGACCACCAAGGAAGTGAGGAGCTTTGTGGGGCTGGTATCGTACTACCGCAGGTTTGTTGCAGGCTTCACCTCCATCGCTAAACCGCTCCACCAGCTAATGGAGAAAAATCACAAGTTCCTCTGGACGAAAGAATGCCAAGAGGCATTCGATGAGCTGAAGGGGAGATTATCATCGCCTCCTATCCTGGCCTATCCACGCCCAGATGGCAGTTATATCCTCGATACTGATGCCAGCGACATTGGTGTTGGGGCCGTGCTCTCCCAAGTCCAAGATGGTGCTGAGAGGGTGGTGGCATATGCAAGCCGCACACTGAGGAGAGCAGAGAGAAATTACTGCGTGACGAGGAAGGAGCTCCTAGCAGTGGTGGTCTCTCTGAAGCAGTTTCGTCAGTACCTATATGGCCATCATGTGGTGATACGGACAGATCATGGCTCGCTGCAATGGCTTGTCAGATTCAAGGACCCCAGGGGTCAGCTGGCAAGGTGGTTGGAGTTGATCTCGGAATGATTTTGAGATCCGTCATAGGTAGGGGCGAAGTCATGGCAATGCAGACGGGTTGTCACGCCGACCGTGTAGACAATGCGGTTGTGATGAGGAGATACCAGCAGACCAAGCCAGGGTACTGGTATAGAGCAAGAAGCAGATGAGGCTCCCGATATCGGCAGTTTACAGGAACAAGACGAGGACATCAATCCGGTTCGTGCCGCTAAACTGGCAGCTGAGCGACCGTCTGACGAAAAAGCAACATCATGGTCTGCCAAGGCAAGACAGCTCTTGGATCACTGGGAAGCGCTGGAGGTTAGCAGCGGGGTCCTTGTCCGTCGCTGGGAGGTAGCGGATGGTAGCACTGTGAGGAGGCAGATTATCCTACCAAGAGTCCTTGTGAGAGATGTGATTCGGGCGGTTCACGCTTCTATGACTGGTGGCCATTTTGGTATGGGCAAGTCGCTAGCTCGTGCTCGGCTACGATACTTCTGGACTGGGATGGCAGCAGATTTCCGGTCTGCTCTGCGTGAATGTGACATCTGTGCAAGGAGAAAGGGTGTTGGTAGAACACCGCGTGCCCCACTGCAACAGAGAATCAGCGGCTTCCCAATGGAAAGAGAGGTGCTGATGCCAGGCGATGTCGCTGAGCCAGATGATGCTGACCACCAGGAGGAGGTCTGCACAGATTATGCAGAGGGTCTCCGTACAAGGATGAGACGAGCACATCACCGTGCACGAGCTAGATTGGGGCTGGCCTGCAGAAAACAGAAGCGGTTTTACGATCAGAGGGCCCATGTCGCAGCATACAATGTTGGGCAGTATGCGTGGCTCCGGAGAAAGATGCGGAAGAAGGGCTGCAGTCCCAAGTTGCAGACGAAATGGTTGGGGCCATACTTGATCGTCACGAAACTATCAGATGTTACGCTACGGCTGCAGCTTTCACCAAGGACCAGGCCGCTGGTGGTTCATGTGGACCGCCTGAAGCCATATACAGGGGTGCAGAGGTTAACGTGGGAGTTCAGACCGAAACAAGTAGAGGAGGTTGTACCAGAACCGGCTACAGATGACGAGGAGTCTGGTACTGGAGGTTCAGATGCCCACCCAAATCAAGTTGTTGAGGCTGTATCAACACAGCTGGCGTTGGAGGGTGATGAGCCTGGAAGAGATTCCAGCTATGAACCGCACCCATACCCGAGACGGAACAGACGTCCCCCCAGATACTTCTAGGCATGCACATATCGGCATGTCGAACTCTCACTGTTTTGGGACTGAAATCTCATGTTATTTCATTTTTGGTATTCGCATTCATGCAGGACATTTCCGACATGGCGAGGAACCAGAGTGGTGAACAGTGGTCCGCTGGGGGCAGTAATGTTGCTGAAAGTGAGCAAAGGACAGTTCTGGATGGGACTTGGCACGGACTGTTTATAAAAGCCACGGTAAATGGGGCACGAGTTGAAGCGTTGGTGGACACTGGCTCAACCCATTCCTTCATAGCCAGGAGGATTTACGACACGATTGACTCGAGCAGTAAGTCACCGTTAAGCCCACTGGATGAGCCGATGATGATGGCAGACGGATCGCTATTGGCAATGGATGGGAAGGCAACAGTCGCTTTACAATTGGGACTTCTATCGTATACGGCAGACGTAATTGTTGCTGACATACGCCATGAAGGAATATTGGGCCTCGACTTCCTGCGTGGTAGCAGATCTGTCGTAGACTGTTACCGACATAAACTGCATACGCCATGTGGGACTCACGAGTGCTACCCCCATCTAGTTCAGGAACCGGTATGGGCTAGGCTAGATACTGGTCGCGCAGATTGTTGGTGTTTCGGATTCTGCAAGTGATATCAGTGCCGGAACAGTGATTGTCGTTGTATGTGGAGTGACTGGATAAATTTAGCATACACGCCAGTGCCAAATCGGACAATTCAATGATGCCTTCTTTTTGTGTGTGTTTTGTTATCATTATTTTTAAGACCATGCCCACCGAGGAGAGAAGAGACGAAAAGGACCCCAAGAAAACATACCGCTGCCCGGTGTGTTCACGAGTCTATGCCTCGCGGGCTTCGGTGAAGAGACACGAGCAGGACGTACATTCTCCAAAGTACTACTGCGACCGTTGCTCATTTAGGACCACGTACCGTAAGGAATTGGAAAGACATTATGGGGAGCATGCCCGTAATTGCGCTCCAACCAGGGTATACACCAAGACCCCCGTCTCCGCACCGGTTAAGAATAAGGCCCCAAGCACGCCCAACAAAGACAGAAGCAGGAGCCGGTCACCTGTGGCAGTGGGACGTAAGAGGGTCCCATCTAGCAGCATGTCACCCGCTCGGCGCGTTTCACCATCACGGGGTGAGACGCCTTTAATTGACGAGGCGTGTCTGGAGCAAGACAGTGAGTGTGAGCTATTGGACCTGACTGGGGGTAGAAAGAGGGAGGTTCCAAGGTCCCCGGTCGCCTCCGCCTCCAGAGGGTCAGAGGTTAAGATGGCTGTTGATGCCAAGGTACAGGTGAGGCCAGCGGATCTGGACGGGACCATCATCAGGGACAGACTTTTGCAGTTGCGCCAGTGCGAGCATGCCACTAGTCTGACGGACAGCATCGATCACACTACCAGGCGGGTGTTGCGGCCAGGCCGTGTGTGGACAAGGCGTATTGAGCGGTACATCACTACAGCCGGGGAGTGGCTGGAGGTGCAGACAGATATCGTGGCCGACGATTGAGCAAGGGAACCAGTTTAACGTAGCAACCAGTGTTCTTTTAATTTGGTTTAAATTTTGAAACATTTATGGACAATAAATAAATGAAAGGACGGAAGCCGGGATGAGCAGGATGGACGCTTTGCCGATTTATGAGCTGTAATCATTGGACATTAAGTATCGCACTGGATTTGGTTTCTCATGCTAAGATTCTATGTTGTGCTCACATATGGTATAAAATGGTGTGAAAATGGTACAATTTCCATGCACCTAGTTGTTATTTCAACTATTCACATATGTCAAATGTAGGGTTTTGGTTTTCGAGTGGCAGATATCAATGTTGTGTCATAGGTAACCATAAGCACTTCAGTTTATACCAAGTAGGTATTCACTTAATTGGTAGTGATGGAAGATAACGATGTTTAGCAAAGACCATACTACCAGAGAGGTATCCTTTTTGTTATCATATTGGGATTAACAGTGCAGACTGTGGATTTTTATATTAGTTGCGGTTTAGATAAAACCAGGTTGTTTTGGAGTAATCGCACTGAATTATATTTTGTCTCTCTTTCAAGAAGAAATAGGACCAAAGTGGTAGAGACCGTGTTCTGTTTGAGGAGAGTTTTAGCAGTAATTTTGGATGATGTATGTTTGATTAGGCTGGTATCATTTACTTGATTTGCTTGGATGAAAATCAAACAGTAAGGGCCCATGAAGATGGGAAGTGCCATTGTTTTGCTCATTCAGCACAATGCGCTAGAAGACAGATTATAGCATGTTCATGTTCATGTTTATAGGAGGTGAGACCCGGTAGGAATTTGTGATTTGAGCAGTGCTCATGAGGTTTCCATTCGTGCGGAAGTTAGAACGTACAGATGTTTGGTATAAAACGTTATGTGGTTGGCTGTTTGAGGAAAATGCTATCAAGACGTTGAGATAGTAGCAAGGTTTTTTATCGAGTGTTTGCCTTTTTGTTGTATTTTTATACTTACCTGTTCAAGTTGTCGAGTTGTTATTTGTCAGCTCGGGGGACCGAGCTTAGCGAGGGAGGGGTGTCGTGTAACCAATGAAGAATTGGTAGATTAGTGTATTAGTAAGAAAAACGGTGAAAATTAGTCAAAATATTGAGAGTTCTGTGGTCGAATATATAAATCGATCGATTATTTTAGCAATCGATCATGAAATCGATCAGTTTTCAAGGAAAACTGACCGATTATGGATTGTTTTTGTTAGGAATTTTAGAGGGGTAATATGATTGTTGGAGATGCGATTATGTTCAGTAATAATCTTTCATACAATTATTGCTTAGTTTTATCTAATCATTTCCGTATGATGAGGAAGGTTAATAAGCGTTTAGTATTTGAGGAAAAGGTCAGTAAGTAAAAATGCGTAACTGTTTTCGGAAATATAGCGGTCGAAGAAATAATAAGAGGTCGAATATGTATCCAAACAGCTGGGGTGGGCCCGGGTACGGGCCAAAGTGAGGAAGATTAGTGTTGTTGAGTGTTTAATAAAGCGTTGATTGAAGTGGATACTACTGCCTGGGACCGTTTCCTTTTGAAGTCTGCTGCAGTATAACACAAAGTATTGGTGAGTAGTGCAGTGCAATTACGGAAACTGATGAAAATGATATGCGAGTGAACTGGTATTGGTATCTGCGATTGGATGAGCTGCACTGGTATTGGTATCTGCGAGTGGATGAGCTGCTCTGGTACTGGTATCTTCGTTGGATGAATTGTGACTGGTAGTATTCTGGTAGTAAGCAAGTAATGGGAATAGACTGGTAGTAAGTAACCCAGCAATATGGTACATTTTCAACGCCGTTCTCCACGCCTGGTTGTATATTTTCAACCAAACGGACCCCCAGCCTAGCTCGGACCATCCTGACCCTTCTCCAGCTAGTTGCCGGGGGCCGGATGGCACACAGCGTATAACAAACATATACACTAGCGACACAAGGAGAGAAGGCTACAATATATATACACATATATACACGTTTATAAAATGGGTTCAAGAATGTAGCCAAAAGGAAGCGCTGAAATGAGACACACCTCCTTCCTTTACTTCAGTACAACTGCACTGCCTGTAATCCTATGGTAGATTGCCGATCGTCTGTGCGCGCGGCGGCTCCTTTGATGAATTGCATGCATACGCGTACGCGCTGTCAATCCTGTAAACAACTTCTAGTTTCGGGCTGCCGGCCGGCCGGCCCTGTCTTCCCTTGTGCATAACATATGTGGCGTACGTACGTATACTGTACTATACGTACACTTTGTACAGTACAGTAGACCAAGCGTTTATGGGGACCGGGACGCGTACATGGAGTCACTTTGAAGAGCAAATCCAACGATTTAGCAGGTTAATTCTCACGCCGTTTTTCAGAGTATGTTGTCTAGTAGGCCTATATGAGGAGTCTATATCAAGTCTTTAAGGTAAAGGGTGCATATTCTATGTAAAATAAGTAAGTTTTTCATGCGGGTGTCCCGGAAACCCAACCCCCCATTATACTTATACACACTGTACTGTATGTGCGGGGACTTCCGCGAGTGCGACGTGCGTAAAAGTTTGGGGACGAACATCTTCGGACGTCTTGACCCACAAAGGTACGTGAAAAAACGCTGAAAAAATGATGTTAGTTTTTCGAATTTTCGACCCATTTTTATAAAACAAATGATGCACAGGATTATTTCGTGGCGTTAGTGTAGGCGCAGCTCACTCTCGGGTATTTACAATGTAGTGCAACATGCACTCGGCTTCGCCTCGTGCATGTTTCACAATTGTAAATACCCTCGAGTGCACTACGCCTACACTAACGCACTCTATCCTGTGCATCATTTGTATAATACTGTCCTACTTTAGTGGGGGGGGGGGGGGGGGGGGGGAGGGTTCGACAAATTGCTCAAATCCGATTTAGTGATATTTTTCCTGAAAAAAAAAATATGGCTTAGAAATCAATCCTGTGAGATATGTCATTGGAATCGCCAGCGCAATATTATTTTTGTTCATTTATAAGAAATAAATCGCATTTGTCACTTGCTGCCTTTTTGCCAGGGTGGGGCGGTACAGGTTTTGACAGATCTGCGAGAGCATTATACAGTGCAATTAATATTTCTTCACCGGGGGACATGGTGATGTGCACTTTACAATTTCATGTTCAATTTTCCTAAAGAGTACACCTTAAGTGGGGCGGCGGAATTGTGTGTGTGTGTGTGTGTGTGTGTGTGTGTTTTTTAAGTGTGGGGGTGGGGTAGGGCTCCGGGGGCAGCGTTTTTGGCAAGGGTCAATGGTCGATTTTTTAATTATGCTTTTTCCGTTTTTCAGTATGCACCAGACCAGATTAATAAATAGGACCATCCAATGCTCTCTATAGAACATCATCATGTTTTACCATTAATCATGATGTCAAACATCAATATTCTGATAATTTGAGGTCATTTAACTGTCGAGGTCATCAGAGGTCCAAGGTGGAAAACCTGCCTGTGCTCTTTGGAATATATGAAGACAATGTCATTATTGTGTAAGTTCCCTAAAACTCCTTACTACTTTTCTCCAAGCCGGCGACCAATTATTGTACAGAGGCGGATAGATATTGAATTGGTCTGTCACCTTCTCTCTGTACTGGTCGGGGGTTAAATACTCACATAGACACCAATCATCACCAAAATTCCAAAAGTAGAAGAAACTAAATATTGTTCCACAACACCAAATGCAAAATGCGTTAGAATGATAAAATTTACATGGATAACACCAATGCTACTAACGGCATATTTATTCCAACGACCTGCCTTCCTGTAGGTCTGAAACAAAAAACTTCTTCACAAACAAGTTTCTTTCCTCACAACTTAGTTTAGCATTCCACTCATCACTTAGGAACGTCTTTACGGCTTTTGAGACCATTTCATATACCGTCTTATTCTATGGGAAATGGAGGGATTTAGTTAGTAGGGAGAAATGATGCTAGTGGGTGTGGTCACTTATCTCGACATCGGTACGGTCGACGAATGAGGTCCTCGTCTGTATGTCATTGTCGATCTCGTCAGTGCGGCTGGGCCGTCCGTTGAGTGGTATGCTGTCGCGCTCTCATTAGGCTCTTCGTCACCATCACTGTCCACTTTGTATCAGTCTAACAGGGCGCTTCAACATCTCCGATGACACCAGTTGACTATTTGGAGTTTGTAATTGCACTCCAAATTGGCGTAAACCAAAGTTTTGTCTTATCGTGACGCACAGTTTCTCCTCATGTGCTGCTGCTCGCCGATTCAGTTACGACAGTCAGATCCTCATCACATTCACAGCGTCGATAAAGATTAGTTGATTGACTTGGAGGGGGCATGATGTATCAAGGAAGGGGAACTCCTGTCTTTATCTCTGTGGTCTCCAACTATTCTCAAAGTTCCTCAAAACAAGTTCCAAAATGCTCTGCAGCCTTTGCTTCACTATATAGTGTGAAGCCGCTCCCATTGTGCTTGCCACTCTAACTGATTTCTCGGCTCAGACATGTTTTTTATAACTAATTTACTAACAAACTTCCTTTCTCTAAAGAATTTCATTGGCTCAATCTTATATTGGGGTGTGGTGTTCACTAGAAATTAATTCCTTATTGGTCAAAATGTTCAATTTGCTCCTCCTATTCGTTTCTGTGAGAATTCAATTTTCTAATGATTCATCTCAATTTCTGATTAATTCGCCGACTGTCTTTAGTTTCTTCATTCACTTCTTCTCTGTAACCACTGGTAAAGACTTTATTGTTCTTGTATATTAAAATGACAAACCAACATATAATGGATATTAGTGTCCTTATGACAACCAACGTCATTGTTGTTCTGGGTCGTTGTCTCTGAATTTGTCTTTGGAGTTCCTGTTTGACCCACTCCACTAAACAATAAATGCTAGAATAGAGGGATACATTCTGGCAGGAGGGCCACCTTCCAGGTCAGAGGGTCATTTATGTTTGGGGATCAGAGGGCAAAAACACGTCATCACGTTATTCCCCGTAATTTGGTGCGGGGCTTTGGGGATGGAGAGTGCTGACCACTAGCGGGGAAAGTAGCCAATGTCAAACTCATAAATTCCTTTCACCGTAGAATTTTCTTGGAAGAGGGGGGTTTGAAAAAAAAGGGAACAGCTGGAAGGAAGATACTAGTAAACGGTTTTAAAAACTCCAAGAAGAGGAAAATACTTAGCATATTGGTGTCACAGGGTGTCTAGGAAAACGACTGCAGTGATATGTTTTCTTTTACTCTCTATCCTATTCTATTCTATTCTATTTTATCCTTTATTATAAACATGTGCTAGTAGCCATCTGGGCTACAATTGTGTTTGTTTTGTACATCCTCTAAAGATCACCAGAGGTCAAAGGTAGAGCCCTGTCTGTGCTCTTTGGAATATGAAGACAATTTCTTGTAAAACAGATATGCTTGTTTTGTACATCTTAACCATGTTTATCATTAACTAATGGCCACCACAGATCAATATTATGATATTTTGAGGTCATTGACCTCTAAAGGTCTCCAGAGGTCAGAGGTAGAAACCTGTCTTTGCTCTTTGGAATATGAAGACAGTTTCATTGCAAAACAGATAGCTTGTTTTGCACATCTTAATCATGTTTATCATTACCTAATAACATCACAGATCACTATTATGGTATTTTGAGGTCATTGACCTCTAAAGGTCATCAGAGGTCAAAGGTAGAAACCTGTCAATGCCCTGTGGAATCAGAAGAATTGTAGCACAAATGCATATTTAGTGCAGCGTAACCAACGTCTAGGCCTATCTTTCACAAATGCCTTCAAACATCAATATTCTGATATTTGAAGTTCATTGACCTCTGGAGGTCATCAGAGGTCAAAGCAGACTTACCTCCCGATCTTAAAATGAATCTCATGGTATATACTAACACTGGTGAAAGTTTCATGCTTTAGTCAAATTTTGCACAATTCTAATGATTTTGAGGGCTTAACCGCTCTACTAATATAAGCGTTAACTATATAATCTTTGGTCACTGCAGGTAGCCCACTAGGGGCCTACACATCCCCATCATACACCAATAAAGTTGTGGTCTTCCATGGAACCCGCAATAATATTGATTCCTGTTGTGCATGATTGATGAGATATCACAGAATATTCATTGCTTTTTTATCTCTTTCCTTATGATTCTCTCCCCCCCTCCTCCTTCTTGTCAGATTTTTTGTTTTGTTTTGTATTGTCTTGTTTTTCGCACTCTCACCCGTTTTTATACGTATTTATACGTACTACTAGTAATTATTGGATGAGGGTCTACCACGGCGAGCAAAACTTTCACAGCCCGTGCACACACTCACTGACTGATGAACGTGCACGAATCGAATCGTCGCGAGACCACAGAAATACTCACAGAACTCTTCGCAACACACAACCACAGAATATCTGTGCACACAACCCGAGCGGAGTAAGCATAGACGTTTTACGAGCGGTTTTATTGAATTTGATTGCCAAAAGCCACAGGCTTGCGTGTAAATAAAAAATACGCTGACCGATAGAAGGAGGCGTTCGCCATTTTGGTCCGGGCAAATTTCGACTAGCGACCGTACCGATTAACGTGTAGCGCTACGGAGCATGCAGGGAGATCGACGACGGGATGCAACGGCAGTAGGCTGGCATCTATGCCAAGGTCTCCATCGGAGTTTGGAAATCGAAAAATGTTCTTAAATTCGCAAATTCTACTTAAAGTAGCATAGATCTATGTTGCAAAATGCCTGGTTCATGTGCTGCTTTTGGATGTAGAAACAGGAGAAAAGAAGGGGAGCGGAGATTCCTTTCACAAGTAACTAAAATTACATTTATAGTGTGTGTTAAACAGATTGATTCAAGGCAAAAAAAAAGAAGGAAAAAGAAAAGAAAAGGTCTTGCAAAATTCGTCAGGGGCACTCCGCCCTCCCTCATCTATTCTCGATCTATTGCTACTATAATATAGATAGCTAATACAGTACATAACTATATGCAAGGTCGGCGGAACGGGGGAGGGGGCATTTGCCCCATTTAAAAAAAAACAAAAACAAAAACTCCCCTTTTTAAGTTAAAAAAGTGCTCATTTCTAAGTGTCCTATTTGGCCCTTGAGCCCCCCCCCCCCCCCAAAAAAAAAAAAAAAATCGTTCCTCCACCCTTTGCTATACCAGCAGTTAATTTCACTATAAGATAGTGTGAGAAAAGCTCAGAATACGTAATATATGCCTGGTGACAGGACATATGCTCCGGCATTGATATCTTTCTGAAAGTAGAATTACCATCATGGGTCTGATTGGGCTTTTGGTTCTTGTAAGAAAGGCAGGGTGAGGATTAGGATTAGGGTCACCGTGGGTGTTATGATTTGGGTTAGGGTTTATGTAAGCTTCAACATTAGCATTTCGAGCTTGAACATTAATATGTCATGGAACCAATATGCCTACACGTACTTATAAAAATGATTTATTTCATTTCCACCACCACCAGAAAAAAAAAATAGAAATACAATGAAACACTCGTATACACAGATAGGACTATAGAATGCAGTCCCCTCATACAGAAAAAAAAATATATAACTGCAAAAAAAAAAAAAAAAAAATACAAAAATTGACGCAGTATACTGTATCACAAGGGGCATCCGGCAGTCTAGAGACCAAGAGAACCCTTTGTATTGCATGGACCATGGTCGTGTTGGTCGGCTTGAAAGTATTACCTCGTTGAGAATAAAGTAATTTTTTTTAATTTTCATTTTCTTTACCACTCATAATAAGAGAGTGCTAGCAACTTAAATTTTTGAGTTGTTTCCTTCTCTCATCTCCGACCCCCTCATCTTTTTGCTGAAAGCCAATACGTGTTTGAGCGCTTGTTGTATACGTGTTCACGTGTCCACCACTACTGCGCTGCCCGGACCGATGCTTGTTTTTGCCCGGACAAAGATGGCGCGCGGCCTCTTCATCTCGGCACACGAGCACTGCGTACGCGCCACACGCAGTCCGCGCTCTAGTATATTATTAGTATACATCTCTATGGTGCAGATTAATTGGCACGCTATCTTTTGAACTTGAGAAACAATACTTTGTTTCACACAAGATGATAGCAGAAAGACAACTGATAATCATCCGCTCATGTGAAATCAAGCAGAAGTTTTTCAAAACATTTCAAGAGGCATCTTGGTGAGTTACAGTCTGTTAAACATGCCAATATACTGTGAAAAACAAATTGAAGGCCACCTGCAATAGGCCACCTGCAATAATGCCTCGCATTTTCCGACATCACAAAAACTGTGATCAACACGTTCCATATATACTCGTGATGGAGAGGGAAAATAATAAACAACAACATTGCAAGACTGATGCATTTCTGCCAAGACAACAGACAGGCACTGATATTCCACGTAAAATACATAAACACGTATTTTGATTTTTCCATGCATTTTTCCCACATCATTACACGCTATCATTACACACGTATACTTGATATGGTGTTCAGCTCACTGTGTGCAGACTGAGCACGACCCGATAATTCAGAACCTCTGCCTGAGAAAGGATTGTAGCCTATCCCGTAAGTCAAAAGGAAGCTTTCTTATCATCTCGTGCATCCTGTACTCTGTGTGCAATGCTCTCATCATAGAGACAAGCTTACCTTCACCCTAACTGTTTAGATATTGCCAGTGGAAGACTCTGATGATCGCATACAGTGGCTGTGCACCTATAAGAACGCTGGTCTGACGTCGGGATGTCTATCCAGTTTAGTCGTGGAGGAGATCTGTGTTTCGATCCGTGCAATGTACGTAGGCTCAATCGCGTGCTTCACTGAAGACGCAGATGCTGCCCTGTCTTGAAAGAGATCGAGGGTATAGATCTAGACCAATTTAAGCAGGTTACACTGAATCATCACTTGCTGGCAGAGAGTCTTAACCGGATCATGCAGGTGATATTACCCGCTGCCAGCGTACACTGATTCACACATTGGATGCAAACCGGATGGCGGCCATATTGGAAACAACCAATATTTGGGAATGGGGGCACAACTCTTGGCCATCAGGCCCAAGTGTTAAGGAGTATCGAGCATAAAGAAGACAGTTAGAGTAAATAGTAGTTCCTCTCCTATTTGGAATTGAGGTACCTAAACAAGTCGTTGAAAAAATGCCCCAAAGTGCCTGACGTAATGACCCAAACTTAATTGGATGACAATAGCAAGTTGCAAGACACAGGGTTGCTTCATGTGGAATGCATGTTATGCCTCACAGTATGTCGCTTTCCAGATGGTCCATGACGTCTCTGCATGCTCCAGGACCATGAGTCATTAATCGGAACATACAGCCCATGAGCTTGACACTGACCAACACAGGCCCGCCAGCTCGAAACTAGGTAGCATTGCCCATCAGCCTGACACTTAGGCAAACCAGGCCCAAAAGAGTCCGTCACATGGGGGGGGGGGGGGGGGGGGGGGGGGGGGGGGAGGGGGAGGTCCACAAGACCTCCACTGAATAGATTAAGCTTTCTGATATAACACATATATTAATCTCGTGGGCCTTGTTTTCCTCGAGTGTCGAGCTCGAGGACCGCACAGCTTGTGGGCCTATTATATTTGATGTCGAGCTCATTGACCTTGTTCATCTAGTGTTTAGGTCACGGGATGTATGACTCGTTGGCTGCTTAACTCATGGGCTGTACGACTCGGGCTGTTTTGACTCGTGACGTACATGTGATGAGGTGGGCCTGTTGTTTTCTGGTTGGCATCTGTCACCCTTTCATCCAGTTCAAGGGACTTTGCCATATGCCTGTTTACAAACTATTAAGCATCAACCCAAAATATGGTACTCCTCACCCCACCTTCAATTTTTAAGAGTACAAATTTTGTCCAGTGCAAATTGGATAATGTTGCACATAATTTCATGCAAGCTAGTCTGCATAACTAACCCAAATATGAATATTATATTTGAGGTCACCGCCATCACTGAAGACACGTAAGCTTCATTTCTGAAGTAATTGACCGCTCACATTCCTGAGACCCGTTACTATGAACCAATGCTTTGTGGAATGTGCATACATACTTTGATTATAACGTCAAGACGTGATTTGTACATGATTAAACATTTAGAATTAAACCAATGAAGCCAAACATCAATATTGGCAATCCTACACAAATTTTGATATTCTAAAAGTCTGACCTCGCGTTGTCCTTAGAGGTCAAAGTTGGATATACACAGGGTAATGACCAATGTTCTGTGGAATGAGAAGACACTTCTTGTAGTATAAGTGCTAATAGCATATTCCATGATTGCACACCAGGGCCCCATTTCATGAAAAGTTGATAGATAGCAACTCTTGCTGGAATGGCAATTGTCATAGTAACGACAGGAATCCAGCTTCCTGATTGGCTGTTGCTATTGGAAGTTGCCATTCCAGCAAGAGTTGCCATCCTAACATCTTTTATGAAATGGGGCCCTGGTATACAGTTAACCATTGAATATACATCAAATATCAATATTTTGATATTTGAGGTCATTGACCTGTCACAGTCCTCAGAGGTCAAAGGCAGAGACGTGTAAATAATATCCCTTGATCTGAGGAATAGGAAAACGAATCAGTTGTAATACAAATGAATTTTTAGGACATCGTTATGTTTGTCATCAACCAATTGCACCAAATATCACAATTCTGATAATTTGAGGTCATTGACCTCTGAAAGTCATTAGAGGTCAAAGGAAGAAACCTGTCAGGGATCTATGGAACATGAAGACAATTCCACTGTAACAAAAATGAGTTTTTAGTACATCATTACCATATCTAACATTAATCAATGATGCAAAATATCAATTTTTATCAAATTTTTAGGTCATTGACCTCTGGAGGTCATCAGAGGTCAAAGGTAGAAACCTGTCAGGGTTCTATGGAGCAGGAAGACAATTCCACTGTAACAAAAATGAGTTTTTAGTACATCATTACCATATTTAACATTAATCAATGACGCAAAATATCAATTCTTATCAACTTTTGAGGTCATTGACCTTTGGAGGTCATCAGAGGTCAATTCAGACTTACCTTCCGATCTTAAAATGAATCTTATAACATGTACTAACACTGGTGAAAGTTTCATTCTTTAGTCAAATTTTGCACAATTTTTCGGCTTATCTGCTCTATAATATATATATACATATATACACGTATACATAACCATACAAATATGGTTCTCATTGGTGTTCAGAGTACATTGGTTATCATTTGAGATTTGAGAACTTGTTTTCAAATGACAAGATTTCCTGCCTCATACCCCTATGTAAGAACATTAGACATTTACGCAAATCAAATGTCAGAGAACAATTAAGATGCACAACCCAGTGATTCCGCAACAGTTCAGTACCGTATCCCATTGATTTGTTGAATTCGTTTTCATCAGGTTGGTAATGTTGTATTATTTGTATGTTATATTGTGAAAACTAAGTTGCAGATTGTTTGTATGTTACATAATTTATATTTTATTGTTCGGTTGCACTATCTATGAGGCATTATGGCAATGGGCTTTTATACCTATCTCGCTCTCTCCTATCTCTCTCCCTCTCTCTTGCCCTCGCTTCTTTCTTCTTATCTCTCTCTCTCTCTCTCTCTCCCTCCAAATTACTTTTACGCGAAATAGCGCAACGTTTTAAAAATCACCATCTACATAATGCTTCTCAGGGGTGTATAGAGTTTATTGGTTGTCATTAGAGATCTTTTTGCAATATTCATACCTCTACATCAAAAGAGTATACCAAGCAATATGTCCGTTTGATACGGTTTCATGGGGCGCCCTCCCCGTCCATCAGTGGTCATAATGATAATCATGTGATTGAAATTTAATAAGCCACATTTCTACAATATTTCTGTTGTGCAATGATTATTCCTGAATGTTCTGATATTGTAATATTTTTTGTGAGTTTTTGGAATGTTTTTTTTTTTTCTGATCCATATATTTTGTGTGTATTTCACATCTGCATTCATAAGATTGATATTTTATATTTATTGTACGATTTATATGGATAATGTATTTTTGTTTTTGTCTAATTTTGATCATTAATGATATACAATATTGTTAAAAAGATAGCAAAGTTAAGAGATTATATGGATTGAAATGATGATTTTGATAGAAATATAAGATGAAAACAAATATATTTGACATTTTATATCTTTTTGCACATCTCTTCCCTAGTATTCTCTTCTGTCTCTTTCTATCTTTCTTGCTATCTCCTTCCTACAAGTACCCCTTCTGTGTTTCTCTCTCTCCATACACAAGTGTTTGATATCTCTTGTTATCACTGCCCCCTTAAATTATTTTTCAGCACATGTATAAACAAAATTTGAAAGTTGTTGGAGAAGTATAATGATTTGTGTTTATATATATATATATATATATATATATATATATCCGTTTCCATACACGAGTGTTTGACATCTCTTATGTTATCACTGCCCGCCATTTTTTTTTTCAGAACATGTATTTGATGTAAACAAAATGTGAAAGTTGTCGGAGAAGTATGATGATTTGTGTATTTTTGATATATTTTAGTCTATACGTTTGTGTATGTATATGATGGTGATATGAAGATTATGTATAATTTTCCCAGCAGATTTCTCAATGTGTATGTATAAGTGTATTTGATTAATTCTGCTATTTTGGTTATCAGGGTTTTTTTATATATGTATATATAATCGTGTAGTTTTATCTTTTAATCGTAGACTGATTGTATGATTATGTATGCTACCATAAAATGAAATATTACACTGTACAAAATTCTGCAATTCAGCCATGTTCATGGTTGCAAATGAATTTTTTAAAATAAACCATTACCATTACCATTACCATTACCATATGTGACCCTGCACCTCAAAACAAACAAAAAGTCGCCAGACATGAATTTTAAGTTAAGACCATATGTGACCCTGCACCTCAAATCAAATAAAAAGTCACCAGACATGAATTTTTAGTTAAGACCATATTATGAAAGAGCAGACTTTAAGCTTTAAAATGATGTATAACTCAAATCAAATGGACCCTCCTAACCTATCTAAATATTGGAAAGAAAGCACAAACTCAGGAAAAGTGTGAACTGAGAAAAGGGGCTCTGAAGTACAGTGTCTATTCAAGCGCTTAATCTTTACCAAACCGTGCTGGCTGTGCGATGAATGGGACAAAAAACAGGAAGTAAACCACCAGAGTAACAACAATGAAGAGATTATCAGATTAAACTGAAATTAAGCATACCTCATTAATACATTCTGTCCATAATTCATGCCAACTTTCAAAGCAGTAGCACTATCTTTTCAAAAGTTATTGGAGTTGAAACTGAAGAGTGTGGACAAGGTTTTTCAGAAATGAAAAAGGGATTCTAAAGACACACCTAATCACACTATTCTACCAAAAATGTTCGAGATAAACTGCTAAAAAAACACACTTTCCTGCCGTTTTATGATACCAAATTTTAGCATAATGTAAAAGAAGACCCGCTCTATCAGAAAATATGAAAAAGTCAAGTTCGGCTATAGGTTGACCCATTTCACTTATTTTCAGTCCTCATGCAAAATCAGTGTGTGCGACTTTATGTTCGTTTTGAGGTGCACGGTCACATATAAGAATCTGCTATTCGTTTGTAATAATTTTATAGTTATGTCATTGATTTCTATTGAGTTATGAGTTGCTTCGGATTTAGAGGTTAGAAATTTTGATGTAACTTCAAGATATATTATAGATGTGGAAAAACGCATAGTAATACAAGTTATCATCATCCTGTGTTCCATTCAGAAACTGTTGCTTTAATTAGATAAGAAATTTTTTCACTATATATAAAAGTGTATTACTTCACATTGTTCTTCAACATCTGTCCATGTGTTAATATGCAGTGTTCTATCATGTCCTCGATTTTATTCATGGTTTCAATTCAGTATTATTATTATCATTATTTGCATTAACCTTGACAAAATACATTACAAGTTATGAAATAAAAGCACAAAAACGAAATCTTGGCGAAATTATACTGGTCAGTGATAGACATACAATCGTAAAGCAATCTGTCGGTGCTGCCTTTCTTGCTTGTGGTGATAGGAATTCTGTTTGCTTGGAACGTGGAGTCGTTTTGTTTACTTCAATAGCCTACTTCACGGAAACTACACTCGGCAACATGACCTTTTTTAACGTTTTATTCGAATTCTATTCATCCTTGGAATTTCCCAACACAAAAGAAATCCAAATAATCTATCATTACGCCATGAGGATAGCACAATGATACGATTTGTTCCGCGTCAGATACGTATCCCTTGTGAACTCTTGTTTTTGCTTCCCATATGCACTCTAAACACGCTAGGCTCACATATAGGGTCGTTGAAAATTCCCCAATGTTTTATTAAGAAAGCTGCTCCCATAATATTGAACGGGCTTATGATCACGGAGAGCTGCCTGTGTTCTCTGTATGTAAGCGAGTGGGTGAGCGTGTGTGTGCGCGTATGAAAGGACTGAAATCAGTATTTTATAAAATGGGTTCAAGAATGTGGCCAATTGGAAACGCTGAAATGAGTCACGTGTGCGTGTATTAATTTCTCACTAACATGCACGGCCTGACGTCACAATGTTTACACTAGCAGTGCGCACTCAATCAGTTGTTACAAGTGCGTCGCGCACTACTATACGCGCTGTCAATCCTGTAAACAACTTCTAGTTCGGGCTGCCGGCCGGCCTTTCTTGTGTGCATAACATGTGTGGCATACGTATACTCTTATACGTACAGTACTTGTATGTGCGGGATTTCCGAGTGCGACGTGCGTAAATGTTTGGGACGAACATCTTCGGACATCTTGACTCTTGAGCGAGGTCTACATGTAGCTGACTGGTACTGACCCACAAAGGTACGTGAAAAATGCTGTTAGTTTCCGACCCATTTTATAAAACAAATGATGCACAGGATTATTTCGTGGCGTTAGTGGAGATGCACTCTATCCTGTGCATCATTTGTATATTATAAAATGGGTTCAAGAACGTAGCCAATAGGAAGCGCTGAAATGAGTCACGTGGGCTTTGATTACTTTAGTACCATTGCACTGCAGTACCAGTGCGCACCAAAGTTTGGCACACATGTAGCCCAAACCAAACTATTTCGATTTTTGATGGGCGCCCTCTGGGGCGGCCATATTGGCAACATCCAATATGGCCGCCGTGTAGGTTTAAAGGTCACTTGCAATTGAAAACATAAAACGGTTACAATAATTTAAAAAGTCAGGGTAAGAGGTTTTCTGGGTCAAGGAATTCGAATCTGAAGTTTTTTTATGGGCTAAAGTCAATTTTTCCTTATAAGGTCACCTAAAGGTCATTTAGGGGTAAAGCCATTGTATTTCATAACAGGTTATTGAAAAAATGGCTTGCCCATGGTCAGTATTCCAGGAATGCCAGCCTTAGTAATAGAATTGCAGTTGTCGACGGCTGAAAAAAAGACATATTGTTTGTGAAGAGCGCCCTCCGGGGCGGCATATTTGCAAAATTCAATATGGCTGCCACCTACGTTTAAAGGCCAGTATAACAATTAAAAACCTTTAAAGTGTTACAATAATTTGAAAAGTCAGCTTTAGAAGTTTTATGGTTCAAGGAATTCGATTCTGAAGTTGTTTTTATGGTCTGATGTCAACTTTTCCTTATAATATTTCCCTAATGGTCTTTTGGGGTCAAACCATTATATTCACAATAGGTGATTTTAAAAATGGCTTGCCTATAGTTAGTATAGCAGGAATGCCAGCCCTGCTAATAGAGAATTGCAGTTGTTGAGGGCTGTGGGAGAGAGAGGGGTGGGCTTCTCACGAGTAACATCAATATATCTGCTTTCGTGTTAAAGATTTCAAACACTAGCTATACACTCATGAATTATAATAAGAACCCCTTTCTGAGAGTAATAAGGTTCAAGGGATCTTACTCAGATCCTTATTTCACAATTGAATTTGAACACATTGTAACCCTTCAATTTCATTTTTAATGATTACTTACGGTATTTTTTTTCTGCATCATTTCAATTATGGCCTGTTATAATAGTGGCTACACAAGCTTTTAAGTGAGGTTCTGTCCAGAGCTATGAAATATCATAGTTCATGTCACAATCATTCCATTTTTTTTTTGCAGGCGCTAAGAGGAAATGTCCTCACCGACTGGTCATATTTGCGGAATACTGTTTGCATTCGCTTTAATAACAGTAACAGCCAAAAGAGCTAGTTAGAATTATGGGTAATGCCCTTTCAAAGAGTTTTCAAGATTTGATTATTGGATCATCATTTTTATCTTCATCTACAAGGAATGCGACAAAAAAAAAATACGTATATGAGATATAGAGTCCTATTGCTGCCTAATACATTAATAGTTCAGCAATAATGGGGGGGGGGGGGGGGGGGCTACTCTCTATATTACCAGCGTCCTTGACGTTACCACCAAAAAGTGAAGTGTTTTTATTTTTCTATTGCAGTTCAGGGGTCCTCAATCACAATAGATTATCATAATTCAGATTCACTCCTAATCTGGATGAAAAATAATAATTCTGTCGTGTTTAAAAGAGTTTTTAGTGCATGAGGTTGGCATCAATTTGCTATTTTCGAACTTGTGTAAGAAAGTTCGATTCTAAAGTCCTTATAGGAAATTTCATTTTAAAAAGATGTCTCTGATAACAAGTCCCTGCGACTGCGAAAGCCATGTCAACATCCCCGTGACTTCCAAACAAATAAGTTGTCCCTTCGTTTGAAGACGTCTCGGACGTCGCCCTGAAAATCGCGTCAGTTGTGACAGCGAAAATAATTTTCTTCGAGACGCTGGCATTGCGACAATATCTCCTCCTGGCCTAACCCTATAGGCTCTCAATCCCCCTCCCCCCACCCCACTTTAAGTTTGCAGCAATATCAAACTACTGACCATGGCTCGTCTGACACCTGCTCTACATTGTGCATTTTCACATTCATTCATTCATTCATTCATTCATTCATTCATTTCATTCATTTTTTCCATTTCCATGTTTTCCACCTCCCAATGCTTGCCTTGAAACAGCTGTAGTGCAGAAGAAAGACATTTGGTACTGAAACATTGCGGAGAGTGGCTGATAGTACTAGTAATTGCCATATACCTGCGCCATCTTTACTCCAACTCCACTCCCTCAAGTCAGGGATCACATCGTGACCCATGCTGTCATGATTCATAGAAACTCACTTGTAGCAGCACTCATCTTCGAAATGTTGATACAGCGCTGCTTGAGCAGATAGGGTGGTGTCTGATGATCTGCTTGCGTATGTTATGACGAGATGATGCCTACCTTCGTTGACCCTGGCTGCCCCATAAACCTTGTTGCTCATCAATCCTTGCTGGACATGAGCACGATTATCAAAGCAGTTTATATGTCAGTGAGCTCTGGTTTGCTGACCCATACTACATGTACTTAGGCATTTTGCATGCCACATCAAAGCAAGTCTGAAGTAATGTCGCACCCTGTCAGATCCTGATGTTGGGCTCTGGAAGAGAGGTATGCTGTACAGGAAAGAGCTGAAAAGGCCTTTATCTTTGGAATACCACGACCCACCCGTAACTTCCTCAGATCAAAGGGATTAAAACAAAAACAGACTACAGAAAATGTGATGTTATGCTCATCCGTACGATTGTATACTGTTTTCAGAAAATGCTTTCAGAAAACGTTATGTCTTCCTATGTAAGGATATCTTTGCGTAGATCGCATCTAAGTTGTTGGAACGCTGAAGGGTTGTGAGATCACAATTCCTGTTGGATATTACCGTCTGGAATCAGGTGCTCAGGATGAGTTTTCTGTCCCATTTATTCTCGAAGATCTGAGCGCTGAAAAACGAGGCAGCTCTTTATTTTTCAATCTTATTTTCCAGGAAGCCGCTACGCTGTTCCAATCATAATTTGAGATTTGAGTGGTGCCATCACCATCTCTTGTCAGAGGACTGCACATTGTTGCTGCACAAAAATGTTAAGATTAATTTCTTTAGGATCAGTATCCCATACAACATCAATATAGTTTCCCTAGTCATTTGCGTCTTCAGTAAAGAACGGTTTCGTTTGATAAAAAGAGAATAAAAAAGAAAAAAAAAAGGTCCTAACCCTTCAGCTGAATTGGCTTCACCTACTCTGATAAGATACTGCCACTAAAGGACTCTAATGATCAAATTTAGTTAACTGCCCCTAGAATACTGGTGTGACCTGGATTGAGGAGCTCGATTCCCTGGAATCTAATCTTCGGCCACTGCTTCCTTCACTGAAGAAGCAGACGCTGTCTTGTCAAGGGAGAAAAGGCATACACCAATTTCAGCAGGAGAATCATATCACTTGCCAGCTGGAAAGTTGTATAATTGACCATGAAAGGTGACGAGGTGGCTCAGCCGGTAGCGTATGACTTGCGGTCTAAAGACTTGTAGTCCGGCGCGGGTTCGAATCTCACTTATCTCAAGTCTAGCTGAGCAATGGTGTGAGTTGTCATGCCATCCCATCTAGTAGAGGCACAACACTTTGCACTCCATCACTAGGAATGCTATAGGATATAAAAAAGGTGGAGTTCCGTGTGTGAAAGGATCAAAAACCCAGACACATGAAGAGATCCCGAATCGGCATTCCGTTATCGGAAAACTCAAGGTTCATAACCCGGTAAAGTGGTCCACCTCAAGTACCTAGACCTACAACTGGCCAGCTATACAAACAGACCAGCTATAGTTGCATACGGGCTATCCAGCTATCTCGTCAAAAGGAAAAAATGAAGACAAAATAAGATTAGGTGTGTTTATTACTCTCTTTGTCATTGCACCCTGATTCAGCACCCTGGAACAGGATGGCGGCCGTATTCAAGCATATATATATATATATATATATATATATATATATATTGTAGCCTTCTCTCCTCTGTTCGCTAGTGTATATGTGTTTGTATACGCTGTGTGCCATCCGGCCCCGGCAACTAGCTGGAGAAGGGTCAGGATGGTCCGAGCTAGGCTGGGGTCCGTTTGGTTGAAATATACAACCAGGCGTGGAGAACGGCGTTGAAATGTACCATATTGCTGGGTTACTTACTACCAGTCTATTCCCATTACTTGCTTACTACCAGAATACTACCAGTCACAATTCATCCAACGAAGATACCAGTACCAGAGCAGCTCGTCCAATCGCAGATACCAATACCAGAGCAGCTCATCCAATCGCAGATACCAATACCAGTGCAGCTCATCCAATGCAGATACCAATATCAGATACCACCAGTTCACTCGCATATTATTTAAGCAGCACCGTAATTGTATTGCACTACTCACCGATACTTATGTTATACTGCAGCAGACTTCAAAGGAAACGGTCCTCTTATTATTCTCCGACCGCTATATTTCCGAAACAGTTACGCATTTTACTTACTGACCTTTTCCTCAAATACTAACGCTTATTAACCCTCCTCATCATACGGAAATGATTAGATAACGAAGCAATGAAAGATTATTACTGAACATAATCACATCTCCAACAATTATTACCCCTCTAAAATTTCTAACAAAACAATCCATAATCGTCAGTTTCCTTGTAACTGATCGATTCATGATCGATTGCTAAAATAATCGATCGATTATATATTCGACCACGAAACTTTCAATATTGGGCTAATTTTCACCCGTTTTCTTACTAATACACTAATCTACCAATTTTCCATTGGTTACACGACACCCCTCCCTCGCTAAGCTCGGTCCCCGAGCTGACAAATAACAACTCGACAACTTGAACTGGTAAGTATAAAATACAACAAAAGGCAACACTCGATAAAAACCTTGCTACTATCTCAACGTCTTGATAGCATTTTCCTCAAACAGCCAACCACATAACGTTTTATACCAAACATCTGTACGTTCTAACTTCCGCACGAATGGAAACCTCATGAGCACTGCTCAAATCACAAAATCCTACCGGGTCTCACGTCCTATAAACATGAACATGCTGTAATCTGTCTGCTAACACATTGTGCTGAATGAGCAAAACATGGCACTTCCCGTTTTAATGGGCCTTCACTGTTTAATTTTCATCCTAGCAAATCAAGTAAATGATACCAGCCTAATCAAACATACATCATCCAAGATTACTGCTAAAATCTCCTTAAATAGAACACGGTCTCTACCACTTTGGTCCTATTTCTTCTTGAAAGAGAGACAAAACATAACTCGGTGTGATTACTCCAAAACAACCCGGTTTTATCTAAACCGCAACTAGTATAAAAAAAATCCACAGTCTGCACTGTTAATCCCAATATGATAACAAAAAGGATACATCTCTGGTAGTATGGTCTTTGCTAAACATCGTTATCTTCCATCACTACCAATTAAGTGAATACCTACTTGGTATAAACTAAACTGCTTATGGTTACCTATGACGCATAATGCTGGTACATGTATAAACAACCGACTTGTTCACCTTATACCAGCCACTGCTACCAATTACACATTGATAACTGACACTCGAAAACCATAACCCTACATTTGATATACAGTTGTATGTGAATAGTTAAAATAACAACTAGGTGCATGGAAATTGTACCATTTTCACACCATTTTATTCCAACAACATATATACCATATATGAGCAAAACATAGAATCTTAGCATGCAAAACTAAGTCCAGTGCGATACTTAATGTCCAATGTTTACAGCTCATAAATCGGCAAAGCGTCCATCACGCTCATCCCGGTTTTCGTCCTTTCATTTATTTATTGTCCATAAATGTTTCAAAATTTAAACCAAATTAGAAGAACACTAATTGCTATGTTAAACTGGTTCCCTTGCTCAATCATCGGCCACGGTATCTGTCAGCACCTCCAGCCACTCCCCATACAACGACAATCACCGTTCCGGCACTGATATCACTTGCAGAATCCGAAACACCAACAATCTGCGCGACCAGTATCTGGCCTAGCCCATACCGGTTCCTGGACTAGATGGGGGTAGCACTCGTGAGTCCCACATGGCGTATGGAGTTTATGTCGGTAACAGTCTACGACGGATCTGCTACCACGCAAGAAGTCAAGGCCCAATATACCTTCGTGGCGTATGTCAGCCACAATTACGTCTGCCGTGTACGATAGAAGTCCCAGTTGTAAAGCGACTGTTGCCTTCCCATCCATTGCCAATAGCGATCCGTCCGCCATCATCATCGGCTCATCCAGTGGGCTTAACGGTGGCTTACTGCTCGAGTCAATCGTGTCGTAAATCCTCCTGGCTATGAAGGAATGGGTTGAGCCGGTGTCCACCAACGCTTCAACTCGTGCCCCATTTACTGTGGCTTTTATAAACAGTCCGTGCCAAGTCCCATCGAGAACTGTCCTTTGCTCACTTTCAGCAACATTGCTGGCCCCAGCGGACCGCTGTTTACCCCTCTGGTTCCTCGCCATGTCGGAAATGTCCTGCATGAATGCGAATACCAAAAATGAAATATCATGAGAGTTCAGTCCCCAAACAGTGAGAGTTCGACATGCCGATATGTGCATGCCTAGAAGTATCTGGGGGGACGTCTGTTCCGTCTCGGGTATGGGTGCGGTTCATAGCTGGAATCTCTTCCAGGCTCATCATCTTCCAAAGCCAGCTCTGTTGATACAGTCTCATCAACTTGATTTGGGTGGGCATCTGAACCTCCACGTTGGCCTCTGCACCCCTGTATATGGCTTCAGGCGGTCCACATGAACCACCAGCGGCCTGGTCCTTGGTGAAAGCTGCAGCCGTAGCGTAACATCTGATAGTTTCGTGACGATCAAGTATGGCCCCAACCATTTCGTCTGCAACTTGGGACTGCAGCCCTTCTTCCGCATCTTTCTCCGGAGCCACGCATACTGCCCAACATTGTATGCTGCGACATGGGCCCTCTGATCGTAAAACCGCTTCTGTTTTCTGCAGGCCAGCCCCAATCTAGCTCGTGCACTCTGATGTGCTCGTCTCATCCTTGTACGCAGACCCTCTGCATAATCTGTGCAGACCTCCTCCTGGTGGTCAGCATCATCTGGTTCAGCGACATCGCCTGGCATCAGCACCTCTCTCCTTGCACAGATGTCACATTCACGCAGAGCAGACCGGAAATCTGCTGCCATCCCAATCCAGAAGTATCGTAGCCGAGCACGAGCTAGCGACTTGCCCATACCAAAATGGCCACCAGTCATAGAAGCGTGAACCGCCAAAATCACATCTCTCACAAGGACTCTTGGTAGGATAATCTGCCTCATCACAGTGCTACCATCTGCTGCCTCCCAGCGACGGACAAGGACCCCGCTACTAACCTCAAGCGCTTCCCAGTGATCCAAGAGCTGTCTTGCCTTGGCAGACCATGATGCTGCTTTTTCATCAGACGGTCGCTCAGCTGCCAGTTTAGCGGCACGAACCGGATTAATGTCCTCGTCTTGTTCCTGTAAACTGCCAATATCGGGAGCCTCATCTGCTTCTTGCTCTACCAGTACCCCGGCTTGGTCTGCTGGTATCTCCTCATCACAACCGCATTGTCTACACGGTCGGCGTGACAACCCGTCTGCATTGCCATGACTTCGCCCTTGCCTATGGCGGATCTCAAAATCATATTCCGAGATCAACTCCAACCACCTTGCCAGCTGACCCCTGGGGTCCTTGAATCTGACAAGCCATTGCAGCGAGCCATGATCTGTCCGTATCACCACATGACGGCCGTATAGGTACTGACGAAACTGCTTCAGAGTGACCACCACTGCTAGGAGCTCCTTCCTCGTCACACAGTAATTTCTCTCCGCTCTCCGCAGTGTGCGGCTTGCATATGCCACCACCCTCTCAGCACCATCTTGGACTTGGGAGAGCACGGCCCCAACACCAATGTGGCTGGCATCAGTATCGAGGATGTAACTGCCATCTGGGCGTGGATAGGCCAGGATGGGAGGCGATGATAATCTCCCCTTTAGCTCATCGAATGCCTCTTGGCATTCTTTCGTCCAGAGGAACTTGTGATTTTTCTGCATTAGCTGGTGGAGCGGTTTAGCGATGGAGGTGAAGCCTGCAACAAACCTGCGGTAGTACGATACCAGCCCCACAAAGCTCCTCACTTCCTTGGTGGTCCTTGGTGTTGGCCATTGTTGAATGGCGGATGTCTTGTCTGGATCTGTTGTCACTCCATCCTTCCACACGATATGCCCCAGGTACCTAACGCTGGTGTGAAATAGCGAGCACTTCGACGGCTTAAGCTTCAAGCCGGCCTCACGGAGTCGCTGGAAAACCACTCGAAGTCGTGACAGCTCATCTTCCACTGTCTTGCCAAAGACAATCATGTCGTCCAAGTACACAAGCAACATTTCCCAGGTAAGGCCTGCCATCACTCTATCCATCAGACGCTCGAAGGTGGCTGGCGCATTACATAGCCCAAAGGGCATAACGCGCCAGGCATACAACCCGCCATTAGCGATGAAGGCTGATTTCTGCTTAGCCTGGTCGTCAAGCTGCACTTGCCAATACCCACTGGCAAGATCGAGGGTTGAGAACCACTTTGCCCCGCTGAGTGCATCCA
The DNA here is from genome assembly GCF_040938485.1 of Diadema antillarum. Classification (NCBI taxonomy): domain Eukaryota; kingdom Metazoa; phylum Echinodermata; class Echinoidea; order Diadematoida; family Diadematidae; genus Diadema; species Diadema antillarum. The sequence goes on along the minus strand of NW_027271239.1, from coordinate 253,973 downwards.
GCGTGTCATCTATTCTGGGCAGCGGATAAGCGTCTTTCAGTGTTGCAACATTCAGTTGGCGGTAGTCTATGCACATCCTCTTGCTCCCATCCTTCTTTGTTACCAGGACCACGTTGGAAGACCAAGGACTGCTTACTTGCTCAATCAGCAGCTGAGATAGTAGCTGATCTATCTGTCTATCAATCTCCGCCCTCTGCTCCGCTGGATATCGTCTTGGTGCTTGTCGCACTGGTCTCGCATCACCAGTATCAATGCTGTGCTGCTGGACTAGGTCAGTTCTGCCCAGATCTGTTGGTCCGTGTGAGAAGACATCTGCAAAATCTTCCAGCAGCTCTGCTACTTGCGTGCGGTACTGCTCTGGGACCTCTTCAATGCTTCGCTCGTACAGCTCTGCCACATGTGCTGGCATACCATCACCACCGTTCTCGTCACGTGGAATTACCTCGACCTGTTCAGCGTTTTGGAGCTGAGTCAGACACGCCACCATAGTGCCCTGCTTCACCACTCTCTCTTCCTTTGTGGGGTTGTAAACTCTGATAGGGAGTACCTCAGCATTCGCCTCAACGACAGCCCTTGCTACCAGCAAGCCCTTACTGAGGGTCTCAGCCTGGTTGGTAGGAGCTTCCAGCAGGCCAACTCCTGCGATTGGTTGTGGCCTTCCACCTGCCACCATGCCTTTCAATATTGCCTCGTGTCCTGGGGGTACTGAACTGGTCTCGCTTGCTATGATTCTGCGGCAGAAAGGCTGACCCCGATGATCTTTGCATTGGATCGTCTCCCATGGCAGCTGCAGCTCCAGTTTGCGGCAATCCAGCACCGACTGTGTTTGCATCAAGAAGTCTAACCCGATGATACCTTCATTGTGAAGATTGGCCACCGTTACCTCAAACACGAACAGCAAATGTCCCATCTGGATTTCAGCCAGTGTTTTACCACTGGTCTCGAGTGGAGAACCGTCTGCTTGGCGCACTGTACGAGTTGCTCGCTGCAATACCGGTTTCCTTGCATCTTCAATCTTGCTGAAGATCGCATTGGACACATGCGTCTGCGATGAACCGGTATCAATTAGGAATGTGATGGGCTGACCGTTGATCTTAGACTCAACATGAAGACCGTGGTATCTGCTATTGCCAACTGGCCGTGCTTGCTCTGCTTGTTCAGCCTGGGGTGCTGGCTGTGGTTGTTCTGGTGTCCTTTGTTGCACGCCACCAACATCGCTACGAAGTGGAGCTGGTCCCCACTCTGGCTGACTGCGCACTGGTATCTGCTCGATATTTGATGCTTGGGGGCAGTGTCTCCAACCATGGCCAACTTGATTGCAGTGGTAGCACCTCCTTCTGTCTGCATTGATGCTTGCTGGCATACTTCTAAATGGTTGCTTCACTAAACGTGGGCAATCTCGTTTCCAATGGCCAGCTTGGCCGCAGTTGAAACAATTGTTGCTCTGGTCCCCAGGCAGTGATGATGCCGGTACCCTTGCAAATTGTGATGTCGCGTTGGTTCTCGATCGTGTTGGTGGAGAAGATTCCACTCTGGAAATCAGCTCTTCCACTGCTTTCGTCATTCGCCTCATAGCGCCGTCTTTCTCCTTGGTTGCAGGGCTCTTCTGCTCTACATCATCAGTCGCCAGTGCTCTACTATACCGCTGTGACCGGCCATCGCTTCTCTCCGTCTCCATCCTCAGGAAAGCCTCTGTACTCAGTGCTGCTTCAATCGCCTCATCAAGTGTGCGGGGCTGGGCACGGAAAAGACCTTCTCGTATCTCTGGTCTTACGACCGCGTCCATGAAGTGGCCTCTTGCTAAGCGATCTTGCCCCGCCTCGTCAAATTCTTGGTAGGCTAATGCAGTCAGCTCCCGAATACCCTGCCCCAACTCCTGCAGAGTCTCCTTTGGTTTCCTCCTCCTGGTCCGCAGCTCAGCCAAGAAGACCTCGGATTTGCCTGCTGGGCCGAACCGTTGCTTAAGCCTATTTACCAGCTCGCTGTACGTTAACCTCCTTCCTGTCTGTTAAACAAGGACCTTTACAACTGGGCCTCGCATGCTGGCAGCCAAATACTGCAGTGCTTCATCTTCGGACCATCCGTTCACCCCTGCGCAGGCCTCAAAATGACTCAAATAGTCAAGAATCGGCCCCCTGCCGTCGAATCTATCGGGAGTCATCCGCAGCATATCTCCACCTCTATATCTGCGCTGGTACCTGCCTTCGTCCCACAGTTCTGGTCTTCGCCACGGTGTACCCATTGCTGATGGTGCTGCTGATGAATTACTTCCACCACCTACCAGAACTTCATTTACTGGTGCTGGCTGGTTGCCCGTTGCTGGTGTCTCCGAACTGGTCTGCTGGATCCTGCTGGGGCCGCCTGCCATCCTACCTTCACATGTAGGACCACTCTGCCATTGCTGACTTCCAGTCATCATGCCGACACCAAGCCGTTGCGCTGTAACTGGTTGTTTGCGATACCTGCTGTATCCATCTTTGACTGGTCTGCTTTCAGGAGTTGCAAAGCTACTGGGGAACGAATGAGGAATCTCAACGCTTCCACCAGATCGCCTCGCAAAACTAGCAGGAACTTTACTTCCGGATGACTCTGCTGCAGCATTTGGTGCTGTGATGAAGCCATCCTGGTCTAGCGGTGTGCTGCTGCAAATTCCTGCCCTTCCTGAACTCATCGTTCCTGAGCTGGGGTAGCTGGTGGTAGCTGGTCCCTGCGACGGAGCTGGAGTTCTTCCGAGTGCTGCACGAAGATCTGTCATCATCGCTTCGACGTCTTCCAGCTCCTGTTCTGGCTGCCACCAAATTTCCGCTGGAGTTTGCTGACGCACGCCAGCAGTTCTTACTGAGTGATGCATCTTGCGCTGCCCTGTCTACTGCCAATCCCACTCTTGACACCACGTGTAGCCTTCTCTCCTCTGTTCGCTAGTGTATATGTGTTTGTATACGCTGTGTGCCATCCGGCCCCGGCAACTAGCTGGAGAAGGGTCAGGATGGTCCGAGCTAGGCTGGGGTCCGTTTGGTTGAAATATACAACCAGGCGTGGAGAACGGCGTTGAAATGTACCATATTGCTGGGTTACTTACTACCAGTCTATTCCCATTACTTGCTTACTACCAGAATACTACCAGTCACAATTCATCCAACGAAGATACCAGTACCAGAGCAGCTCGTCCAATCGCAGATACCAATACCAGAGCAGCTCATCCAATCGCAGATACCAATACCAGTGCAGCTCATCCAATGCAGATACCAATATCAGATACCACCAGTTCACTCGCATATTATTTAAGCAGCACCGTAATTGTATTGCACTACTCACCGATACTTATGTTATACTGCAGCAGACTTCAAAGGAAACGGTCCTCTTATTATTCTCCGACCGCTATATTTCCGAAACAGTTACGCATTTTACTTACTGACCTTTTCCTCAAATACTAACGCTTATTAACCCTCCTCATCATACGGAAACGATTAGATAACGAAGCAATAACTGTATGAAAGATTATTACTGAACATAATCACATCTCCAACAATTATTACCCCTCTAAAATTTCTAACAAAACAATCCATAATCGTCAGTTTCCTTGTAACTGATCGATTCATGATCGATTGCTAAAATAATCGATCGATTATATATTCGACCACGAAACTTTCAATATTGGGCTAATTTTCACCCGTTTTCTTACTAATACACTAATCTACCAATTCTCCATTGGTTACAATATATATATATATATATATGAAGAGTTTGTTCGCCAAAAACCGATAAGTCCATTTTTGAAGATTTTGAAGTACGGTCTCTGTCATAAAGTACAAAATAATACCTTTTATATGATATATTGGCCACTATAAAGGTACATTTTTGAAGTTATGGTCAAAAGAAGGAAACATTTTCTTATTATTCTCTTTATTTTTCTTGACTTTAATTGCAAATATCTCCATTTGGCAAATATGGACTTATCGGTTTTTGCGAACAAACTCTTCATATATATATATATATATATATATTTTAAAAAAAGGGGAACTGACCAGAAACAAAATGATGAATAGTGAAAACTTTGAGCAAAGAAAATGAGAAAAGAATACGAAACCGATCGAAGCCTGTTTTCTGTGCCCAAAGTTTTCACTATATATATATATATATATATACATGTATATCTTAAATATGATTTTTCATAGTGATTATATTTGTCATAATATGATATGTAGGGGGATGGAACCGCTCTTGGCCTAATTGACCATTGAAGGAGTATGGAAGAGATGACAAATGTGACAAAATAGGGGTACAAGTGAATTGCAGTTGAACGCTCACAGATGTCATTTCGAAAAATACCCGAAATGCCTGATTTGACCTTTATTTGACCTTGAAAGTGACCTTGAGAGCTGATAAAGACCTTGAATTGCAGAAGTGATATTTAGAATCACATTCTCTAACCCCGTAAAATCTTCCACATGGGATTCATAACTTTAATATCAACCTTTTCAATTTGTAAGTACAGTTGACCTTTAACCCGGATGGCGGCCATATTGGATTTCACCAATATGGCGGCCCCAAGGGTTTTTATTCTTGGCGCCCATCAAAAATCGAAAGAGTAAGGTACAAGGGACCTATGAGCCAAATTTGGTGCTTTTTGAAGAATCTGAACCAAACAGCCCATTTCGAGCCCTTAGGCCCCCAACTATACCAGTAGAGAGCGCGCTTTCAAAAAAAAAAAAAAAAATACCCGCGTGATCGCCATCACACACGCTAGGCATGAAGGGATGCATCGCGCTGATTTCTTGAGGCGATTTCACATTATGAAATAGTGCGCTAGTTCGCAAATTATCCCGCTATTTCGGAAATTTCCCGAGTTGGACTCGATCAGAGCGATAAAATTAGCGCGCTAATTTGTATTCACGTTATCAAATCAAATAGCGCGCTATTTCGTGATCGGGTTAATTTCCCAAGTCAGAAAATAGCGAGCTATTTCGAAACATCGGGCTGATGTGAACACGCCTGCTGAATAAATTTGTAATATCTGATGTAATATTGTGGTATGTAATTGTACGATCAAACATTCTTGTCAACCCGCTGCAATTGGGTTTTGGGTCTTGCCATCAGGTTCTCCGAATTCATCATTAGCAATTCCACACTCTACTTCGTTTCCCACTCTTCCTCCTTCCCTCTACCTCTCTCTCACTTTCTACCCAGAGCTTGACGGCAGGCACCAAATGGCTTAATAGCTGTACATGTTGCTTTTTGTGTCTTACTGAACATAACCTTGTGATAGTTCTAATGCAGCAACAGTTTATAAAGGATACAAAAGGAGGCTCTATAAGCAAATCATGTTCTACCCCGGAAACAAATGATAGCTCAGTCACATAGCGTTTCACATTTTAGTATAGTTTTTTTTTCTTGTTCTTTTTTATCACATAGGCACACCCCGCTTTTCTTATTTGGTACCATTAACTCGCCTGGTCTTATCTTCTATCCGTTCTCCGTTTCTTTTTCACAAACGCTGCTTACTCGGGGCTTACAGCCAAGCTTGCTTTCATGTAGGTCCCGTCATACTTCTCTTTGTTCAACCCCATTCATTACAATTGATGTGTTATTACCATGTATATTGTTTGTTTTTGCACATTGTCTACAAGGTAAAAGAACCTGTATTATTATTTCTGATGTGATATTCAGATACGAGAAGTATGAAAATAAATGACTTGAATTGAATTGAATTTTCAGAAATTATTTTCATTTGAGGGATTTTTATTATCATTTGCCATTACATCGTATACATAGTGCATCGTTTTGTTCGCTTTAGATGTGACCGCCCCACTCAAAACCCATAAATATATATATATATATATATATATATATATATGTATATATATATATATATATACATATGTATATATATATGTGTGTGTGTGTGTGTGTTTGTGTAACATTGTGGTTTTTGCTAAAACAAAAGGAAAGAAAGATTTCTGAGAATCAAAATTAAAACAAAAAACAACAAAGAAATATGTTTTCAGGAAAATGAGTCATCCTGCATCATTCAGGAAGTCCAGTCCTTCCGGTCACATTCTCCACTTTTACTTGCCAAATTTGGGCATAATGTCCACTCTCTGCCCTCCTTGGGTCCAGCTATGACCTCATAGCCAGTCATAGCCCTCCACACAAACAAAGTGGCAGTAAAAGTGACGTAGAACTGTGCGTCGGTATATTGGAATTTAAAGTTAAAATATATCATTGGGAAGGGTCCTAAACCCAATAAATAGAGAAGTTTTCCTCTCCTCACTTCATATTGGAATCTTTGACAATCTTATGGGAAAGCATCGAGATATTGTGCAGCAGAATTCGCGAGAGTCAGCTATCTTTGTCTCCGGCAGGGGTAAGTTATCTTCTTCGTCAAACTTAATCTGTGAAGTCTAGTTCAAGTCTAGGCCTGGCCTGGATTATCTATGAGCTGCTACTTGCGCTATTGATCAGTGATAACATTGTTGCTATTTCAAATTGAGTTGAAATAGGTGTCCTCTGTTATGTTGGACAGGGTGATGGGAATGTGCATGGGCACATCATGAGATTTCATTGTCGTTCATACATGTATATATCTGCTATCTGAAATTTAGGGCTCAAACCTGCCTCAGATTCGCATTGGTTGATACGACATTGTTTCTCGGTTATCGAGCCCCTACATTATGTGAGTAGACGTTGAGTTGAGTTGACAAATAAGAAGAACTTGTTGAAAAGCTTTTTAAACGATAGACTTGACAAGATGGATATGTATGTTCATTGCTGCTTTCACAACATCTTGATCAATGACATTATGTGTGATTGTATTGTGAAGTAAACACTCGTGAATGCAACATTCTAGTCATATTGGAGTATGCACTGGCTAGGAACCCCCCCCCCCTCTCTCTCTCTCTCTCTTCCTTTCCTTATCTCCATATCTTGCTTATTGAAGATGATATGAGCGTTTAGCAGCATAAGTCTATAAGGAACTTACATGTCCAGCAATGCATACTGTTGGTTCTTTGAGCAAATTTAATCTTGCTTTATTATGTAGAGTTGTATGAGAGAATATTGAGATATCAATATCTTCTTTGGTAAATTCTTTCTTTGTGGTATATCTGCTAATTACATTTGCTAATCATTCTGCCTTAGATGCATTATTATGATATAGCATGTGACTACTTGTTCAAATTATTTTGAATAGTGAGACATTTATGAACTTCAAGAACATTGTAGAAGATTCATTCTCAAGAAACACTGTGACTGGTGACGTCAAGAGTCTAGAAAACCGAGCAAATTCACTTTAACCTAGTGAACGGACTCTGGACCTAAGGTCATTCAATCCTCTCTGGTCAGCTGAGAGTGAGCATTCTTGACACATTTATGACCTAGGAGCTTTCACATGGGAACACCTGTTACGGAACACTAGGGCTACAGTTAAGCCGGAGTCTGTGCCATAACCTTCTGACATCGTATAAACTTAACTCTTTGGAGAGAAACTAATGCGAATTAGAGATTTGCTATTGTAGATAATGTATCCGTAACGGAATAGCTATAATCATGCAGTTGAAACAAATATTCAATGAGCAAAGCGTGAACTATCAGAATTTAACTATTCATTGTTGAAATGCTAATAATCAACAATTATGTGCCAATTACAAGTGCAGAAATTATATTAATGGATTTCGATACAGAATGTATAACGATGCAAGGATGCAACGAAGCATCACGAATAGGAGTGAACACAACTGAATTGGGACTGTGTATGCTATATTGATGAACCTCATTCATTTAATTCAATTCAATTAATTCCAATTTTATTCCACATTCTAAAAAGTATAAAAAACACAAATACATGTACACGGACATGACATATATTGCACATTAGGTTTACATAAGAAACAAAAGGAATGATGCAAACAGCTATAATCAGCATGTGTGGGAATCAGAAAAAGACCATGATTTATAGGACTTATCAAGGCCGATTCCCTTACAAATGAGGCTACAAATTGCAATCAAAGGTATACATTTTTAGAATGAATCTTTACCATTAGAATTTATACATAAAATTGCAAAAAAAGGACAAAATACACACAAAAGACAAAACAAAACAAAACAACAAGGCAAATATCCCAATAATTATTCAGCTGCACTTTGGATTAAAAACATTCTATATCTACGTTTAAAAGATGATAATGTAGGACATTCTTTGATAATAGCTGGTAACTCATTCTAGGACTTAGCTCCAATATATCTAATTGTAGTCTTTGAAAACTTATATTGGAAAAAAGGTAAACATATGTTATTAGCACATCTTGTGTTATAACTATGGACTGCACTATTTTGAACGAATAACTTATGGAAGGTTACAGGTAAAACGCCTTTAAAATATGAAAACATAAATATGGCCACTTGTAATTGCACTATTTGATCAATTTCTAAAACTTTCATTTTCTTGAATAATGTTGCAGTGTGCTCAAAAGGGCTTACGTCACAGACTATTCTTATTGCACGCTTTTGTAATAATAACACACGGTTTAATAAGTACAATGAAGTGTGACCCCATACTATCTTGAACAATAAGTTAAATGGGGGAAATCATTGTGTGATATATGGTTAAAAGAATCTTTTAAGGAAGTGCATATTTCAAATAACTCATAACACCTACAATTCTGCTTATTTCAATAAAAACATCATTTATATGGTCTTTCCATGTTAAACCATCATCAATTATCACACCAAGAAATGTAATATTATTCACTTGTTTAATTTTAGCATTACCTATATATATATATTTGTAAAACATTTTCATCTATTACCTTATTCTTTGTTTTAAAAATCATATAACATGTTTTTTCTATGTTTAATACCAGGCGATTTGCTACAAACCAAGGATATACTTTCTTCATTTCTGTGTTAACCATATGATTGACTTCATGAACATCCCGACCAGAGAAAAATAAGTTTGTGTCATCTGCAAATAATATAGAAAACAAAGTAGGACTTACAAATTGCAGATCATTGACAAATAACAAAAAAGGAGGGGACCCAGTACAGAGCCTTGTGGAACGCCTGTTTTTACATAACACAAATCTGATTTTATATCATTTACAATTGTATATTGTGAACGATCTGATAAATAACTCTTAAACCAATTCAGAGCACTCCCTCTTATTCCATAATATTCCAATTTAGTAATAAGTATACTATGATCTATACAATCAAATGCCTTTGTTAAATCTAAGAACATTCCAACCACAAACTCATGATTTTCAAATGCATTTGATATTTTTTCCGTTGATTTGAGTAATGCCATATAAGTGGAATAACCATGTCGAAATCCAAACTGCTGATGATGTAAAATATCATTGTTATCAATGAAAGATATCAATCTAGCATTGACTAATTTTTCAAACAATTTGGTGAAAATTGACAACAGCGATATAGGTCTATAGTTTTGTAATTGGTGCTTATCCCCCTTTTTAAAAACTGGAATTACCTTCGCAACTTTAAGCTTCCGAGGGAATATACCATTTTCCAAAGATGAATTAAACATTGCACATAAAGGTTCCATTATAAAACAAATAGATTTCTTAAATACATTGACATGGATATCATCGTCACCAGGACTTTTGTTTATATTTAGATCACTTACAATGATTAATATTTCAGCAGTTGTGATAGGTCTAAAAAACATGGGTTGGCTTTGTGCAGGTTTGTGCAGGTAAGTATGAATAGATTCAGATGAATCATATACATCAGAAATAATATTGCTACCTATAGTGTAAAAATATTCCTTAAAATGTTGTGCGACAGACTCTTTATCATCGATGACCATTGATTTGTAATGAATCTATACAATTAATCTGTCTTTGTTTATTCATGACGTCATTTATGATAGACCATGTATTCTTTAAGTTCCCACGCACGTTGTTAAATTTCCGATGATGATATTCACGTTTTCTTTTGCGTATTTCCATATTTACCATATTCCGATATTGTTTAGATTTCTGTTCATTATTAGCACTACGATTCTTAAGATACTTATACGATACTGTCACAGGGGACTTTCCTCTGAATGTGGGGAACGAAAGTCCTCCCTGCGACTGGGATCTTTTCTATAGTCAAAGGTTGACTTTCTCTAAATGCAGCAGATTGTTAGCAGACCATTCATTCAATCAACTCTTTCGACTTGCGCAACGAATATGCCTCGAAGTAAGTAGCCAATCACACAGTATTCTTACAATATAACAATCAATAAGATTTATTATACTGGTCTCAAATTGTGGTCGTTTACAACAATAACATAGTACAAACTTGAATACAGATATCCAATTCCACTCGATCTTGAGCTTGGTTGCTCTGCTCGTTGGTTTATTCTAGAAGCTCCCGTGCTTGGTTGCTCTAGGTTGTCGACGATGCCCTGCCTGATGTAGCTGGTCGTCTCCCCTTACTTCTGGTCCTCTCTGGAACCGCAAACTGTGGCTCTCTCTGGAACCCTAAACTTGGTCCTCGCTGGAACCCTAAACGGTGGCTCTCTCCCTGGAACCCTAAACACCCTGTTAATTTAATAACATAATACCTCCCTTATAATTTGTGGTCCTTGGTTATTCCTGATTCTATTCATATAACTTCAACAAAACATATAATTATATATTCCATCATATTAACATTGATTAGCCACACATAATTTCCATAATAATGTTTCACCATGGATCATTGTCTTTCAATGTTGAATAGGGGTGATTAATCAGCCCATTAGAATCTAAGCGTTGTTCTAATTCTCTATTTCTTTCACAATGCAATTAAAATTCGGTTTGACATACAAACATCACACATACAATGCAATATCGGAAATTACATAGAAACTTACAAGGCACAAACAACTTGAATTAAATGATCGTGTACTTACAACAGTTGTTGGTGTTTAAACTCGAATCCTCCTAGATTCTCTTCTGGACGGTCAGGCTGTCCAAGCCGAAATGCAACAATCCCTGAATCACACTGATTCCAAATAACACTCTGCTACTCTCTAACTTCGCAATTCTCGAAGTACCGTAGCCTGGTCCTGAGTGTTCCGCAAATTATATGGCATCTGAATTTTGCTCCTAAACATTGCCTATTTATTCATTTGTTGGACCATAGGCCTCCATGTAAAATAAATTACATGAATTGACTTCCTAGAAAGTTTTTACAGAAGTCCTGCCCCCTTTTCTTATTGGTTGGCGTTTTCTGTCTGTTAAAACTTTCTTGAGTATCTCATTTTGCATTGGTCAAGCCTCTGCTTGACGTCATCACTTCCTGTCCACGGAAACCAAAATTCTTTGAAGTGGTCCTGTTTTGACCTAGCTAGAAACTTGTGTTTTGACGTCGTGAATGACGTCCACATACCAGTTAGTATGAGGCATACTACCAGGGATACCCTTTCCTCGTATTTTGACGTCATGTAGGGTTTACTCATCCCCAAAACATTAAATTCCAAATCACTCTCTTTTACTTTGATTGTGCATCGCAACATCTCCTTATATGATTATTTTGATGCAAGCTTTTGTCTTTAAAGCTGCACTTCTTTTGTAACCATTGCGATAACATCAATTTCTTACATGAGCTACCTAATAAACAGTAGTACAATGAGACAAATTATTACGTGACAAATACAAAATATGTCATATCATGACAGATACAATAAATACTTCTTTTTACACATTTCCCGTAGTGTACTATTGAACCATGGTTTTTCCTTCTTTTTCAATCTGTGTACACACTTCTGCAATGGAAAACACTCATTATAAAACAAGAGATACTTGGCAAGAAAGGCTTCAAATTGTTCATCCACACCATTTCTGTTTACAACGTGTTCCCAGTTACAAGTTCGAAGCATATTACAAAAATACTGTATGGAGGAGTCATCAAAGACACGTTGAAATCTGTTGTGCTCTATATTACTCTTACGATTGCATCTTATAACAGCAAATATCGGTAAATGGTCACTTATATCACATGTGAATATCCCTGAGACAGCAATATTCTCTAACTTATTAATAAAAATATTATCTAGGAGTGTTGATGACTGTGTTGTTATTCTAGTGGGTTTTGAGATTACCGGAGAAAGTGAATATGACGAAAACATATCAATAAAGGAATCAGAAAACGACATACATGAAAGTAAATTAATGTTGAAATCACCAGCCACACAGCAGTTTTTCTTTTCCCTCATAATCTTATGAAAAGGCAATTCTAGGGCATTCAGAAACTGGGAAATAGATGCAGCAGGTGGCCTATATACAACCATTACAATAATATTTTCATCATGACAGCATATCTCAATACAAAATGTTTCAATGTTTTCATCAAATAATTCCAAATCTTGTCTTCGTTTAAATTTTAATTCACTACATATGTAAAAACCCACTTTTCCACCAGGTTTATCATTACGTATATTATCTATAAATATATAATTTGGTAGTAGGCAAGTTGAGTATTCTTGTGGCTTAAGCCAAGTTTCTGATACAGCAATGAGTGAAAACCTATGTCCGAAAGTTTGTAAAAAAGTGTCCATATAATTAAAATTCTTCTTTATACTTCTACAATTAAAATGACATATCGATAAATAATTAGTCGTATCTAAATCATCCACAAGATTATCAAAGTCCATTGGAAGATAGTAACTAGAATCATGTTCAAAATATCCACTTTGAATATGCTGGTTGAAGTTACCATAACAGTTTGGGCATTGCACATTGCTATTATCCAGATTAAAATCAATTTGCCGATGACAAATAACACATTCATGTACAGACTTAAAAGACATTAAAACAATAACAAATCTTATATGTTAATATAAAAGAAGCTAAAAATATTAAAAAAGCACAGGGTTTAAACAAAGGGTGATACAAAAGGTGATAAAAAAGGTGATGCCTGGAGAATTAGTACATATCATATTGCAGCTGTAATACTATAAAATCCGGTGTGGTGACAGTATATAATCATATGTAAATTTACAATCAAAAGAATTCTACCTGTAAAAGCTCAGCTGAGTTATATTCTATCCATGATGTTAAATGTTTTCATTGATGATACAACGTACTCATTATCCCTTGTACATAATGTTTATACATTTCAGGGCTTGTTTGGGTTCAGTCCAATGATCAGAACCTGCAAATAAAAAAGAACATCAGTCAGTCAGTATCCAACATTGCCAGTCCCGGCTCCATTTGTTGCTCGTTACAAAAATTATATTATGTCAACGTACTATGTAGTACGGTCTGCTATGTCGAAATATTGGATCCCGTGAGATTTTCGTGCCAAAATTGATTTTTTTAGCTAACTTTGTCAATTTTGGGGTGCTGAATCCAAAAAAACTTTGGTTCCATATTTTTCGGCTACGTCTTCAGCCGCCATTTTGAATTTCAAAATGGCCGCCATAGCAAACTGTATTTTGACCCAGTTCTCATAATGTGAACATCAATGAAGGTTCAAATTTGATGCAAAAAGCATGCTTATGATATCAGACATTCTGATACATCATTTCCTGATATTGTAGAGTGTTTTAATACAATTTGAGGGCTGTCATCTTGAAATTCAAAATGGCCACCATAGCATATGTAATTGGGCCTATATCTCATATCGTATGCAGTGTGTAAGGTTCTAACTAGGGGCAAAGAGCATGCGCATGCTATCAGACTTTCTGAAACATCTTTTTCTGTCCATTTTGATATTATACTAGTAGGTGGCCATCTTGAAATTCAAAATGGCCACCATACCAGAATGCATATTTTGACCCATATTTCATGTTGTAAACAATACAGAAAGTTCACATTCCGGGCATAAACCAGGCTCATGATGTTGAACATTCAGATGCACTTTGATCCCCTCCTTAAAATTGCAGATCATATTTGAGGCTGCCATTTTATCTTTCAAAATGGCTGCTTTTCAGCTAATATCTGTGGTTACAAGCAACTTTTAGGCATACCAAGTTTATGGAGGTGTGCATTGTACATTATTTTACAAACATACACACACATGATTATACATCCTGTAATAATGGATTATTCGCATTGGCTGCCACTCTTGAAATTCAAGATGGATTTCTACCCATATTTGGTGCTGTAAGATCTTTATCCTGCAAACTCAAGCACGCTGGAGCACTTTCATGTACAGGTAGGACCTACAAATATGTGGAAGTCAATCACTTTAATAAATAGTATTATCATTGCATAGGCGGGACTGTTTCCTGCAGGTACATTGCCACTATGAAATGCAAAATGGCTGCCATGGGAAACAATCCTTCAAGAGCATTGCATTTGTTTAAAACTTGTGAATGGGAAATCATGTGATTCTGGTGTCAAAGCAAATGACTTTCAAAAGTGCCTCAATAAACTACTGTGTCTGAGTGACTAAATGCCCCCATTTAGACGAGTTGGTTGTGGAGTTTAAATAAACAATATTAGCCGTGTATCGGAAATTTACTTACTTAATGTCTTCTAGGCTCGTTCCCTGCATGTGTTTTTGAAGTCACAGCACATGTATAGGGTTGTACACAGTGGAGGATTGGTTCTAAATTCTTCCAGAAACAATGACTTTTGCATTTCTTGCCATATGAACATGATAATGAATTCTGTGGCTACACCGTTGTTGTAGCGAGCTCAAAGCATTTAATTGCACAGTTTATGTATATCCGCTGGAAATAACGATAATGTACCATATTATACTCCCCTGAAGTAGAGGCACAAATTAGGTTGTGAAGGTTTACGAGTTTTGTTCTCTGGACGTGTTGTATCAAGATTCTACGAGATCAAATTGTCCAGGTTGAAGTCATCCACGCCCAACTTCTGGAAGGCATGGACTGTTTCATTGCACATTCTGCATGATTCAAGGCTTAGAGAATTCTTGATCCATGTGCTCTTTGAGACATCCTCAAATTTTCAACTTCAGCCTGTGCCATGAAAGGCATGACCAAGCAGACCTTTGTTTTTCGCAACAATTTGCAGAACATAATCTCTCAACAGTGTCAATTGTACTTAATCATCTCCTTTTCCAGTGATGGAGCAGACAACGTACGATGCAGTTTTAAAAGTAAAGCAAAGATCCATTAGGAGATTGAAAATGTCAGTGTCTATACGTAATAATCATCAATATCTCTGAAATTCTCTGTTGCTCTTGAAGTAGCATCTAATATATGCAATGGAATGAGGATATCAGCTTCCTCGTTGTGACGGGTGACAACTTCCATGGTATCTTTGATGAACCCTTTGTTTCTTTTTTTCCCCCGTTCTGTGTCAGATGGAAGAGAAGGCCGTTGTTAGATGAAGAGTCACTGTGGAATTACTTAGAACAGTAGATCTTATATAACTTCCGATAATTGTATCGTCCAGTAATGACTGGATAATGACAAGTCTATCAGATTGTTGTACCGGTAGAAGCATTATAAGAAGGTATTGGTCCTCTTAAGCTTAATGACTTTTTGATCCAATCTTACCCAGTGTATTTCAATTGCAAGAGCTGAATGTCTGGCCTTTCTCATATTATTATCCCAGACAGATCTTTTCTCATATTATCCCGGACAGGGATTTTTTTTTAATTCTTTCAGATACAAATTCTTAGTACAGAACATGAAAACTTCCCTTTTCATCGCTTTCTAGAATATCCTTCTTGAATGTTTCCGATATCTGATTGCCAAGCACCATATTTATTCATATTCATTCATATTCAATGCAGTGACAATTTTTGAGATTGCCCTCGTGCGATTGTGTTCTAAGTTGTTGAGGAATTCTGATGCATCCAAAGTGCCACAGAACTGAGCTAATATTGCTCCTTTGTAGTTTTAGAATCATTGGCGGCACATCAGTAATCATCTTGGAAGTCTTGATAATTGATGATGACCCACACAAGGGCAATCAGGTAAAATCTACTCATTGGCATTCCTTATTCATTCTGTGTTATTCCAGAAATACATCCAGCAATTATGAGCTCCCTGATGAGTTGTTTCATTTTGTGGTCAACAAACACGCTTGTGAGTGGGATGCCTGATAGGGTGACTATGGCATTTTTTGCCATTGCGAGACTTTTCCTTGTTTGTCTTTATTCTCTCGAGGCGGTATCAAGTTTTTGAAGATCACCTTTAATCGTATCAATGCTTGCTTTTGTACAACTATTTAATAACTGGGATTAAAAATAAATATTAGCGAGGTTCCATGACAACAAATAATGTCTTGCCTGAGAGGCAAAACAAATCACGTGTACGCGAACTACATACCCGCTTGGCTATTATGGGACCTGGGCTGTAACGCTTACACGCTTGCCCACACTATGGGAAGTGGTATGGGACCCTTCCCCTCCCCCTCCCCCCCCCCCCCCCCTCCTTACGCAGTCTTTGCCCCTCAGGATGGCTTGATGACGTCATTGGAACCTCGTCCTTACAGTCTGAATTTATGGCGGCCATTTTGAATTAAGAAGTGGCTGTCGTTCTGCGTGACCTGAAAATGAATTCGGTCTAACTAGGACAATTTTGGCAAATTCATCTATGGCTCTTACCACAGTTACAGTATTACATGTATTATGTTTTTCTTTGGCCACCATCTTGAATTTAAAGATGGTGGCCTATCTAATGATCTACAATAGGAAACAGCTGTACTGGAACGTTAGACACCACAAGCATTTGCATTACTGAAAATTTGATGCTCCTACAGTTATTGCAACATGAGATATGCATAAAAACGCTACGGCGGCCATTTTGAATTTCATGATGGCAGCCTAGTAATTGTATCAAAACAATCCACAATATCAGAAAATGATATATCGGAATGTGTGACACCACAACCATGCATTTTGCACCAAATATGAAGCTTCTACAATGCTCGTCTATGAGAAATGGTTCAAAATACTGTTTGCTATGGCGGCCATTTGGAAATTCAAGATGGCAGCCTACAAATTGTATCAAAACAATCCACAATATCAGAAAAGATATACCAGAGTGTCTGACATCACAACCATGCATTTTGCACCAAATTTGAAGCTTCTACAATGCTCACTTAATGAGATATGGATAAAAATACAGTTTGCTATGGCGGCCATTTTGAAATTCAAAATGGCGGCTGAAGACGTGGTCAGAAAAAAAAAATTGATTCAGCACCCCCAAATCGACAAAGTTAGCCAAAAAAAAAAAAATCAATTTTGGCACAAAAATCTCACGGGATTACATAGTAGCCCCTACTAATGTTATACGCTTGAAAAATGATTTAGCTTGTTTGATAATGACCATCCTAGCACATTCAAAGGGGACCAGGGCCAGTCCTATCTCGGAGCCTCTCACGGCTGGTATTTGAAGCAATAGGGCAAAGTGAATGTCGGCTGGTGTGACCTCGATGAGGGCTAGCAGTCAAATAGTCGGCTCCCAATTTATATTCCTTTCCCTATTTCCTCATATTGTCCGCATATCTAACTCTTGTTGTCAGCGAGTCATCCTGATTGTGCTCGTTCATTTTGCCACTCCTGGTGTAATCCTAGATGCTAGTATCCGCGCTTCCAGGCTACGATTAGCATGTTCCTGGGTATTTCGCGCTCTTCCGGAGTGATTCCTACGAAACTCCTAGGAATGTCCGCAGTCAGTCCGAGGACATTCCGCAGACATCCCGAGAAATGTGACCCTGCATCTCAAAACAAACAAAAAGTCGCCAGACATGAATTTTAGGTTAAGACCATATTCTGAAAGAGCAGACTTTAAGCTTTAAAATGATGTATAACTCAAATCAAATGGACTCTCCTAACCTATCTAAATATTGGAAAGAAAGCACAAACTCGGGAAAAGTGGGAACTGAGAAAAGAGGCTCTGAAGTACAGTGTCTATTCAAGCGCTTAATCTTTACCAAACCGTGCTGGCTGTGCGATGAATGGGACAAAAGACAGGAAGTAAACCACCAGAGTAACAACAATGAAGGGATTATCAGATTAAACTGAAATTAAGCATGCCTCATTAACACATTCTGTCCATAATTAATGCCAACTTTCAAAGCAGTAGCACTATCCTTTCAAAAGTTATTAGAGTTGAAAGTGAAAAGTGTGGACAAGGTTTTTCAGAAATGAAAAAGGGATTCTAAAGACACACCTAATCACACTATTCTACCAAAAATGTTCGAGATAAACTGCTAAAAAACACACTTTCCTGCCCGTTTTATGATACCAAATTTTAGCATAATGTAAAAGAAGACCCGCTCTTTCAGAAAATATGAAAAAGTCAAGTTCGGCTAGGTTGACCCCGGCATTTAACTTATTTTCAGTTCTCACGCAAAATCAGTGTGTGCGACTTTATGTTCGTTTTGAGGTGCACGGTCACAAATATTCCAGGACAAGCCGATTCGCACACCTTTTCCTCATCTGACGCGGACAGGATGCCGAAATGACAGAATACAGAAATACACTACATTTCAGCATGAATAAAGACTAGCTGTGATAGTGGAATTTTCATGAATATGTAATAGAGCATTCAAACCCTGGCCATTGTTGGGACAATGTGTCTGGTGTTGACCACACACTCCCAGTAATTGACTCCTGTGCAAAATTAAAGTTTTGTACACAGGGTTGAAAATAGAGAAAAATCTGAAACCTAACTTAAAAATAAATCTTGATTTTAATGAAACTGATTTATGCTTCCATATTTGAATTACCTCCAACAAAATTATATACTATTCAGTTATTGCTCATATCAATGTCAGTGTTATCTCATATACATAGTTTAGTGTGTCATGTGTGTGTTTCAGTTCTTTCATTACATTTCCAACAAGAATGCAATTTCAATATCAAGATAATTGAATACACAAAATCAGTACAGCATTGCCATGCATGAAGATACTGAAATGAAGTACAGATGATCGGACTATGACAAATAGTGAATCAAAAGTCCTGACGTGTGTATGTGTGTGACTGTGTGTTGAAGAGTCGAGTACGAAGTTCGTGCTGCAACTTAACAAAGTATAGGCCGTCAAGTAGTATTTTTTGAGAAAGTCAAGAGCTGAAAGGTCATGTGTTTATCAACGAGATGCGTGTTTTCTTCAGCATTGCAAAAGTAAATTGAGGTGTGGATTCCCGGCCAACATTGTCTCGATCTTTGTACGCATATTCCCGCAGACATAGTCCTGAACAAATGGAGTTATGTGCAGTATTCAGTCAGTGTCCAAGTACCGTTTAAAGTTCTGCTTGATTTATCAAAGGTCATTTTCCACAAAAAAGACTCCGCGTACAAATTATAAAGTTTTTATGCCTCCACCACGAAGTGTCGCTTGAGGCATTATGTTTTCGGGTTGTCCGTCCGTCCGTCCGTCCGTCCTTCCGTCCGTCCTTGTTTGTTTGTGGACAGCGTAACTAAAAAACGATTTGAGGTATCCTAATGAAACTTAGCATGTGTATGTACAACACGTATGAGTGGGCAAAGTTCTGCCTATCAACTCTTGGGTGCACATGCCTAAGGTCGAAGGTCAAAAGGTCAAGGTCAAATGCTCAAAATGTCACTATTTCCCCCATATCTATGCAATGCCTGAAGTTATTTTCTTGAAACTTAGTGTATACACCATGAACTACCAAATAAAGATTTACCAGAAAGAGTATTGGGTCATGAGGTCAAAGTTAAAAGGTCAAAGGTCAAGCGAAAATGTTAACATTTCAATTTTTCTCCATATCTCAAAATATTTCAAGGTATCTTAATTGAACTTTAAATAGTACACATGCATGTACTAACTGGCATTGATCATTAGGGAATAGAGGGGTCATGGGTCAAAGGGCAGAGGTCAAAGGTTAAGGTCAACTCATCAAACTGTCACTTTTCCTCTTATCTATGCAATGCCTGCAAGATTTATCTTGAAACTTTAGTGTATGCATGTATACCCAATAGAGATTCTCTTGGAAATTTCTTGCTCAAAGGTCAAAGGTCAAGTGAAAGTGCTAAATTTCACTTCTTCCTTAAACTTATAAAAGGGTCAAGAGTCGGGTACAAATCCTCAAATCCCCAAATACCTGCGCTCTTTGACAGTATAGCCATTCATCCAATTATAACTAGCTCAAGGAAAGTGAACAGTCAACACATTTGTGACATAGCGACATTTCTATTTTTTCTGCTTTCAGTTTGTTTTACTGGCCATACTTGTACAAATCAAAGAAAGAATGTAAGGAATCAACGACAACTTGACATTAGATAGAGCAAGACGTTCCTAATGCAGAGGGGTAAATATATTATGCTAAGATAGATTTTTATCATTTATAATTGCCAACCTCTGTACAATGCCTTTGTATGGTCGCAACTGCTACATGCCAGTTCGTGTGAACAGACACACTCAACCCACACAGACACCGCCGCAAGCCTTTATATCCGCCATTAATAAGCCCTGATGAGGGTCCGTTTGGGACCGAAAGCTCGGCGGCAATAAACAGACACGTTGACCTAGCTACGTCCACCTGGCTCTTCTTTTCACACTGAATGCAAATAATGAAGGCCATACACTGGTACTGTAAATGGTCGATACCCCTTCTCACAGTCTATATATATATATATATATATATATATATATATATATATATACATATATACATATATATATATATATATTATATTGCGAGCGTGTATGTGTGTGTGTGCGTGCGTGCATATATTTATTCATTTATTTTTATTTCCACGTAATGTTAACAGGAAAATTGTGTGCAAGTGAGAGTGAGTTTTGTCCTGTGAAGACGTGATTTTATCACTACATCTTATACCTGCGTGAATGCATATCATTGATCCCATTATCTAGAAAAAAATGTTATGGCTAGAAAGCCTGGTCCAATTTCAGTCAATCCTCATTGCTCTACCATGAATGGTAACTTGATCTAGGGGGAATTCCATTCTCATTCGAATTCTGAAACACATCTTTCTCATGCGCTTGCATCAACAGGTATCTTATTAGACATCACAAGTCTACGTCATGATCGGTGTCAGATTATTTTGGGGAGGATGCAGGGGGCGAGAAGCTGTTCGTCTTAGAGCGCACGTGAGTACACGCTAAAATATATCCAACCGACAATCTGATTTCCGTCCTTTATATATATATTTTCTCCGAAGCGAGTCATGAACATCCAGTACAACGTGTCCCAAGACGTTGAGTCTACTAGAACCTGAAATATGACAGCTAACCTTGTTACGTAATACAGGACTTCTGTCGTAATTTTTGAATTGCTCATTTTTCTATTTGATCTCTGAAGTCGGGTGTTTATCAAATACAACTGTACGGCATTACGATAAACTCGGGCAGCATTGTCAGCGAGAGCACCAAGTACCAATCGTTCATACAGGTCGAAACATAATGGCATCATTGCAAGGCACAATCAGCCAAAATCTCGAAAGTCTCATACACGCATATTGAAAAAAAGGGGGGGGGGGGTGAGGGGAGAGAAAACAGACACACACACAACAGAAAGAAAAAACGACATCCAAGTATTTGAAGATTGATCTTACAAGGGCTTCTTCATATGCTTATATCCTGCTATCTATTAGTCTTTGAATTTTGTTCTTTTTCATTCATTTTTTTTTTCATTTTGCTGTTCTTGTAATAAACAAAAAATATATGCACAACTCCGTGGTTTTAATCTGAAGTTATCTAGATCAACATCTGGTAACACTTACGCTTAAAAAAATTGCGTTGCACAACCCCATTTGCACGACTGGTTGCAAATACTAGTAGTACTGCAAATTTCAAGTATAAAAAAGTCGAAAATATCTGAAAGCATAATAGAAATCTTCCATAATTATTCAACCCAATACATGTGATCTCACGTCTTTTTATTTTTTTTTTTCCTGTGGTCTTTGTCGAGCCCACCAGAGGTGCCGGGAGACTAAGGGATCGCCTGCGGCGTCTGTCCGTCCGTCGTCCGTCCGTCCGTCCGTCGTCCGTCCGTAACCCTACAAAAACTTTAAAGACTCTCTACTGAGGACTTCAATTTCAATCAAACTTGGAAGAAAGAGTGGTTAAGCAAAGTTACACATTTTACCAAACATGAAGGTCTTCTCAAGGTCAAAGGGCACAGACAGGGGTCAATTAATTTTACGGCGCGTTTCGATTATGGCTCATAACTTTTGATATGTATGTCCGTTTGTGACCAAACTTGGATGGTAGATGTCCCTTGGGGAGTTGGCGGTCAATACAAGTCAAAGTTCACAGACAGGGGTCAACGAACCTTTAGGGCCCAATTTTAAGTTTTTACGGCGCGTCTCGATTATGACTTATAACTTTTGATCCCTATGTCTGTTTGTGACCGAACTTGGATGGTTGATGTCCCTTGGGGAGTTCAAGGTCAAAGGTCACAGACGGGGTCAACGAACTTTTAGGGCCCAATGTTAAGTTTTTGTGGCGCGTTTCGATTATGGCTCATAACTCTTGATCCCTATGTCCGTTTGTGACCAAACTTGACGGGTAAATGTCCCTTGGGGAGTTGAAGATCACCACAAGCTCAAAGGCTGGGTCAATGAACTTCCGGGAGTTAGAAAAACAGTAATTTCTTCTACGCGAATGGGCGAGACATATTTTGGCACTTGCCTTGTATTCTCTCTCTCTCTCTCTCTCTCTATATATATATATATATATATATTATAACAATATATATTCATATGATTATATCATATACATATTTATTATATATGTTTATATATGGGTCTGCTATATATGAACTGTGAAGGCCTTGAAATGCAGTAGTGAAAGGGGATTAGACATTCTATCTAAAAAAATTGACAAGCATTTCCCTTTATAATATTTTGTGTTTCTTTTTGTAGTGTGCTTTTGAATACAAAACAAATAAGAATTTTTTTTTTCTCAAAGCTGTTAATGTCCAATCCGTTACACCGTTATGAAAAGTTTATGGTGTATAAAGCAAATGACATTTGACGCAGGAAATAACCTAGCATGCTTTAATTTATATGTCTTATCTGTCTACTTCGGCCGCTATTGCAATCCGTTTGTGATGACATTCACCCGGGACCTCCTTTTTCGTACAATTTCCCATGTGTTGTTATTGTCTGTTCGGCGATTTACTTTGTCGCCACAGATGCGCTGTGCTGGTTTACTCTCTAGGAGTTTTCAAACCACGTACAGCGTAATGTCGTCTTCAGGGCCTCCGATTGATGATCGTAACGTAACCGCAGTGGAATCGGCTGAGCAGGAGATGAACGATTCTACGTTGCCGTTTGCGAAAAAAAACGGCAAAGTCAGCGGCGAAGAGCCCAGTATGGTCCAACAACGAGTGGGACCCGCTGGAAGAGGTGATCGTTGGCCGAGTGGAAGGAGCAACGGTGCCGAAATTTACTGCCGAAGTCAAAGTGAGCATAGATTAATAAATTTTGCAATAATTGAAGGGTTCAGGGAACCGCACTTCATTTTTGTTAATTCAAATATTGTAAGGTGCAATATCAACCGTTGTCGGCCTGAAAGACCTAACTGGACCGAATGAGTTATTTCAGTGGAAACAAATTGACGAGACATGCAACCGTATAAATTGCACGGCAAGTTTCAATGCTTACACGTCCATTTGTTTGTCATATTATGTTATTATCGTGCAAAGATGAAATTTTCTAGTATCGTGCCACATGTGAAGTGAATTCTATTCCACTCGCTAGTCTCATTATCCTTCATTCGCATCTTCTACGGACATTATTTGGCTCACCTGAGCCAAATGACTCAAGTGAGCTACAGTGTAATCCCGTTATAACGAACACGGTTATAACGAAACTCCAGTTACAACACTGGTACAACGAAGTAATAATTCGGGAAGCAACTTTATCCAATCTGTGCTTTTTGTTTCTTTGTTTCTTTGTTTGTTTGCTCGGTTATAATAAAATTTCGATATTTAAGAAAGAAAGCTGCCGGTCCAGAGGACTTCGTTATAACGGGAGTCCATTGTTTTATATTCTATTACCGTCCGACGTCCGTCTTGAGTAAATTTAGTTCACATTTTCATCTCTGTTTTTAAAATTGATATCTGCATGGATTTCGACCAAAATTTGGCCTGAACCAGCAATGTTGGAGGTATAGTTTATAGGCCTTGTTATAGATGGTGACGTCGTCCCCAGGGTAACCCCAAATACCCCAAATTAGCTAATTGGCATAATGTTTTTACACATGCATCTCCTTTAAAACAGTTGGCTGGATTTGAAACCAAACCGATTTAGTATTACCACAAAGGGGGGGGGGGAAATCACATGTTGTATTAGTATATGTGGCAATGTCCTAGGGCAGGACCTTTATAATCTTGCAGAATGCTTGACACAGCTTTCATCTTCTCTTTTTTGAAAAAGTGGTGGCTGGACTTCGATCAAACTTGGAAGGAATCATTAATGGGGGAGGGGATTATAGTTTGCACAAATTGATGGTGGTGCCCCAAGCGTCCGTTAGAAGGGTGGTACACACAAAGAAAAAATGGTTCACTCTTCCACCTTTTAAGGGTGCAAAGTGATGTCACACTGAGGGTGCGAAGTTGTTCCCTTGGGTGCATATTTCCACCCTTACTAAGTGGTGCTAAGTTTTACCTTTTCTTGAGGGTGCATCTTTCCACCCACACTAAGTGGTGCTAAGTTTGCACCTTTCCTGAGGGTGCGATCTTTCACCCTTTAGTTTTTCGGCGCAACTTTGCACCCTGTCTTGCCTTTACTTTTGGTGCAACTTTACACCCTTTCGTGAGGGTGCAAAGAAGCACGCAAAGTTCCAAGATTGTACACTTTCTTGAGGGTGCAATTTTGTGCTTTATATATAGGTATAATGTTGCACCTATGTGGTGCTTATTTGATCCATGACTGCTGAAAACTTGCTTCTTTAAAGTAGCCGCGAAAAGGGAGAATGCAATGGTGATGAAATCAGACACATTTCATATTTTACGATAGGTAAACATCTCTTGAACATGATTCTGGCCATTTTTATCATGAAACTATCTTCATAAAGTTAAAAAAGTGATATTTAAACAGACCCTCGTGAGCGCCTGAAGAGGAATTGCGAAACGAGCAATTTTGCGATCCCTGGGCGGTGACGTAGGCGGTCCGTCGTGCTGCTCCAAGCTTCAGCGCTGCAGCAGCGCTAGCACAGAGAAAATAAGCGCACGCACCGTACAGGTATATACAGTTTGCAATTCCGTGCATGCATAATATTGTTTGCGTTTTCTCCGTTCTCTGCGATTGATCATAGCTAGAAATTCACCGTTTGCACAACCTTTCTTTGTGAACGTTTTATATCGAGTGCATGTTGCCCGTCGGTAAGTCTTTCTCAGTCTAGACTTACTTGTATTTTCTTAGTTGGTAAAAATGACATTTTCTCGAGTTATACGTGTAACTAATTTTTCTTACGATCGCCAAAAAAAAGTACCGGTACGGTAGTTCCTAGCCAGTATAAAACTTACCTATTCCGATCCTAGCCCAGGCCCGGCAAAAATTCGGCCGAATGAAAATCACTCAAATTTATAGAACATGAATGATTTAAGACATATAATGACCTAAGAAAATGTCGGCCGAATCAAGCAGTTGAAAAGGGTGATATTAACATTGATCGGGACATTGTAATTCTTGATGTAACTGCGCCAAAACTTCCTCACACTCACACTGTCGATGTCAGCTGCGCTAACCTAACCTAGCGCTTACTGCGACCAGCCCGCCCACGCAAGCGGGAGCGTCCCGTGGCTAGCCTAGGCTAGCGCTAGCCTATAGGGCCTAGGCTAGTATAGGCCGCGTGTAGCCCTATCTTCATATCGCATCGAAAGACTACGGCTCAACTGACGGATGGGCCTGGGACTGGTGCATGTGTGTACTTGTGAGTGTGAGGCTGTGTCTGTGAGTGTGAGCAGCTAGCAGTAGCAGTTAGATTGTAACACAACTATTACAATAACTAGAAATTATATATGTAATTAAGTAAAGTTAAAGAACTTGAATAAAAAAAGCATACACTTAATCTAGATTTAGATCATTTTACTTTTTCAGTTTGAATGGCAAGCTGATTCCTTGATAACTTTCAAGAAAAGTGGATCTTTCACTTCGGGCTTTTTTGAGGAGGGTAGGGTGCATACACCCCCTCCCCCCCCCCCCCCCCCCACGCTACGGGCCTGTTGTCACTACATACATGTATTTCGTATAGATTAGACTTTGTCACACAGTATCTATAGCCCTTACATTATAGACATACAGAAACACTAGGCTATCTATGTACAGTCTAGTACAGTATGCTATGCCTCCTCACCTCCCCCCGCCCCAGGTCTATTGTTTATTAATAATAGTAATACTAAAGTCAGAGTAGTAAGGGGCCTGCTATTACTTAGTACTACAAATAACATAAAAGTGATACTGAATATAGTACTACTACTTGTACTAGTAATACTACAAACTAGTACTAGTACTTTATAGTAGTACCGGGTACTGTAGTCTGTACTAGTACTATTCTAGTACTAGGATTAGGAAAAAGTGGTAGTAGATGAAGGCTTCAATGTATTTATTTATTTATTTATTTATTTATTTATTTACTTACTTATTTATTTACACCATGTATTCTTTCTTGGACTTGGCCTGGGTATGTGCATGAGTGGCCCAGTCCGGCCTGAAAAGGGCCTAGAGGTCTATAAAGTATAGTATAACTTAAGCCTTCAAACTTAGCCTAATATTAATAAGGCTAGGCCTAAGGGTAAGGAGTAATGTGTACAGTGTAGGCCTACCCATTCTAACGACGTTTCGGTAAGCATAAGTTTATTATTCTCTATCCACTATCTTCTTAGTCTTACCGTTTTAATTTTCATAGGGCTCTAGACTACGTTTTACTAGTCTCCCTTTTAACAGGTTAAAAAGGGGGAAATTCAATATTCAATCTCATGTCCAAAACTTACCAATTCCGGACATTTCCAGGATCAAGCCTGTTGGGATCACAGTTTTGGCCAGGACCAGGTAGCTCGCCTCTCGCTTCTGGGTTCATGCCGCCGGCTTGGGCCAGCCGAGGCTCCGGTTCGTGCTGGTACGGTCTTGGCTGGCCGTCAGCTTCAACAACGCCAGTGGCAGTGCTCCCGTCAGCGTATTTTTTATTTACACGCAAGCCTGTGGCTTTTGGCAATCAAATTCAATAAAACCGCTCGTAAAACGTCTATGCTTACTCCGCTCGGGTTGTGTGCACAGATATTCTGTGGTTGTGTGTTGCGAAGAGTTCTGTGAGTATTTCTGTGGTCTCGCGACGATTCGATTCGTGCACGTTCATCAGTCAGTGAGTGTGTGCACGGGCTGTGAAAGTTTTGCTCGCCGTGGTAGACCCTCATCCAATAATTACTAGTAGTACGTATAAAACGTATAAAAACGGGTGAGAGTGCGAAAAACAAGACAATACAAAACAAAACAAAAAATCTGACAAGAAGGAGGAGGGGGGGGGGAGAGAATCATAAGGAAAGAGATAAAAAAGCAATGAATATTCTGTGATATCTCATCAATCATGCACAACAGGAATCAATATTATTGCGGGTTCCATGGAAGACCACAACTTTATTGGTGTATGATGGGGATGTGTAGGCCCCTAGTGGGCTACCTGCAGTGACCAAAGATTATATAGTTAACGCTTATATTAGTAGGGCGGTTAAGCCCTCAAAATCATTAGAATTGTGCAAAATTTGACTAAAGCATGAAACTTTCACCAGTGTTAGTATATACCATGAGATTCATTTTAAGATCGGGAGGTAAGTCTGCTTTGACCTCTGATGACCTCCAGAGGTCAATGAACTTCAAATATCAGAATATTGATGTTTGAAGGCATTTGTGAAAGATAGGCCTAGACGTTGGTTACGCTGCACTAAATATGCATTTGTGCTACAATTCTTCTGATTCCACAGGGCATTGACAGGTTTCTACCTTTGACCTCTGATGACCTTTAGAGGTCAATGACCTCAAAATACCATAATAGTGATCTGTGATGTTATTAGGTAATGATAAACATGATTAAGATGTGCAAAACAAGCTATCTGTTTTGAAATGAAACTGTCTTCATATTCCAAAGAGCAAAGACAGGTTTCTACCTCTGACCTCTGGAGACCTTTAGAGGTCAATGACCTCAAAATATCATAATATTGATCTGTGGTGGCATTAGTTAATGATAAACATGGTTAAGATGTACAAAACAAGCATATCTGTTTTACAAGAAATTGTCTTCATATTCCAAAGAGCACAGACAGGGCTCTACCTTTGACCTCTGGTGATCTTTAGAGGATGTACAAAACAAACACAATTGTAGCCCAGATGGCTACTAGCACATGTTTATAATAAAGGATAAAATAGAATAGAATAGAATAGGATAGAGAGTAAAAGAAAACATATCACTGCAGTCGTTTTCCTAGACACCCTGTGACACCAATATGCTAAGTATTTTCCTCTTCTTGGAGTTTTTAAAACCGTTTACTAGTATCTTCCTTCCAGCTGTTCCCTTTTTTTTCAAACCCCCCTCTTCCAAGAAAATTCTACGGTGAAAGGAATTTATGAGTTTGACATTGGCTACTTTCCCCGCTAGTGGTCAGCACTCTCCATCCCCAAAGCCCCGCACCAAATTACGGGGAATAACGTGATGACGTGTTTTTGCCCTCTGATCCCCAAACATAAATGACCCTCTGAGCTGGAAGGTGGCCCTCCTGCCAGAATGTATCCCTCTATTCTAGCATTTATTGTTTAGTGGAGTGGGTCAAACAGGAACTCCAAAGACAAATTCAGAGACAACGACCCAGAACAACGATGACGTTGGTTGTCATAAGGACACTAATATCCATTATATGTTGGTTTGTCATTTTAATATACAAGAACAATAAAGTCTTTACCAGTGGTTACAGAGAAGAAGTGAATGAAGAAACTAAAGACAGTCGGCGAATTAATCAGAAATTGAGATGAATCATTAGAAAATTGAATTCTCACAGAAACGAATAGGAGGAGCAAATTGAACATTTTGACCAATAAGGAATTAATTTCTAGTGAACACCACACCCCAATATAAGATTGAGCCAATGAAATTCTTTAGAGAAAGGAAGTTTGTTAGTAAATTAGTTATAAAAAACATGTCTGAGCCGAGAAATCAGTTAGAGTGGCAAGCACAATGGGAGCGGCTTCACACTATATAGTGAAGCAAAGGCTGCAGAGCATTTTGGAACTTGTTTTGAGGAACTTTGAGAATAGTTGGAGACCACAGAGATAAAGACAGGAGTTCCCCTTCCTTGATACATCATGCCCCCTCCAAGTCAATCAACTAATCTTTATCGACGCTGTGAATGTGATGAGGATCTGACTGTCGTAACTGAATCGGCGAGCAGCAGCACATGAGGAGAAACTGTGCGTCACGATAAGACAAAACTTTGGTTTACGCCAATTTGGAGTGCAATTACAAACTCCAAATAGTCAACTGGTGTCATCGGAGATGTTGAAGCGCCCTGTTAGACTGATACAAAGTGGACAGTGATGGTGACGAAGAGCCTAATGAGAGCGCGACAGCATACCACTCAACGGACGGCCCAGCCGCACTGACGAGATCGACAATGACATACAGACGAGGACCTCATTCGTCGACCGTACCGATGTCGAGATAAGTGACCACACCCACTAGCATCATTTCTCCCTACTAACTAAATCCCTCCATTTCCCATAGAATAAGACGGTATATGAAATGGTCTCAAAAGCCGTAAAGACGTTCCTAAGTGATGAGTGGAATGCTAAACTAAGTTGTGAGGAAAGAAACTTGTTTGTGAAGAAGTTTTTTGTTTCAGACCTACAGGAAGGCAGGTCGTTGGAATAAATATGCCGTTAGTAGCATTGGTGTTATCCATGTAAATTTTATCATTCTAACGCATTTTGCATTTGGTGTTGTGGAACAATATTTAGTTTCTTCTACTTTTGGAATTTTGGTGATGATTGGTGTCTATGTGAGTATTTAACCCCCGACCAGTACAGAGAGAAGGTGACAGACCAATTCAATATCTATCCGCCTCTGTACAATAATTGGTCGCCGGCTTGGAGAAAGTAGTAAGGAGTTTTAGGGAACTTACACAATAATGACATTGTCTTCATATATTCCAAAGAGCACAGGCAGGTTTCCACCTTGGACCTCTGATGACCTCGACAGTTAAATGACCTCAAATTATCAGAATATTGATGTTTGACATCATGATTAATGGTAAACATGATGATGTTCTATAGAGAGCATTGGATGGTCCTATTTATTAATCTGGTCTGGTGCATACTGAAAACGGAAAAAGCATAATTAAAAAATCGACCATTGACCCTTGCCAAAAACGCTGCCCCGGAGCCCTACCCCACCCCCACACTTAAAACACACACACACACACACACACACACACACACAATTCCGCCGCCCCACTTAAGGTGTACTCTTTAGGAAAATTGAACATGAAATTGTAAAGTGCACATCACCATGTCCCCGGTGAAGAAATATTAATTGCACTGTATAATGCTCTCGCAGATCTGTCAAACCTGTACCGCCCCACCCTGGCAAAAGGCAGCAAGTGACAAATGCGATTTATTTCTTATAAATGAACAAAATAATATTGCGCTGGCGATTCCAATGACATATCTCACAGGATTGATTTCTAAGCCATATTTTTTTTTCAGGAAAATATCACTAAATCGGATTTGAGCAATTTGTCGAACCCTCCCCCCCCCCCCCCCCCCCCCACTAAAGTAGGACAGTATTATACAAATGATGCACAGGATAGAGTGCGTTAGTGTAGGCGTAGCTCACTCTCGGGTATTTACAATGTAGTGCAACATGCACTCGGCTTCGCCTCGTGCATGTTTCACAATTGTAAATACCCTCGAGTGCACTACGCCTACACTAACGCCACGAAATAATCCTGTGCATCATTTGTTTTATAAAATGGGTCGAAAATTCGAAAACTAACATCATTTTTCAGCGTTTTTCACGTACCTTTGTGGGTCAAGACGTCCGAAGATGTTCGTCCCAAACTTTTACGCCCGTCGCACTCGCGGAAGTCCCGCACATACAGTACAGTGTGTATAAGTATAATGGGGGGTTGGGTTTCCGGACACCCGCATGAAAACTTACTTATTTTACATAGAATATGCACCCTTTACCTTAAAGACTTGATATAGACTCCTCATATAGGCCTACTAGACAACATACTCTGAAAACGGCGTGAGAATTAACCTGCTAAATCGTTGGATTTGCTCTTCAAAGTGACTCCATGTACGCGTCCGGTCCCATAACGCTTGGTCTACTGTACTGTA
Organism: Diadema antillarum; assembly: GCF_040938485.1. NCBI lineage: Eukaryota > Metazoa > Echinodermata > Echinoidea > Diadematoida > Diadematidae > Diadema > Diadema antillarum. The sequence continues at coordinate 222,733 of NW_027271239.1, read as the reverse complement.
CAAAGTGTACGTATAGTACAGTATACGTACGTACGCCACATATGTTATGCACAAGGGAAGACAGGCCGGCCGGCCGGCAGCCCGAACTAGAAGTTGTTTACAGGATTGACAGCGCGTACGCGTATGCATGCAATTCATCAAAGGAGCCGCCGCGCGCACAGACGATCGGCAATCTACCATAGGATTACAGGCAGTGCAGTTGTACTGAAGTAAAGGAAGGAGGTGTGTCTCATTTCAGCGCTTCCTTTTGGCTACATTCTTGAACCCATTTTATAAACGTGTATATATGTGTATATATATTGTAGCCTTCTCTCCTTGTGTCGCTAGTGTATATGTTGTTATACGCTGTGTGCCATCCGGCCCCGGCAACTAGCTGGAGAAGGGTCAGGATGGTCCGAGCTAGGCTGGGGTCCGTTTGGTTGAAATATACAACCAGGCGTGGAGAACGGCGTTGAAATGTACCATATTGCTGGGTTACTTACTACCAGTCTATTCCCATTACTTGCTTACTACCAGAATACTACCAGTCACAATTCATCCAACGAAGATACCAGTACCAGAGCAGCTCATCCACTCGCAGATACCAATACCAGTGCAGCTCATCCAATCGCAGATACCAATACCAGTTCACTCGCATATCATTTCATCAGTTCCGTAATTGCACTGCACTACTCACCAATACTTGTGTTATACTGCAGCAGACTTCAAAGGAAACGGTCCAGGCAGTAGTATCCACTTCAATCAACGCTTTATTAACACTCAACAACACTAATCTTCCTCACTTTGGCCCGTACCCGGGCCCACCCAGCTGTTTGGATACATATTCGACCTCTTATTATTCTTCGACCGCTATATTTCCGAAACAGTTACGCATTTTACTTACTGACCTTTTCCTCAAATACTAACGCTTATTAACCTTCCTCATCATACGGAAATGATTAGATAACTAAGCAATAATTGTATGAAAGATTATTACTGAACATAATCGCATCTCCAACAATCATTACCCCTCTAAAATTCCTAACAAAACAATCCATAATCGTCAGTTTCCTTGAAACTGATCGATTCATGATCGATTGCTAAAATAATCGATCGATTATATATTCGACCACAGAACTCTCAATATTTGACTAATTTTCACCGTTTTCTTACTAATACACTAATCTACCAATTCTTCATTGGTTACACGACACCCCTCCCTCGCTAAGCTCGGTCCCCGAGCTGACAAATAACAACTCGACAACTTGAACAGGTAAGTATAAAATACAACAAAAGGCAACACTCGATAAAAACCTTGCTACTATCTCAACGTCTTGATAGCATTTTCCTCAAACAGCCAACCACATAACGTTTTATACCAAACATCTGTACGTTCTAACTTCCGCACGAATGGAAACCTCATGAGCACTGCTCAAATCACAAATTCCTACCGGGTCTCACCTCCTATAAACATGAACATGAACATGCTATAATCTGTCTTCTAGCGCATTGTGCTGAATGAGCAAAACAATGGCACTTCCCATCTTCATGGGCCCTTACTGTTTGATTTTCATCCAAGCAAATCAAGTAAATGATACCAGCCTAATCAAACATACATCATCCAAAATTACTGCTAAAACTCTCCTCAAACAGAACACGGTCTCTACCACTTTGGTCCTATTTCTTCTTGAAAGAGAGACAAAATATAATTCAGTGCGATTACTCCAAAACAACCTGGTTTTATCTAAACCGCAACTAATATAAAAATCCACAGTCTGCACTGTTAATCCCAATATGATAACAAAAAGGATACCTCTCTGGTAGTATGGTCTTTGCTAAACATCGTTATCTTCCATCACTACCAATTAAGTGAATACCTACTTGGTATAAACTGAAGTGCTTATGGTTACCTATGACACAACATTGATATCTGCCACTCGAAAACCAAAACCCTACATTTGACATATGTGAATAGTTGAAATAACAACTAGGTGCATGGAAATTGTACCATTTTCACACCATTTTATACCATATGTGAGCACAACATAGAATCTTAGCATGAGAAACCAAATCCAGTGCGATACTTAATGTCCAATGATTACAGCTCATAAATCGGCAAAGCGTCCATCCTGCTCATCCCGGCTTCCGTCCTTTCATTTATTTATTGTCCATAAATGTTTCAAAATTTAAACCAAATTAAAAGAACACTGGTTGCTACGTTAAACTGGTTCCCTTGCTCAATCGTCGGCCACGATATCTGTCTGCACCTCCAGCCACTCCCCGGCTGTAGTGATGTACCGCTCAATACGCCTTGTCCACACACGGCCTGGCCGCAACACCCGCCTGGTAGTGTGATCGATGCTGTCCGTCAGACTAGTGGCATGCTCGCACTGGCGCAACTGCAAAAGTCTGTCCCTGATGATGGTCCCGTCCAGATCCGCTGGCCTCACCTGTACCTTGGCATCAACAGCCATCTTAACCTCTGACCCTCTGGAGGCGGAGGCGACCGGGGACCTTGGAACCTCCCTCTTTCTACCCCCAGTCAGGTCCAATAGCTCACACTCGCTGTCTTGCTCCAGACACGCCTCGTCAATTAAAGGCGTCTCACCCCGTGATGGTGAAACGCGCCGAGCGGGTGACATGCTGCTAGATGGGACCCTCTTACGTCCCACTGCCACAGGTGACCGGCTCCTGCTTCTGTCTTTGTTGGGCGTGCTTGGGGCCTTATTCTTAACCGGTGCGGAGACGGGGGTCTTGGTGTATACCCTGGTTGGAGCGCAATTAGAGGCATGCTCCCCATAATGTCTTTCCAATTCCTTACGGTACGTGGTCCTAAATGAGCAACGGTCGCAGTAGTACTTTGGAGAATGTACGTCCTGCTCGTGTCTCTTCACCGAAGCCCGCGAGGCATAGACTCGTGAACACACCGGGCAGCGGTATGTTTTCTTGGGGTCCTTTTCGTCTCTTCTCTCCTCGGTGGGCATGGTCTTAAAAATAATGATAACAAAACACACACAAAAAGAAGGCATCATTGAATTGTCCGATTTGGCACTGGCGTGTATGCTAAATTTATCCAGTCACTCCACATACAACGACAATCACTGTTCCGGCACTGATATCACTTGCAGAATCCGAAACACCAACAATCTGCGCGACCAGTATCTAGCCTAGCCCATACCGGTTCCTGAACTAGATGGGGGTAGCACTCGTGAGTCCCACATGGCGTATGCAGTTTATGTCGGTAACAGTCTACGACAGATCTGCTACCACGCAGGAAGTCGAGGCCCAATATTCCTTCATGGCGTATGTCAGCAACAATTACGTCTGCCGTATACGATAGAAGTCCCAATTGTAAAGCGACTGTTGCCTTCCCATCCATTGCCAATAGCGATCCGTCTGCCATCATCATCGGCTCATCCAGTGGGCTTAACGGTGACTTACTGCTCGAGTCAATCGTGTCGTAAATCCTCCTGGCTATGAAGGAATGGGTTGAGCCAGTGTCCACCAACGCTTCAACTCGTGCCCCATTTACCGTGGCTTTTATAAACAGTCCGTGCCAAGTCCCATCCAGAACTGTCCTTTGCTCACTTTCAGCAACATTACTGCCCCCAGCGGACCACTGTTCACCACTCTGGTTCCTCGCCATGTCGGAAATGTCCTGCATGAATGCGAATACCAAAAATGAAATAACATGAGATTTCAGTCCCAAAACAGTGAGAGTTCGACATGCCGATATGTGCATGCCTAGAAGTATCTGGGGGGACGTCTGTTCCGTCTCGGGTATGGGTGCGGTTCATAGCTGGAATCTCTTCCAGGCTCATCACCCTCCAACGCCAGCTGTGTTGATACAGCCTCAACAACTTGATTTGGGTGGGCATCTGAACCTCCAGTACCAGACTCCTCGTCATCTGTAGCCGGTTCTGGTACAACCTCCTCTACTTGTTTCGGTCTGAACTCCCACGTTAACCTCTGCACCCCTGTATATGGCTTCAGGCGGTCCACATGAACCACCAGCGGCCTGGTCCTTGGTGAAAGCTGCAGCCGTAGCGTAACATCTGATAGTTTCGTGACGATCAAGTATGGCCCCAACCATTTCGTCTGCAACTTGGGACTGCAGCCCTTCTTCCGCATCTTTCTCCGGAGCCACGCATACTGCCCAACATTGTATGCTGCGACATGGGCCCTCTGATCGTAAAACCGCTTCTGTTTTCTGCAGGCCAGCCCCAATCTAGCTCGTGCACGGTGATGTGCTCGTCTCATCCTTGTACGGAGACCCTCTGCATAATCTGTGCAGACCTCCTCCTGGTGGTCAGCATCATCTGGCTCAGCGACATCGCCTGGCATCAGCACCTCTCTTTCCATTGGGAAGCCGCTGATTCTCTGTTGCAGTGGGGCACGCGGTGTTCTACCAACACCCTTTCTCCTTGTACAGATGTCACATTCACGCAGAGCAGACCGGAAATCTGCTGCCATCCCAGTCCAGAAGTATCGTAGCCGAGCACGAGCTAGCGACTTGCCCATACCAAAATGGCCACCAGTCATAGAAGCGTGAACCGCCCGAATCACATCTCTCACAAGGACTCTTGGTAGGATAATCTGCCTCCTCACAGTGCTACCATCCGCTACCTCCCAGCGACGGACAAGGACCCCGCTGCTAACCTCCAGCGCTTCCCAGTGATCCAAGAGCTGTCTTGCCTTGGCAGACCATGATGCTGCTTTTTCGTCAGACGGTCGCTCAGCTGCCAGTTTAGCGGCACGAACCGGATTGATGTCCTCGTCTTGTTCCTGTAAACTGCCGATATCGGGAGCCTCATCTGCTTCTTGCTCTACCAGTACCCTGGCTTGGTCTGCTGGTATCTCCTCATCACAACCGCATTGTCTACACGGTCGGCGTGACAACCCGTCTGCATTGCCATGACTTCGCCCCTGCCTATGACGGATCTCAAAATCATATTCCGAGATCAACTCCAACCACCTTGCCAGCTGACCCCTGGGGTCCTTGAATCTGACAAGCCATTGCAGCGAGCCATGATCTGTCCGTATCACCACATGATGGCCATATAGGTACTGACGAAACTGCTTCAGAGAGACCACCACTGCTAGGAGCTCCTTCCTCGTCACGCAGTAATTTCTCTCTGCTCTCCTCAGTGTGCGGCTTGCATATGCCACCACCCTCTCAGCACCATCTTGGACTTGGGAGAGCACGGCCCCAACACCAATGTCGCTGGCATCAGTATCGAGGATATAACTGCCATCTGGGCGTGGATAGGCCAGGATAGGAGGCGATGATAATCTCCCCTTCAGCTCATCGAATGCCTCTTGGCATTCTTTCGTCCAGAGGAACTTGTGATTTTTCTCCATTAGCTGGTGGAGCGGTTTAGCGATGGAGGCGAAGCCTGCAACAAACCTGCGGTAGTACGATACCAGCCCCACAAAGCTCCTCACTTCCTTGGTGGTCCTCGGTGTTGGCCATTGTTGAATGGCGGATGTCTTGTCTGGATCTGTTGTCACTCCATCCTTCCACACGATATGCCCCAGGTACCTAACGCTGGTGTGAAATAGCGAGCACTTCGACGGCTTAAGCTTCAAGCCGGCCTCACGGAGTCGCTGGAAAACCACTCGAAGTCGTGACAGCTCATCTTCCACTGTCTTGCCAAAGACAATCACGTCGTCCAAGTACACAAGCAACATTTCCCAGGTAAGGCCTGCCATCACTCTATCCATCAGACGCTCGAAGGTGGCTGGCGCATTACATAGCCCGAAGGGCATAACGCGCCAGGCATACAACCCGCCATTAGCGATGAAGGCTGATTTCTGCTTAGCCTGGTCGTCAAGCTGCACTTGCCAATACCCACTGGCAAGATCGAGGGTTGAAAACCACTTTGCCCCGCTGAGTGCATCCAGCGTGTCATCTATTCTGGGCAGCGGATAAGCGTCTTTCAGTGTTGCAACATTCAGTTGGCGGTAGTCTATGCACATCCTTTTGCTCCCATCCTTCTTTGTGACCAAGACCACGTTGGAAGACCAAGGACTGCTTACTTGCTCAATCAGCCCCTGAGATAGTAGCTGATCTATCTGTCTATCAATCTCCGCCCTCTGCTCCGCTGGATATCGTCTTGGTGCTTGTCGCACTGGTCTCGCATCACCAGTATCAATGCTGTGCTGGACTAGGTCAGTTCTGCCCAGATCTGTTGGTCCATGTGAGAAGACATCTGCAAAATCTTCCAGCAGCTCTGCTACTTGCGTGTGGTACTGCTCTGGGACCTCTTCAATGCTTCGCTCGTACAGCTCTGCTACATGTGATGGCATGCCATCACCACCATTCACGTCACGTGGAATTACCTCGACCTGTTCAGCGTTTTGGAGCTGAGTCAGACACGCCACCATAGTGCCCTGCTTCACCACTCTCTCTTCCTTTGTGGGGTTGTAAACTCTGATAGGGAGTTCCTCAGCATTCGCCTCAACGACAGCCCTTGCTATCAGCAAGCCCTTACTGAGGGTCTCAGCCTGGTTGGTAGGAGCTTCCAGCAGGCCAACTCCTGCGATTGGTTGTGGCCTTCCACCTGCCACCATGCCTTTCAATATTGCCTCGTGTCCTGGGGGTACTGAACTGGTCTCGCTTGCTATGATTTTCTTGCAGAAAGGCTGACCCCGATGATCTTTGCATTGGATCGTCTCCCATGGCAGCTGCAGCTCCAGTTTGCGGCAATCCAGCACCGACTGTGTTTGCATCAAGAAGTCCAACCCGATGATACCCTCATTGTGAAGATTGGCCACCGTCACCTCAAACACGAACAGCAAATGTCCCATCTGGATTTCAGCCAGTGTTTTACCACTGGTCTCGAGTGGAGAACCGTCTGCTTGGCGCACTGTACGAGTTGCTCGCTGCAATACCGGCTTCCTTGCATCTTCAATCTTGCTGAAGATCGCATTGGACACATACGTCTGCGATGAACCGGTATCAATTAGGAATGTGATGGGCTGACCGTTGATCTTAGACTCAACATGAAGACCGTGGTATCTGCTATTGCCAACTGGCCGTGCTTGCTCTGCTTGTTCAGCCTGGGGTGCTGGCTGTGGTTGGTCTGGTGTCCTTTGTTGCACGCCACCAACATCGCTACGAAGTGGAGCTGGTCCCCACTCTGGCTGACTGCGCGCTGGTATCTGCTCGATATTTGATGCTTGGGGGCAGTGCCTCCAACCATGGCCAACTTGATTGCAGTGGTAGCACCTCCTCCTGTCTGCATCGATGTTTGCTGGCATACTTCTAAGTGGTTGCTTCACTAGACGTGGGCAATCTCGTTTCCAATGGCCAGCTTGGCCGCAATTGAAACAATTGTTGCTCTGGTCCCCAGGCAGCGATGATGATGGTACCCTTGCAAATTGTGATGTCGCGTTGGTTCTCGATCGTGTTGGTGGAGAAGATTCCACTCTGGAAATCAGCTCTTCCACTGCTTTCATCATTCGCCTCATAGCGCCGTCTTTCTCCTTGGTTGCAGGGCTCTTCTGCTCGACATCATCAGTCGCCAGTGCTCTGCTATACCGCTGCGACCGACCATCGCTTCTCTCCGTCTCCATCATCAGGAAAGCCTCTGTACTCAGTGCTGCTTCAATCGCCTCATCAAGTGTGCGGGGCTGGGCGCGGAAAAGACCTTCTCGTATCTCTGGTCTTACGACCGCGTCCATGAAGTGGCCTCTTGCTAAGCGATCTTGCCCCGCCTCGTCAAATTCTTGGTAGGCTAATGCAGTCAGCTCCCGAATACCCTGCCCCAACTCCTGCAGAGTTTCCTTTGGTTTCCTCCTCCTGGTCCGCAGCTCAGCCAAGAAGACCTCGGATTTGCCTGCTGGGCCGAACCGTTGCTTAAGCCTATTTACCAGCTCACTGTACGTTAACCTCCTTCCTGTCTGTTGAACAAGGACCTTTACAGCTGGGCCTCGCATGCTGGCAGCCAAATACTGCAGTGCTTCATCTTCGGACCATCCGTTCACCCCTGCGCAGGCCTCAAAATGACTCAAATAGTCAAGAATCGGCCCCCTGCCGTCGAATCTATCGGGAGTCATCCGCAGCTTATCTCCACCTCTATATCTGCGCTGGTAACTGCCTTCGTCCCACAGTTCTGGTCTTCGCCACGGTGTACCCATTGCTGATGGCTCTGCTGATGAATTACCTCCAGCACCTACCAGAACTTCATTTACTGGTGCTGGCTGGTTGCCCGTTGCTGGTGTCTCCCAACTGGTCTGCTGGATCCTGCTGGGGCCGCCTGCCATCCTACCTTCACATGTAGGACCACTCTGCCATTGCTGACTTCCAGTCATCATGCCGACACCAAGCCGTTGCGCTGTAACTGGTTGTTTGCGATACCTGCTGTATCCATCGTTGACTGGTCTGCTTTCAGGTGTTGCAAAGCTACTGGGGAACGAATGAGGAATCTCAACGCTTCCACCAGATCGCCTTGCAAAACTAGCAGGAGGAGCTTTACTTCCGGATGACTCTGCTGCAGCATTTGGTGCTGTGGTGAAGCCATCCTGGTCTAGTGGTGTGCTGCTGCTAATTCCTGCCCTTCCTGAACTCATCGTTCCTGAGCTGGGGTAGCTGGTGGTAGCGGGTCCCTGCGACGGAGCTGGAGTTCTTCCGAGTGCTGCACGAAGATCTGTCATCATCGCTTCCACGTCTGCCAGCTCCTGTTCTAGCTGCCACCAAATTTCCGCTGGAGTTTGCTGACGCACGCCAGCAGTCCTTGCTGAGTGATGCATGTTGCGCTGCCCTGTCTACTGCCAATCCCACTCCTGACACCACGTGTAGCCTTCTCTCCTTGTGTCGCTAGTGTATATGTTGTTATACGCTGTGTGCCATCCGGCCCCGGCAACTAGCTGGAGAAGGGTCAGGATGGTCCGAGCTAGGCTGGGGTCCGTTTGGTTGAAATATACAACCAGGCGTGGAGAACGGCGTTGAAATGTACCATATTGCTGGGTTACTTACTACCAGTCTATTCCCATTACTTGCTTACTACCAGAATACTACCAGTCACAATTCATCCAACGAAGATACCAGTACCAGAGCAGCTCATCCACTCGCAGATACCAATACCAGTGCAGCTCATCCAATCGCAGATACCAATACCAGTTCACTCGCATATCATTTCATCAGTTCCGTAATTGCACTGCACTACTCACCAATACTTGTGTTATACTGCAGCAGACTTCAAAGGAAACGGTCCAGGCAGTAGTATCCACTTCAATCAACGCTTTATTAACACTCAACAACACTAATCTTCCTCACTTTGGCCCGTACCCGGGCCCACCCAGCTGTTTGGATACATATTCGACCTCTTATTATTCTTCGACCGCTATATTTCCGAAACAGTTACGCATTTTACTTACTGACCTTTTCCTCAAATACTAACGCTTATTAACCTTCCTCATCATACGGAAATGATTAGATAACTAAGCAATAATTGTATGAAAGATTATTACTGAACATAATCGCATCTCCAACAATCATTACCCCTCTAAAATTCCTAACAAAACAATCCATAATCGTCAGTTTCCTTGAAACTGATCGATTCATGATCGATTGCTAAAATAATCGATCGATTATATATTCGACCACAGAACTCTCAATATTTGACTAATTTTCACCGTTTTCTTACTAATACACTAATCTACCAATTCTTCATTGGTTACAATATATATATATATATATATATATATGTATATAGATAGATAGATAGATAAGAGAGTAATCATTTAAGAGGAATTACTTTAATTTACGTTTGAAGACATTTCAAGAGATGTAGTCTGATTTGTTAAGGGGCAAATCATTCTAATGTTTGCAGTCTTGTAAACATACTTGTATCCTTAGCGAAAACTGTTCGAGTACGTGGACGGTGATAAGTAGGCCCCTATGAATCACTCTGTAAAGTAAATTATATATGAACCAAATGGTTTCTTTTGAACATGTGTTGTGTTGAAAAGTTCTTGGTAATTCTTTTCCAGGCAAAATGTATAAATTACATGAAAATTCCGATTTAAAAGCATGTGATGGGAAATGTAAACAGTATGTGCAAATGCTTCTATGTTTCCTGCTAAACTTATTTGTTCGTGGGGAAAAGAAAAGAAAAGAAGAGAGAAGTCTCGCTCTACCACGTCTACATACCACAACGTCTACGGATATCTTTGTTTCACATTGTTAGTGGGGAAAAGAAAAGAAAAGAGAAGTCTCGCTTCATGAGAGATGTGCAGATCCCCCTCTACACCACAACGCCTACGAATGTCTAGGCTGAAGGTGGGTTTGATTGTCTTATAGGGCCTATAGAGCACCAACAGTAAGTGCAGATGAATTGGCACGCTATCTTTTGAATAGAAACAATACTTTGTTTCACACAAGATGATAGCAGAAAGACAATTGATAATCATCCGCTCATGTGAAATCAAGCAGAACTTTTTTCAAAACATTTCAAGAGGCATCTTGGTGAGTTACAGTCTGTTACACATGCCAATATAATGTGAAAAACAAAATTGAAGGCCACCTGCAATAGGCCACCTGCAATTAGAGGTGGGCTATAGAGGGTCAATTTTAGGTCATATTTTCAGAACATGCTCATCACACCTTAGTTTGATGACTTTTTGCCTACTGACACCATTTTTGAAAAAAAGAATGAAAAAAATGCAAAATCCGGGGTGCCCCAGCCGAAATCGTAAAAAATCCAAGATGGCCGCCGTTTTGGCTTTAAAAAGACATTTTTGGCTATAACTCGGCTATTTTTTGGTCTATTGTGATGGTTTTGATGTCTAACCCCATGTTTTAGGGGTCAAGGAAATAGATTATCATGATAATTTTAGTGTAAAACATAAGCTTCTACATGAAACTAACCTTTTTCCCATATTTAGGGTGAAATTTCCTTCTCCTTTACCCCTACCCTAACCGCCATTTTTTGTCGTTTTTTTCCGCATTTTTTTCAAGTCATGTTAACTACCATACTTTTAATAACAACTTCTAGCAATCCTTTTTTTTTTTCTACCGACAATACAGCAAGAAATATACAAATAACTTACGGTATACATGTGTGCGTCATGCCAATACTAGTATGTGGTTGGTGCATTCAGTATGCATGGTAACTGTGGAACCAGTATTAAAATACTGTATCTGCTTTATAGCGTCCATTAAAATTTTGGTCCTAATACCTTTAACAATACAAATAAATATAATAATAAATAATAACAAATAACTAACATTATACATGGTTTACATACAAATGTATGTGTCATGCACATATCGGTACATAGTGTGGCTTGTGCATTCAGGATGCATGCGGTACATTGTAACAGAAGCCAGTGCTTATACTGTAGGCCCCATCTGCTTTGTAGTGCTGATGAACATTTGGTATTCAGACCTGTTGTGCATGACACATATGTAAACCATGTATAATATAAGTTATTTGTCTATTTCTTGCTGTAATGTTGCAAGAAAACACCATATTGATAGCTAGAACTTGTTATTAAGAGTATGGAAGGTAGTTAACATGACTTGAGAAAAATACAGAAAAAAGTGCAAAAAATGGCGGTTGGGGTAGGGGTAAAGGAGAAGGAATATTTATTATTACATCTATTTATTTATATTGTTAAAGGTCTTAGGACCAAAATGTTAACGGACACTATAAAGCAGATACAGTACAATACTGGTTCCACAGTTATCATGCATTCTGAATGCACCAGCCACTTGACCAGTATTGGCATGACACATACATATATACCGTAAGTTATTTGTATATTTCTTGCTGTATTGTCGGTAGTAAAAAACAAAAACAAAAACCACAGATTGCTAGAACTTGTTATTAAGAGTATGGTAGTTGACATGACTTGAAAAAAATATGGAAAAAAGTGCAAAAAATGGCGGTTCGGGAAAGGGGTAAAGGAGAAGGAAATTTAACCCTAAATATGGGGAAAAGGTTAGTTTCATGTAGAAGCTTAGGTTTTACACTAAAATTATCATGATAATCCATTTCTTTGACCCCTAAAACATGGGGTTAGACACCAAAATCATCACAATAGACCAAAAAATAGCCAAGTTATGGCCAAAAATGTCTTTTTAAAGCCGAAACGGCGGCCATCTTGGATTTTTTACGATTTCGGCCGGGGCACCCCGGATTTTGCATTTTTTCGTTCTTTTTTTTTAAATGGTGTCAGTAGGCAAAAAGTCATCAAACTAAGGTGTGATGAGCATGTTCTGAAAATGTCACCCTCTATAGCCCACCTCTACTGCAATACATACTCGCATTTTCCAACATCACAAAAACTTTGATCAACACGTTCCATATGTACCCGTGATGGAGAGGGAAAATAATAAACAACAACATTGCAAGATTGGTGCATTTCTGCCAAGACAACAGACGGGAACTGATTCCACGTAAAATACATAAACATGTATTTTGATTTTCCCATGCATTTTTCCCATATCATTACACACAATCATTATACACGTATACTTGATATGGTGTTCAGCTCACTGTGTGCAGACTGAGCACGACCTGATAATTCAGAACCTCTGCCTGAGAAAGGATTGTAGCCTATCCCGCGAATCAAAAAGAAGCTTTCTTATATATATATATATATATATATATATATATATATATATATACATATACATATATATATATATATATATATATATATATATATATATGTATATATATATATATATATATATTTAAAGATATATATAGTCTAGGTCTAAACATGTTGCGAATTCACGTATTGGCTGTGTGAGGAGGGGGGTGGACTGAAGATCGATGAAGCCAATCCTGCCTACCGCCACCCCACCCCCCCCCCCCCATATTGAAACGCATATCGACCAATAGGCCTACACATGACGAGTAATGCATAATGTAACAATTTTCGATCTCCGTTGATTGGTGATTGAAATATTAACAGGAAAGATTGAAGGGAAAAGGAGTGGAGAAGAAGCGCATGGATGGAAAGCTTGAAGGGAGAGTAGTTGAAAGTTATGGAATAGGCTATACAATGGTACATGTACATGCATAAGAGTTGTGAAATAACATGTACATGTATTTATTTCTCAGCCCCCAACCCCCTCTGTTATATCTGTTGCTATTAAAGGCCCCTAAGTTTATCTTCAGACTGATGGTATATTATTTTGTTTCTCAAACCTGCCCCTCTTTTCTTCATATATACTACTTTCAAAGACTCACTCTGCATATTAATTTTCCGACCTCTCTCGACTTCCTCCTTTTTCAAATGCATATGACTCGTGTATTTTTTCCCTTCCTCGATCACTGCTTGAATTATCACACAATTTATTTGTTTCTCATACTCTCTCTGTCTCTCCCCCTTCTCTCTTTCTCATTTTAAAACTTTACAATGTTTGTTTACAAGACCACTTTCTATAACTCTCTACATTGATCAGTTTGTCTAGAAACATGTACAGTCACGTGCAAATATGTACGAAGGAAAATTACACAACTATTGCAGGAATTCATTATGCATTTTATTCACTTCTTTATGTTCAAGCACTTTTTTTTCATGAAGATATACTGAGTATACAAATGTAATCTGATCCTCCAATATCCAAGAAGTATTGTAATACAAACTAGAACTATCACTCAATGTTGTACTTTAACACTAACATCTCAAGTAAAATGCTCAAAACCTGAGTAAGTAAATAAATCAACAATTTCTATGATTTTCATTAGAGATACTGTTACCATGGCAACACAATGTTTGACATTAAGAAAAAATGAAGTTTGCACAGCTCTATATCATAGCTGTCACATGTGCCAAATTTCAAGTCAAATGCTCAAAAACTGAGGGAGTTAAGTTCAATTCACAATATCATTGTATGATTTTCATTTAAAATAAAACTATGCTGTCACCATATTGTGTCGAGCCCATCAATGTCAACAATATTCGACCACTAATGTGGCTGTCGTATCTTTAAGCTATATATGCTTATTTGACGGCAGTCTTCTGCATTTACACTCCCGATCTTGTGCCATAATTCAGTGAGATCATTTATTCCAAATGGTTCCCAATCGACGTGTTCTCTTACTCTTTTCTTTAATCTGTACACGTACAATCAGTTTAATATTCGAATGTACACACTGTATGTTCCATTCTCTTGTAAACAACAAGAAATGACTATTTCATTTTTGTAAAATATGATCGATGCAGAAAATTCCTAATTAATTTAAATTTATATCGTGTAATGTCATAACAACCACTTATGTCATAAGACGTAGACGACAAATTTCATAACGATCGCTAATGTCATAACACTCCGACGACAAAGTTCATAACGACCGCTAATGTCATCACACGTCGACGACAAATGTCATAATGACCACTAATGTCATACCATGTCGAAGACAAATGTCAAAAATTTCCATTTTTATTGCAAATGTCATAACACGATGTGTTACACGACCACAAAATGTTAATGGCAAAACCAATGCTGCATTACAGGGGCGGATCACGGAATTCCATAAAGGCGAGGCGCCTTTGCAAAAGTAAAGACTGCCGCACCCACTCCTTTCTTCTCTTTCTTTTTTCGTGTAAACAAAAGAAATAAGAGGAAAATAATAAGGGGGAGGGGGTTGCGCCAGCCTTTCATTTTCAAAAGGTGTCTCCCCTTTACGGAATTCCTGGATCCGCCCATGAAATGCAAGCAATGAGTTTGACATAATTATTTTGTGGATGACGCAATCGCCGGTTGAGAGGGGGCGCACCCCCTTTGATGACCCTTTCTGTTTTTGTTAAAACAACAGAAATAAAAAGAAAAAAATAGGGGGTTGCGCCAGCTTGTATAGTTTTGAAAAATCGCCTCCCTGTAATGCAAGCATTGGGTTTTGCCAATAACCTGTGGCTGACGCAGTCACTGATCTAAAGGGGGCGCGGCGCCCCTCCCCGTCTCTAGTTTTGATAAAATCAAAAAAGGGAGGAGGTTGCGCCAACCTTTGATTTTGTAAAGGTGCCTCCCTTTTACGGAATTCCTGGATCCTCCCCTGTGACGCATTATGACATTTGCAGTAAATTTGGAAATTCTGACATTTGTGGTTAATTCGATTTTGACATTTGTCGTCGACGTGTTATGATATTTGTGGTTAATCCGACTTTGATATTTGTCCAATGTTATGACATTTGTGGTCATTATGACATTTCTCGTCGACGTGTTATGACATTTGTGGCTAATCCGACTTTGATATTTGTCCGATGTTATGACATTTGTGGTCATTATGACGTTTGTCGTCGACGTGTTAAGACATTAGTGGTCGTTATGACATTTGTCGTCGACATGTTATAACATTTGCAGTAAAAATTGATATTTTGACATTTTTGTCGTCGACGTGTTATGACATTTGTGGTCAATCCGATTTGGACATTTATCGTCGACATGTTAAGACATTATAGTGGTCATTATGACATTTGTCGTCGACTTGTCGTGACATTAGTGGTCGTTATGACATTTGTCGTCGACGTCTTATGACATATAGTGGTTGTTATGACATTACACGATCCAAATTTACATTGATTTATTAGGAATTTTCTGCATCGATCATAATATTACAAAAATGAAATAGTCATTTCTTGTTGTTTACAAGAGAATGGAACGTACAGTGTGTACATTCGAATATAAAACTGAGATACACATGTACGTGTACAGATTAACGAAAAGAGTAAGAGAACACGTCGATTGGGAACCATTCGGAATATGATCTCACTGAATTATGGCACAAGATCGGGAGTGTAAATGCAGAAGACTGTCGTCAAATAAGCATATAGCTTAAAGATACGACAGCCATTAGTGGTCGAATATTATTGACATTAGTGCATGGGCTCGACATAATATGGTGACAGCATAATTTTATTTTGAATAAAAATCATACAATAATATGTGAATTAACTTACCTCCGTCAGTTTTTAAGCATTTGACTTGAAATTTGGCACATGTGACAGCTATGATAGAGTTGGGCAAACTTCATTTTTTTCTTAATGTCAAACATTGTGTTGCCATGGTAACAGTATTTTTAATGAAAATCATAGAAATTGTTGATTTATTTACTTACTCACTCAGGTTTTGAGCACTTTACTTGAGATGTGGCAAATGTCAGTAACTGTGTTAGTACAAAATTGAGTGATAGTTCTAGTTTGTATATATTACAATACTTCTTGGATATTGGAGGATCAGATTACATCTGTATACTCAGTATACCTTCATGAAAAAAAAAGTGCTTGAACATAAAGAAGTGAATAAAATGCATAATGAATTCCTGCAATAGTGGTGTAATTTTCCTTCATGCATATTTGCACGGACTAAACATGTTTCTAGACAAACTGATCAATGTAGAGAGTAGAAAGTGGTCTTGTAAACAAACATTGTAAAGTTTTAAAATGAGAAAGAGAGAAGGGGAGAGACAGAGAGAGTATGAGAAACAAATAAATTGTATGATAATTCAAGCAGTGATCGAGGAAGGGAAAATATACACGAGTCATTTATGCATTTGAAAAAGGAGGAAGTCCAGCTTGTCCAGAGAGGTCGGAAAATTAATATGCAGGGTGAGTCTTTGAAAGTGGTATGAAGAAAAGAGGGGCAGGTTTGAGAAGCAGAATAATATACCATCAGTATGAAGATGAATTTAGGGGCCTTTAATAGCAACAGATATAACAGAGGGGTTGGAGGCTGAGAAATAAATACATGTACATACAATGTATATAGATTTAAGCGATCATGTTATTTCACAACTTTCTGATACATGTACATATACCGTTGTATAGCCTATTCCATAACTTTCAACTACTTTCCCTTCAAGATTTCCATCCATGCGCTTCTTCTCCACTCCTTTTCCCTTCAATCTTTCCTGTCAATATTTCAATCACCAATCAACGGAGATCGAAAAAGTGTTACATTATACATTACTCGTCATGTATAACATGAGTCACATGAGTCATACATTCATAACATACAGTCATAACATGAGTCATACATTACTCGTCACACACTCAAAATACATTTGTTTATACCGGACCCAGATTTTGGAATAGCTTAGATAATGATCTAAAAGAATCTGTGAAGTTAATTACATTTAAGTATAAACTCAAAAAATATTTGTTTTCTAAATATACCAGTTAATTCTGTTCAATGAAAAAACCCGTCATGTTTCACTTTTCCTTGAGATTTTGTAGTGTGTCCACAGACCTTTTCCATCCCTCTCCTTTTCCTTCTCTATTCTTCCCTGCTCCTTTTTCCTCGTTCTTCGTTGTCCAGTATCTGTCTGAGTGCATTTCCTCAAATTCTGTTGTTTCTGTGTATTGTGTTATTGTTGTTGTTGTTGTTGTCGTCGTTATGTTTTTTTGTGGCCGATTGCATATCTTCCTTTCCGTTCAATTTTCCTGGCACACCTGGCCCCATAGTGTCTGTGCCACAAATGTGATATGTTATATAGTTTATACCTTTGCATCCTAAAATCCTAGTAAGTATTGTTCATAGTATCAACATCATTATATCAATGAGTAAAATGTACAATAGTATATAGAAGAATTTAAAATGAATATGTCTTATTGGTATAACAAATTGGTGCTGTTGTTGTTTTGTTCCAGTGTTCCACGTTTTACAAGCGTGGCTTTTTTAGTGGAACACTGTTTTCCATCATTGTGATTATTTACTATTTTTGTTGCCATGACAAAGTGCATTGTTTCTTTTTTACGACATCATTCGTGTATAATTTATATTGTATTTTAAAAAAATCCTTTATCGGACGAGTGTAAGAGAAATGAAAAAAAAATTGTATCACTTTGGATTATGTCAACTTTTTCTTTTCTTTTCTTTGTGATGATGGAAACAAATAAACTATTGAATTGAATTGAATGTGTAGGCCTATTGGTCGATATGTGTTTCAATATCGGTGGGGGGGGGGGGGGGGGGAGGGGTCGGGCAGGATTGGCTTCACCTTCAGCCCCCCCCCCCCCCCCCCCCCCCCCCACATATATTGTAGCCAATACGTGAATTCGCAACATGTTTGGACTTATAGACTATATAATCTTTGGTCACTGTAGCCCATTAGGACCCAGCCTATACTCATCCCCATCATACACCAATAAAGTTGTGGTCTTCCATGGAACCCGCAATAATATTGATCACTGTTGTGCATGAATGATGATTGATGAGATATCACAGAATATTCATTGCTTTTTTTTATCTCTTTCCTTATGATTCTCTCCCCCCCCCCCCTCCTTCTTGTCAGATTTTTTTCGTATTGTGTTGTTTTTCGCACTCTCACCCGTTTTTACACGTATTTATACGTACTACTAGTAATTGGATGAGGGTCTACCACGGCGAGCAAAACTTTCACAGCGCGTGCACACACTCACTGATGTACGAATCGAATCGTCGCGAGCGGAGGGTACTAGTACCACAGAAATACTCACAGAACTCTTCGCAACACACAACCCGAGCGGAGTAAGCATAGACGCATCAGGAGCGGTTTCATTGAATTTAATTGCCAAAAGCCACAGGTTTGCGTGTAAATAAAAAATACGCATCCCGTCATCATCTTCTCCGTGAAATTCTCCAATTTCCGCGTCTCCTTCATCGCTAGTGTTTGAGTTCCAACTCCAAGAACACTCGTCTTCGATTTCAATGTCCATATCCAGTCCAACATCTTCGTCGAGCAATCCACGAGACATTTTTCCAATCAAAGTGTAATACTAATAGCTAGCGCCGTGAGGAAAGCAGTAAAACCTACTTTTTTAGACCAATATGCGTTGTTTACATATACATGCTATGCAAGCCAGCTAGCATAGCTAGCAAGAGCGCGCGCTCACTATAAGCAAATTGGACGGACTGCCTACGTCACGCATGTCCCGGATGTAAAAAGTTATTTCGGGAAGGAGGCAAATTTCTTGCTTCGAATACCTCTTTTAAAACCAAAATTTCCCAGTCGGGTGATTAGCTCTGGTTTATATTCTAGCATAATTGTGGGCAAGCCCACATAACAGAAAAAACAATATGTTCAGACTAAATTAGACAGTAGAGGGACTTTCTTCCAGAAAGAACCCCCTAAAACAAATATGGTCTAACCCGGGAACAGGAGAGAGAGAGAGAGAGAGAGAGAGAAGAAGAAGAAGAAGAAGATGTGGTTAGTGGCCATGATGTCATTCACATCGTGTCACTGACTGAAGTAACATCACATGGTCTCTCCTCCTGCTTTATTGAGGTAAATAAGAACAAAGAATTCTTATATACTTCTGATTGTCATGATTTGTGGTGTTGATTAAGATTTTTGAGAGATATTAAATGTATTATTAAGTGTTGCATGTGCTGCATGAATGCAACAATGAACTTGTGGAGAATTATCTCTGATTTGGATACTTGCTGTCACATGTAAGCAAGATGAAAGTTATAACCACTTGGGCAATGGCCTAAACGGCATCACGATAGATGAAGATGGTGTGATTACCAGTATGAATAGGATTATAGTAAATATGAATGTATAATGTGATCCCTATTATCATGTGATATATGTAGGGTGAAAGTAGAATATGTGTGTGGAGTATGTGTAGAGAAAGTAGGTCCGAGTATGCAACAGGAGGGGATTACTTTTAGGTTGCTAACAGGACCCCTTATGTTATTCATAGTCATGTGTGAACACACTCTGTCCTAGTATTCCCTGTGTGAACAGAGTCGGAGTGGTTGCTATGTAGTTTAAGAGTCCGTGTAGAGCACTGTGTATAACATAGTTCAGAGCTAGATGTGAACTGGGGGCTCCTCGTCCACCAATGAGGGCTGGAGCCACCACGGACAGTTGTGGTTGGAGGAACGGTCTAGGCAGCATAGCTGGAAGATAAGACTAGTTTTGAAGATTCAGACCCCAAAATAGGGTTTTGGTTCATATTAGTCAGAGGGATCAAGTCTTTGCTAAATGGGCTGAAGTGAGGAACATATATAATGGAGAATGAAGATTGTAAGATGTAAAGAAGGTATGGGACAGTAGAAGTGAGTTGCAGTACAATATGGGCTGAATCAAAGACTTAACCACTCCATCAACGAGGCAGTGTGGTTTCTTGGCCGGCTAGTTCAGAGGGACATGAAGTTCCACTGGCAGAGGGGCATATAAACAATGTAAATACCACAAGTGAGGAACTCCTATCCTCACTTGGGCTGGAAAGAATATATCCCTTGTAGTTTTATCAGTGGAAAGTTGGGAAAACTCCTCTCCTCACTTGGGCAGGGGTAATATATTTCTCTTGTGGTTTCAGCAGTGGAAGAGTGAGAAACTCCTCTCCTCACTTGGGTCGGAGTAGAATATTTCTTTTATAGTTTTAGTAGTGGAAAAGAGAGACGCACCTCTCCCCACTTGGGCTGGAAAGAGATATTTTCTCTCTCTCGTGTTAAAAAGGGAAAAGAGGAAACTTCTCTTGTCACTGTACCAGAATAGAGAATAGAGAATATATACATGTTAGACAAATTGCAGAATGAACCCAGGACTATATATCATGTTTATGCATATGTGTCTTCCTCAAAGATTGTTTAACAGTGGAATGAAGGAGGAATATTACCAAGGTAAAGAATTAATTAAAGCAATAATAATTTTCGGTTAAATAAAATAATAAATGAGTTATGCTCTGTGGTAACAGCTATTATTTATTGCAGTTTTTGTTCGGAAGCAGCTAATGGATGATAATGTAAACTGGAGAGAAAAGCAATTTAATTTTTTAGAGACCATTATGGTTACAGAAAACTGAGAATCATATATGATTATTTCGTGTTTTATTTGTGTTTAAGTTCAGACAAGTTAACATTTCTCTCACACAAGAAGGTAATTGGAATGCGAGAAAGAAATTGTTGTGTACAGTTATCAATGTTAAAGGGAAGGTAAACCCAAAGAACAATGTGGATTGAGTGAAAGCAGCAACATTAGTAGAACCCATTAGTGAAAGTTTGAGGAAAATCGGACAATCGATGCAAAAGTTATGAATTTTTAAAGTTTTGGTGTTGGAACCGCTGGATGAGGAGACTACTAGCGGATATGACGTATGAGTGGACAACAATACAAAGAAAATATAAAGGAAATTCAACAAAAATTCACTTTTCTAGAATTATGAAAGAGCAATGGACCAACCGCTTTCAGAAAGAAGGGGGAATAATTGCTACCCTTAACTTATGTCAATATCAAGTTGATGGAATTTGTAATTTTCATGAAAAATTGATTTTTCCAGAATTTTCTTTATATTTTCTTGGTATTGTTGTCCACTCATACGTCATAACCTCTAGTAGTCTCCTCATCCAGCGGTTCAAACATCAAAACTTTAAAAATTCATAACATTTGCATCGATTGTCCGATTTTCTTCAAACTTTCACTGATGTGTTCTACTAATGTTGCTGCTTTCACTCAATCCACATTGCTCTTGGGGTTTATCTTCCCTTTAATAGCTTGGTAGAAGAAAGAAAGTGTATTGTGAAATGGATACATTGATAAATGTTTAAACTGTGATTATGTCATATCATTGAGGAGCTTATTGAAGCTGATATGATAATAAAGTCATTCACATCGTGTCACTGACTGAAGTAACATCACATGGTCTCTCCTCCTGCTTTATTCAGTGTTGGTGATATTTCCCTCGGCGCCCGTGACCCTTGGCAGGTGCTACATAAAAGCATTCATGAGAGTTCCCTCTTTACATAGAGACCAAATTTAGCACACTTGTGGCCCGTTGTAAAATCATCTCACCGAAACTTTAAAGGAGCCAGTCAGTGTCACTATCTACTCCGTTAGACGCGCAATATTGCCCAATAACCTCAAGTGCACCTTGAGATTACTGGGCAATATTGCGTCTCTAAAGGAACACGCAGTGACACTGATTGGCTCCTTTAAAGAAGCAATTTTGCAGCAGTCATGGATCAAATAAGCACCACATATTTGCAACATTATACCTATAAGGTATATATACTTAGTATCACATTACCGGGTACAATTTAGTTACTTAACTACTTTAAACCTTAAACAGTACGAACTGATGCAAGCCTATTTGCTTAGAAACTTATGTTGTTGTTGCACCCTGCAAAGTAAAGAGGATTGGTGTAATTTGGATCCTGTGAATCATGAAATGTGTGTGTGTGTGTGGAATTTGTGAGTTTTGAAATGTTAATGTAGAAGTTAACTTAGTTGTGTTTGAATGATATACTGAAACCAAATATTTACCCAATTACCTTTCCAATAAGGTGAGCACTATCACTATCTATCAAACAAACCCTCTAGGCAAGAGTATACATCTGCATGAAGGAAGAGGTAAAAATACGATATGCATTTGTCTGGATACGTTTTATTCAAAACGTACTTGAATGCGTACTTATTCACATAATCCATAAGAATAAGATATGCTTCTTACCAGTACACAAAGCCTCAAAAACAAGAACATGCTACTTACATTTCTAAAGTATGCACCATATCTTAAAAAAAAGAAGAAAAAAGATGTAAGAGGATTTAACATGTTGCTTGTATGCATTTAAACGAATAGGCCTACATATTCCCATGCGTACAATATTCATGTAACAGTGACGTCATCATGAATCATCAAAAAAAATATGTTTCCAGCATAGACATGAATTCATCTATAATCTAAAACATGTCTTTAATTAGGAGTTTGTTTTATAATGACGATGCCAATTGTCTTAAAGTCCTTATCACGACATGTCTTGGGGTTCACACTTATCTAAAACATGAGATTCTTGGCACGTAGATTACGACTACAATCTATTATGGTTTAGATACCTAACTGACATAGGCATACCGTATACTGGCATTTCGATGAAAACATTTAAATACAAGGTATATAATATGAAAATCGAACTTAATACCAGCCCTTATGGGCTACCAGTTTCTGTTTCGTTGTTCTATACACAGAAAGTTGTTACGTTTTCCAATCCTGTGTAGGCACACAGGGATTTGCAGATCACCTTTGGCTATAACGCCATGGTCGCGTGCAAAATGAATGCAGCTTATCTAACTGGTAGTTTCCGAATAGGGGACTACCGTGCTTATACATATTAATCGGATGATAGACCCCGTCAAAGAGTAGATTGCGGATTTCATATACCATTATCAAATCCACTTTCTGTTCTATACACAGTTTCAATGGAATCTTATGAACCACTTAGGCATTACCAAATCATGGAGTATAAAACTATCATATTATTTCCTTGAAACGGCTGCATTTGTATGAGCGGGAACAGTTTGGCGTCATACGTAGCAAGTGTCGTGACTACAAAACTAAACACATGTATTACACAAGGTTTCAGGACACTTTGAACCGTGTTCCCCCCCCCCCCCAACAACAACAACAACTAGTGAAATGTTGTATACCCTAAGCCCATTAACCTATGATCTTTGACCTTTGAATACATTGCCCACATTTTTCAACGAATAGGCATCTGGATGCAACGTAGGTATATATAAAAGGAAAAATATTTTTAGGAAAACACATTTAACCACTTCAGAAATAACTATGGAACTTATAGCATAATATTGACATGTTCAATTCTCCCTTAATGACATGACAGAAAACTATCCTCACCGAGTCATTCTGTCGTTATTCAAGTACAGGTCATTGATGATTATATACCTAGTTCGATTAAAAGTATACATGGAGTCATTGCAAAAGTATCTGATGAAAAGTATGCTTCAGAACTACATCATTGTCATTTATTCTATAACGCTAATAATAGAGTTATTGTTCCGCCATATTGCCCAACAGGTCGTAGTACTCCTACGACGTTTGTTCAGCAAATAAGGCACAAAATAAGATTTTGCGAATTTTGCACGCTGTTGCCAAAGTCTCTAATCTTCTTTACCACTATTCTCAGACATGTATGCTGATGCTGTATGAATTAGAAACGGAAGCTTCACAAATACTCACCATCTAACAAGGTAAAAGCGAAGTGATGTCTTGCCCACATATCGAATTTGTGATTACACCGATTTTCAAATGTAAGCTCATTGACTTTTTGACTGATGACGTAGTCGGACTTCACCAATATTAACACTTGACAGCCATGTATCTTTAGATGATCTGAGGAGTGAATTTGGTGGTCATATAGCTCAAAAGTGTGGAAAGTTATTAAAAGAACTCCACAATACTATGTCGACAGTGCTTACCAGGTGAGATACAAAGATAGAGCACGAAATGACATTGCAGAATTTGACAATGACCTACAATATTTGACCTTGAACGCTGGCACCCACAAGGTGGCAGAAGTAACTTCGTCCAATCGTACATACATATGCAAAGTTTCATTTGGATACCTCAAACAGTACTTAAAGGGGAATGAAACCCAAATGTACACGTTGATTGGAGCAATATCATAAGAACACATAAGTGAACATGGAAAATCGTATGATCCAGTGCAAGTTATGCATTTTTAAAGTTTCAGTGTCACTTTCACGCATGGAAACGTATTATGAAGAAAATATCAAGGGAATTCCATAAAATCTGATTCTTAAAGGACAAGTTCACCTTCATAGACACGTGGGTTGAGTGAATGCAGCAATATTAGTAGAACACATCAGTGAGAGTTTGAGCAAAATCGGACAATCCGTTAAAAAGTTATGAATTTTTGAAGTTTCTGCTCAGTCACGGCTGGATGAAAAGACTATTATAGCTTGTGATGTCACATGAGTACAACGATATAAAGAAAGAATAAAGAAAATTCAACATATTTCCATTTTTCTCGCATAACAAAAGAACACTCGACTTCTCTCTTTCAGAAGGCAGGGGGAATAATATTACCCTTAACATACGTCAGTAGCAAGTCGAAGAAATGTGCACTTTATTCATAAAGTTTCCAGACTAAACCGTCTACACTTACGGTTTAATGAGAAATATACTGATATCTCCTCATATTTTAGGCTTTATTGCAAAAATGTTATATGATAGGATGTTTTGTGGCACAACAGACCTAAACATGATATGCATTAAATGTCGTATCTTGAAAAATGTTTAAGTCACTGTTCCCAAAGGTAAACAGGACCTTTAAGGGTGATACCCCCCCCCCCCCTTCTGGAAGAAGTAAATCAAGTGTTCCTTTTGTAATGCTAGAAAAGTGAAACTATGCCTATTTTCTTTACATTTCTTTATATCATTTTCCATGGTTGACGTCAAAGATGTAGCTTTCTCATCTAGTAATGGCGGCACTGAAACTCTAAATACATGTATATATAGCTCTTCAACGGATTTTCCGATATTCCTCAATTTGTCATGATGTGTTCAACTGCTAAAGTAATCTCCCTGCATTAACTTGTCCACTTGTATATTATCGTTTCATTTCCCTTCATGATACAATGTTGCCATAATCGATTACAGACTGATGTACGAACGGATGGACAACCTGAACAACATTTCTTTGGTGACAATTCCTTGCGAAGTCATGAAAAAAGTATACACCATGAAGAAAACTTTAGGCTGGTAAACTATATCAAGACAATTATTGAACAATATTGTTAATGAAATGCCGTAGGTTGTTGTTTTTTTTTGTGATAGTTGCCTGTTCAGATCAAAGCTTGCAATGTACTGCTGAAGAATGCATCGAGTGTTTCTGCCTTGTCTGGGATACTCAAAGCCACAGAGCATAGACGGCAGCAAACATTGTAGCGAAGGAAGACACAAATGTATACAGGAATTCGGGCAGATTTCACAACCATCCAGACAAATAGTGATGTCACTAGTGCGCAGCATTCACATAGCGAAGATTGTGGGATTTAGTCCTGCCAGGACCGTTGGGTTCTGAAAGAGATTTTGGCATGAATGAATGAATAAAATTTCGAAGGAAATAGGTCGTTTACACTACGCAGTTTTGTTGCTTACATAAATAACAGGTTGCAACTATGACCATTGACCTGAAAATGGAAAGTTAAATTGATTGTATAGTTTTTGTTGATATCTACTTCAGGTATCTAACATCTTTTGCTGAGATAATAAGAAATGGTTTTGAAATAGCTGCGATATCCAAAACAGAGCAATAATTTAATATGTGGGATCCACTTTTTATCACGATCGCTGCGTTTTACTTTGTTTTTGGATGCCTCATCCATTTCAAAACCAATTTTCATCAAATAATCTTTAGAATTCCTCTTAGAATGGCATACTCTCTACTATTTCATAAGTAGTTTCTTGGTATATCACAAAAATTTAAAAGCCCTAATCATCACCTCCACCAATACTATACCATCCCTTTAAGTTTTGATATTGGTTTCTAAACAGATCCGGTCGGATGGATTTATTTTAGCTATTTGTCATATAAGTAAAACATAATAATGTTGCAAAAAAATATTCCTCTTATACTTCTAGTCAGAAAGCAGATGAAATCCCCGTCTCCCACAAAAAAAAAAAAAATGCAGCACTTACTTTGTCACAGGCATACAGCATGTCCTCTCCAAGCGAGCAGACGGGGAATGAGGAGACAGCATGCAGACATCACTAAGTTATGAATTAGTTACTTAGGAATACATAACTCTCTCTATGGCAGCTCAATGTATAGTCCAATTCTTATGCACTGCCTTGCTGCATTGAGGGTGTACTTACCCAGATAACAATTCTCCGTTGGGCCAACGTCAGCAATGGTTGCCACGGTCGCGGCCGGTGAGATGACGTTGGCTCAACGGTGGGCCAATGTCTTTATGGTCGCCATGGTCGCGGTCGGTGAGATGACGATGGCTCAACGTTGGGCCAATGTCTTTATGGTCGCCACTTGCGGTCTGTGGATAAGTTGGGTATTCTACGTTGGTCCAAAGATGGCGATGCTCGGTACGGTTGCAGTTTGTAAACTAACGTTGGCGCAACGTTGGGCTACCGTCTCACCTTGTCGGTGATGCAAGATGGATATTTGTTGGCAAACCTACGTTGGGGCAACGTTGGCAATGTTGGCACGGTCGCAGTCGGTGAGCTAACGTTGGTACAAGTTTGGGCCATTGATTTACTTTCGTTCCCGAGGGAAGGTGGAAATTATTTGGCAAACCTACGTTGGGCCAACGTTGGCAATTTTTGTTTTCGCACAGCCGGTAAGATAACGTCGGCACAAAGTTGGACCACCCGTCTCACTTTTGTCATTGATGCAAAATGGATATTGGTTGGCTATCCTACGTTGGGCCAACATTGGCGATTTGTGGGCATTATCGCAGTCAGTATGCTTACGTTGGATCAACATTAGCCCATTGTCTTACTTTTGTAAGTAATCTAAGGTAGATATTGAGTTGCCCGCCAACATTGGTCCAACGTAGGCGATTATCGCCACGCTCGCAATCGTAAGCTACATTTGGAACATTTTCTCAACATTGGGTAACCATCTTACTTCTATCACCGATGAAGGGTGGATCTTGATCGGCTACCCACATTGGGCTAATATTGGCAATGATTGGCACGGCTGCAGTGAAAGCTACAGTTGGCAGGAACAGCCTTAGGTTAGGTCAATATTGGCCCAAGAGGCAAAGCCTGACGGTTGACTAACTTTGGAACAATGGCAGAACATTGTTATATCAACCATTTTTCAAACTTGAATGAACCGTTGGGCCAATATCGGCCCAACAGTGAAAGTCTGACGTTGTACTGACATTGGTACAATGTCAAACCTACATCTTATCAACCATATTTCCATTTTGAACGCTATGGTTTTCTAATGTTAATCCAACTTGCAATTGTGTATGTTGGCACAACATTAAGACATTTGACGTCGCGCTGACGTCATTTTGGCCACCGGGCCAACATTGGCCCAACAATGAAAGCCTGACTTTGGACTGACGTTGGTTCAATGTCACACTGACATTATACCAACCATGTTACCAACTTGAATGCAGCGTTGGCCCGATGTTGGTCATACGTCATGCGTGAATGTTGGCACAACGTCAGAATATGACGTTGGCCCAACGTTATTTTGGTCATCGGGCTACCACTGGCCCAACAGTTAAAATCTGACGTGGGAATGACGTTGGCTCAATGTCAAATCAACATCACATCAACCATATTTCCACTTTGAATACTGCATTTGTCCAATGTTAATCCCATTTGAAAGTGTGTTTGTTGGCACAACGTTAGAAATATGACGTCACTCCCACGTCATTTTGGCCATTGGGCCAGCATTGGCCCAGCAGTGAAAGCCTGACATTGGCCTGTCGTTGGTTCAATGTCAGACCGACATTATACCAACCATGTAACACATTTGAATACTGCATTGGCCCGATGTTGGTCAAACATCATGCGTGTATTTTGCAATTACATCATAGAATGACGTTGGCTCAACGTCATTTTTGTCGTCGGGCTATCGCTGGTCCAACAGTGAAAGTCTGACGTTGGATTGGCTTTGGTACAATGTCAAATCAACATCATATCAATCAACCATATTTTCACTTATTTGAGTACTGCATTTATCTAATGTTAATCCAATCCAGTAGTGGGTATGTTGGCATAACGTGCAAAATATTTTATCGTTCCGACGTCATGTTAGCCATCGGGCCAACATTGGCCAAACAGTGAAAGCCTGACGTTGGTCCAATGCTGGTACAATGCCAGACCAACGTTATATCAATCATTTTCTACTTTGAATGCTGCGTTGGCCCAATGTTGGTAAAACGTCATGCGTGTATGTTGGCACAACGTCAGAATATGACGTTGGCCCAACGTTATTTTGGTCATCGGGCTACCACTGGCCCAACAGTTAAAGTCTGACGTGGGAATGACGTTGGCTCAATGTCAAATCAACTTCACATCAACCATATTTCCACTTTGAATACTGCATTTGTCCAATGTTAATCCCATTTGAAAGTGTGTTTGTTGGCACAACGTTAGAAATATGACGTCACTCCGACGTCATTTTGGCCATCGGGCCAGCATTGGCCCAGCAGTGAAAGCCTGACATTGGCCTGTCGTTGGTTCAATGTCAGACCGACATTATACCAACCATGTAACAAATTTGAATACTGCATTGGCCCGATGTTGGTCAAACATCATGCGTGTATTTTGCCACAACATCATAGAATGACGTTGGCTCAACGTCATTTTTGTCGTCGGGCTATCGCTGGTTCAACAGTGAAAGTCTGACGTTGGATTGGCTTTGGTACAATGTCAAATCAACATCATATCAATCAACCATATTTTCACTTATTTGAGTACTGCATTTATCTAATGTTAATCCAATCCAGTAGTGGGTATGTTGGCATAACGTGCAAAATATTTTATCATTCCGACGTCATGTTAGCCATCGGGCCAACATTGGCCAAACAGTGAAAGCCTGACGTTGGTCCAATGCTGGTACAATGCCAGACCAACGTTATATCAATCATTTTCTACTTTGAATGCTGCGTTGGCCCAATGTTGGTAAAACGTCATGCGTGTATGTTGGCACAACGTCAGAATATGACGTTGGCCCAACGTTATTTTGGTCATCGGGCTACCACTGGCCCAACAGTTAAAGTCTGACGTGGGAATGACGTTGGCTCAATGTCAAATCAACTTCACATCAACCATATTTCCACTTTGAATACTGCATTTGTCCAATGTTAATCCCATTTGAAAGTGTGTTTGTTGGCACAACGTTAGAAATATGACGTCACTCCGACGTCATTTTGGCCATCGGGCCAGCATTGGCCCAGCAGTGAAAGCCTGACATTGGCCTGTCGTTGGTTCAATGTCAGACCGACATTATACCAACCATGTAACAAATTTGAATACTGCATTGGCCCGATGTTGGTCAAACATCATGCGTGTATTTTGCCACAACATCATAGAATGACGTTGGCTCAACGTCATTTTTGTCGTCGGGCTATCGCTGGTCCAACAGTGAAAGTCTGACGTTGGATTGGCTTTGGTACAATGTCAAATCAACATCATATCAATCAACCATATTTTCACTTATTTGAGTACTGCATTTATCTAATGTTAATCCAATCCAGTAGTGGGTATGTTGGCATAACGTGCAAAATATTTTATCATTCCGACGTCATGTTAGCCATCGGGCCAACATTGGCCAAACAGTGAAAGCCTGACGTTGGTCCAATGCTGGTACAATGCCAGACCAACGTTATATCAATCATTTTCTACTTTGAATGCTGCGTTGGCCCAATGTTGGTAAAACGTCATGCGTGTATGTTGGCACAACGTCAGAATATGACGTTGGCCCAACGTTATTTTGGTCATCGGGCTACCACTGGCCCAACAGTTAAAGTCTGACGTGGGAATGACGTTGGCTCAATGTCAAATCAACTTCACATCAACCATATTTCCACTTTGAATACTGCATTTGTCCAATGTTAATCCCATTTGAAAGTGTGTTTGTTGGCACAACGTTAGAAATATGACGTCACTCCGACGTCATTTTGGCCATCGGGCCAGCATTGGCCCAGCAGTGAAAGCCTGACATTGGCCTGTCGTTGGTTCAATGTCAGACCGACATTATACCAACCATGTAACAAATTTGAATACTGCATTGGCCCGATGTTGGTCAAACATCATGCGTGTATTTTGCCACAACATCATAGAATGACGTTGGCTCAACGTCATTTTTGTCGTCGGGCTATCGCTGGTCCAACAGTGAAAGTCTGACGTTGGATTGGCTTTGGTACAATGTCAAATCAACATCATATCAATCAACCATATTTTCACTTATTTGAGTACTGCATTTATCTAATGTTAATCCAATCCAGTAGTGGGTATGTTGGCATAACGTGCAAAATATTTTATCATTCCGACGTCATGTTAGCCATCGGGCCAACATTGGCCAAACAGTGAAAGCCTGACGTTGGTCCAATGCTGGTACAATGCCAGACCAACGTTATATCAATCATTTTCTACTTTGAATGCTGCGTTGGCCCAATGTTGGTAAAACGTCATGCGTGTATGTTGGCACAACGTCAGAATATGACGTTGGCCCAACGTTATTTTGGTCATCGGGCTACCACTGGCCCAACAGTTAAAGTCTGACGTGGGAATGACGTTGGCTCAATGTCAAATCAACTTCACATCAACCATATTTCCACTTTGAATACTGCATTTGTCCAATGTTAATCCCATTTGAAAGTGTGTTTGTTGGCACAACGTTAGAAATATGACGTCACTCCGACGTCATTTTGGCCATCGGGCCAGCATTGGCCCAGCAGTGAAAGCCTGACATTGGCCTGTCGTTGGTTCAATGTCAGACCGACATTATACCAACCATGTAACAAATTTGAATACTGCATTGGCCCGATGTTGGTCAAACATCATGCGTGTATTTTGCCACAACATCATAGAATGACGTTGGCTCAACGTCATTTTTGTCGTCGGGCTATCGCTGGTCCAACAGTGAAAGTCTGACGTTGGATTGGCTTTGGTACAATGTCAAATCAACATCATATCAATCAACCATATTTTCACTTATTTGAGTACTGCATTTATCTAATGTTAATCCAATCCAGTAGTGGGTATGTTGGCATAACGTGCAAAATATTTTATCATTCCGACGTCATGTTAGCCATCGGGCCAACATTGGCCAAACAGTGAAAGCCTGACGTTGGTCCAATGCTGGTACAATGCCAGACCAACGTTATATCAATCATTTTCTACTTTGAATGCTGCGTTGGCCCAATGTTGGTAAAACGTCATGCGTGTATGTTGGCACAACGTCAGAATATGACGTTGGCCCAACGTTATTTTGGTCATCGGGCTACCACTGGCCCAACAGTTAAAGTCTGACGTGGGAATGACGTTGGCTCAATGTCAAATCAACTTCACATCAACCATATTTCCACTTTGAATACTGCATTTGTCCAATGTTAATCCCATTTGAAAGTGTGTTTGTTGGCACAACGTTAGAAATATGACGTCACTCCCACGTCATTTTGGCCATCGGGCCATCATTGGCCCAGCAGTGAAAGCCTGACATTGGCCTGTCGTTGGTTCAATGTCAGACCGACATTATACCAACCATGTAACAAATTTGAATACTGCATTGGCCCGATGTTGGTCAAACATCATGCGTGTATTTTGCCACAACATCATAGAATGACGTTGGCTCAACGTCATTTTTGTCGTCGGGCTATCGCTGGTCCAACAGTGAAAGTCTGACGTTGGATTGGCTTTGGTACAATGTCAAATCAACGGTTTATAGTCACCTCGTCTACAGCCACTTTGTCTATTTTCCAATTGGTCTACTGGCATATCGTCTATTACCGATTAGTCTAATACCCATTTGGTCTACAACTCGTTTTGTCCAGTACCCATACTGTCTGATAGTCACTTTGCCCACTACCCGTATTGTCTAATACCCAACTCGTCTAAGGAGCATTTCGTCTACAAAACAATTGATCTAATAGCCAAATCGTCTACACTCACAATGTCTATTTGCCATGTCGTCTAATATCTATTTTGTCTACTACTAGTTAGTCTACTCCCACCTCGTCTACAAGTCATTTAGTCTACATTCACTTTGTCTAGTTATCATATCGTCCAACCCTTAGTTTGTCCATACCCAATATGGTCTATACCCATCTGGTCTACTCCCAACTCGTCTACTCCCAATTGGTCTACTCCCAACTGGTCTACTCCCAACTGGTCTACTACCAATTGGTCTACTCTCTACTCGTCTACTCCCAATTGGTCCTCCCAACTGGTCTACTCCCAATTGGTCTACTCTCTACTCGTCTACTCCCAACTGGTCTACTCCCAACTGGTCTACTCCCAATTGGTCTACTCCCAACTCGTCTACTCCCAACTCGTCTCCTCCCAATTGGTCTACTCCCAGCAACTCGTCTACTCCCAATTGGTGTACTCCCAACTGATATAGTTTTACTCTCAACAATTTACCCAAACTGATCATTTCCATCTGGTCATACTAATAATGAATATACCACTTTGTTTAGTGTCCAGTCCGTCTCCCTGTCATGAACTATTCATATTAAACCTGCCCTTGATTAGCACAAAAATCAATATTACTATTAGACTATTCTAGTTGTTAATTATTCCGCACATGCTGAATATAAAGACATACTAATCAATGGTGAGACATGACTATCCAGTCTACATTCTGGCCGTAAAATAACTAAATAATGATAAACTAGCTCAGTTACAATCCTCCATCACAAACGAATTGTTAGTCATACGTAACAGAATTACATTTCGACCGACCACCCCAGTCCACCCGTACCTCCATGTAGTTTGCAGGCACAAACCCTTGTTGGTCGTAGAGGAGTCTGCGCCAAGACTACTATATGCACCACTTCGGCACTGTCCCATAGGCCCTGCGTTGTAGCTTCTCCCAACAACCTTTGAGTCCAGAAACACCTTTTCATGTTTATTAGGCAGAGCTTCATTCTGAGAGGATTGTCATGGTAACCGTGATTGACATGTCCTATGGGGGCCTGTCTGGCTAACCCCCACTGAGATAAAGGTCAACCTGAGTAGAAAGCCAGATGGTGGTTTGAACTGTTATGTAACACCTCGGAATGTACTTTCTAGAGCAAGAAATGCTCCATTCTGTCTGCAATGAGAGACCACCTCCTTGCATGAGGAACCAAGGAACTATCCCAGCCATTCCCTTTCTGTTTATTCGTTTTCTTCTTTTCTCTCTTTTCAAGCTCTCACTAGATCTTTTTTCTTTCTGTCCGTCTGTCTACTCTTCATAATTACTGAATCATGTCAAGACCAACATGATTTTTCCCTCTATTTTCACCTTTCTCTCAATAAATCTCTTTATGAAAGAAATACTACAAAAGGCCTAAATCATTCTCTGTTTTTGTACATTGAAAATTCACTCCCCATTTGCATTAATAGCTGAACAAGTTTGTAGGTTTTTGTTGTGTTTTTTTTTTTATATCAGTCTACCTTACATGTATAGTTTTCTTGGCCTCTGGCCGACATACTTATCCAATGTCCTTCTTTCATATTTCTATAATATTTCATGAAGGGCTATACAAGATTGTACAAAACTACTGATATGTCTATACGAGCCTAACCTTTATCTGTTTAAGAAAAAAAGATAATAGCTATAATAAGCTTTTACATTGTATGTGACATTCTGATTTAATTGTGAATGCGAGTTTACATATATATAAAAACCCAAGTTAATTCACCTATTTATGCATGGTGCCTGCTTATCATGCATTTTATCAAATTCGCCTTCTTGGAAGTTTGAGATAAATCTACTAAGGCTTTAATATTCATCTACAGTAATAGATTACTATACTTAATGATTTGGTGACTTTTCCCTTCAGGCCTACGTAATGTCTTGTCGTGCTATTGCTAATGCGTTGTACATGTACCAAAGCAAAATCTCAACGAAAAAATTTGCCAATAGGCCCATAGGAGCTGAGATATAAGACTAGCTAACCTGGATCAATCCATTCAAGTAAAAATCTGACACCAATGTCAAATTTATAATTGTCACGCATTCAAACTGTTTTAGCTGAATTAGTCAATAAATATAGGCGTTCATGTATCTTACGAATAATGTGGATAATATTATAGAGCCTAATAACAAAGTTATGAATTTTTGAAGTTATAACTTGCTCTTTATCTAACTTTCCTCAAACGGTCACTGATAGTTTTATTGTTCTAATAATGTTGCTGAATTCTCTCAATCTACATGTATTTCAATGTGAACTTGACTTTTACGATATCATCAAAATATTTTTTGCGATTCTTTGAATTTTCAATTAAACAGTCTTATGTTGTCATAAAGCAATGACCCTGATAACTGTAGTATTATATATGTTGTAATGCTTTTGGCTAATTTGGGGAGTAACAGAAAAGAGATTAGATATGTTTTGATGATATCGTAAAAGTAAGTACTGCGCAAGTTCACGTTGAAATCATGTGGATTGAGAGAATTCAGCAACATTATTAGAACATATCAGTGACAGTTTGAGCAAAATTAGAAAAAGAAAAAGTTATGAATTTTTGAAGTTTCTATAGCCAGGTCAAAATATCAAGGTCCCACACATAATGTGTGCTACATTGCCAAGGAATATACGCCCATTTTTATTTTTTTTTTTTTACCAGAGAATATTACAGTTTAAAGAACAATAGCCTACCTACATTTCTTTCAAAAACAACAACAGAAGTTCATTGAAATGTAAACAAACAAGCAAAAATGTGTTGCTCAGAAAATAATAAGAATGTACCACAGAGGACTGGCAGCAATAATACATGCAATACAGACTAGAACTATCACTAAATGTGATTAATACCCCATGGACCTCAAACTGAGGGAGTTAGCTCAATACACAATGTTTCTGTATGCTTTTTATCAGAAATAAAAAGTTGCTACCATGGCAATGCGTTATTTAACATTGACAAAGATGTGTTTTTCAATATGCATATCTAAAATCTATAATGGTTTACCAAAATGTGCTAAATCTAAAGCTATAACAACATTCTCAAAACTGAGGAAAATAGCGTAAGCAATAATGTTTTGTTTGATTGATTTTTATTCAAAAAGTTAATTATTTCTGTGGCAAATACTGTCTGTCCCTGACGAAAGAAGTGAATATTTTTTAATGAAAAAATGCCGTTACAATGGCAACACGGATTTTCCATACTCCAAAGATTGAATTTAAGTATCAACATGCTATATAGTGGTCACATGTACCGAATATCAAGTCAAATGTTCAAAGACTGAGGGAGTAAGCTCTATTATATATATATATATATATATATATATATATATATATATATATATAGTGTTGATACTGTTGAGTATCAACACTTGAGAAAGGGCGGCGAGACGCTCGAAAATTTGTGTGAAGAAATAAACCGTTGGTGAATACAGCATGAACTTTGTTGCAGCTTTGTTACTTTTCTTTATATATATAGATATATATATATATATATATATATATATATATATATATATATAAGTATATATAATAATTATAATATAGAAAAAGGATGTTGCCATGGGAACGCATTGTTTGATATTGACGAAAGAAATACTTTGAGCAATTGAATTTGTATTGGTATTATGTGTCAAATCTCAAGTCAAATCCTACAAACTGCTGGGTTTAGCTATTAAAAATCAACTAACAATTTGTATGATGTTTAATTTTTAAAAAAATGCTGTTATCACGTCAATACATTGACCAGCAATGACAAGAGATAAAGTTTGCATGTCTTCACTTTACAGTAGCGGCCACATATATGCGACATTTCAATTCTAATGCTCAATAAGTGAGGGAGTTAGATCAATCCACATAATTCTGTAATTGTAAGATAATACTCATGTCATGGCAACAGACAGACTGAAAACCACACACACACACACACACA
Source organism: Diadema antillarum (assembly GCF_040938485.1). Classification (NCBI taxonomy): domain Eukaryota; kingdom Metazoa; phylum Echinodermata; class Echinoidea; order Diadematoida; family Diadematidae; genus Diadema; species Diadema antillarum. Next base: position 186,463 of record NW_027271239.1, on the reverse strand, counting down.
CACAACTGTCTTGCTAAAATGAAATAGTAGGCCCTATTAACATGCAAGAGTGATCATTATAGTCTCTCAACTTGCAAATCAATTGTTCAAAAAGTGAGCAGTTTGTTCCACAAAATTTTGTACATGTATGTTTCTTTTAATGAAAATGCTGCTACCACGGCAAACACTGTTGACAATGACAAAAGCTAAAATTCTACAATGGCGGCCTCAATGTCATGTGCCAAATTTCAAGTCTAATGCTCAAAAATCGAGGGAGATACAAAGTGTAGGTCAGTTCATGTGATTTTGTATTTATCCATAAAAATATTGTTTAATGGAAAGAGGCATATTGAAAATTCTATATGTATCATATCTAAGTGTTGTGAAAAATAACATTAGGCCTACTATAGAGTGGTCATAATTCCCAAATTGCAACTCAAATCCAAAAATACAACTGAGCAAAAAGTTTGATCCACAAAATTGTAAATGATTCAAACAAATATGAATGATGTTGTAAATCATGGCAAAACATTGGACGACAGTGACAAATATTACGTTGTTGCCAACATACTGCAGGTTCATTTCCAAAAAGCACTTAATTAGATTATTACAGCTATGACACAGTAGATTCAACTCATTTTGAGTGAACACATAACAACTAGCTCTTTCAGTGTTTTGCAATTAATAAAGATGGAAAAAAAATTGATGGCAACCAGCAAATGATTTTAACTAGTATAGAATAGAGAATTGCAATCAATTGCAAGTTATGATCAACTGCAGCATCCAGGAGATTTTACATTGATATCTATCAGTATCACAAGTTTTAAAAGACGTATGGATACATACATTCACTCTGGAAATGTATTGTTTTATCAGACCAATGAATAGGGAGGAATTTACAGTGAATTTGAAACACTGTCGGAACTTACTAGGAGAGAGATCAAACTAGGGAGAGAAGTTATACAGAAGACCATCTCTGACTCCACTTATTAAAAATTCCTCCTGGAAGTAGAAAACCTCTTAGAAGTAAAATGTTTTTCTGGGTCTGGTTCCTGCATAGGCACAAGAACTGTTCTTTGCTTTTCAGCATTGATTTTCTCAAAATTAAGGTTTCATTCAGAACCTAAACATAATGAAATTCAAGGGTATCAATTTTAGATTGTCATATACACTAGGTTGGTATACACTTACAATGAATCTAGGTTTGTGTTTATTCAAGGGCCCATGAGTACACAGTATACCAGCGAGAAAAAGAAAACAAGTAGGTGTTAAAGGATGGTAATTTTGGTTGAGATGGTGATTCAGCTTTTGACATTTTGCAAGATAGAAACTGCTCGAGATATTATTATCAAACAGAAGTTAAAATTCTATTTGATGAAAGTCGGATTTGGAAATATCCAAAAACAAAGTAAGCAAGGTGGTCCATATAAAAGAAATTTCCCACATTTCATTAGGACCACTTTGTTTTGGGATATCTCGACCATCTCAAATTTGATTTTCGTCTCTTAGAATAATATGCATGCTCTTTTGATAGTCATATAAGGGGAATCTCATGAATTGTTGCAAAAAGTTATAACATGCCTTGAAATCTTGTTCAGAATAGTAAATAATGCCCCCAAAATATCTCATTACATTTTAGTCATTTCATGGTTTACACGTGAATGAATCCACATATATCTGCATAATATGTTACTCCATGGTTTACAGAAGAGCCAGATTAAAGGGAAGGTAAACCCCAAGAGCAATGTGGATTGAGTGAAAGCAGCAGCATTAGTAGAACACATCAGTGAAAGATTGAGGAAAATCGGACAATCGATGCAAAAGTTATGAATTTTTAAAGTTTTTATGTTGGAACTGCTGGATGAGGAGACTACTAGAGGTTATGACGTATGAGTGGACAACAATACCAAGAAAATATAAAGAAAATTCTGCAAAAATCCATTTTTCATGAAAATTACAAATTCCATCAACTTGATATTGACATATGTTAAGGGTAGCAATTATTCTTCCTGCTTTCTGAAAGCGGTTGGTCCATTGCTCTTTCATAATTCTAGAAAAGTGAATTTTTGTTGAATTTCCTTTATATTTTCTTTGTATTGTTGTCCACTCATACGTCATATCCTCTAGTAGTCTCCTCATCCAGCGGTTCCAACACCAAAACTTTAAAAATTCATAACTTTTGCATCGATTGTCCGATTTTCCTCAAACTTTCACTGATGTGTTCTACTAATGTTGCTGCTTTCACTCACTCCACATTGTTCTTTGGGTTTACCTTCCCTTTAAGGGGGAAATACGGACTACTGTGCAGAGTAGGAAGAAAAGGTCACCTGATACACCCCTTGGAATTTGGTGCACTGGTATAAGGGTTGTCTGACCAGGGAGGTCACCTCCCTGGTCTGACCAGTGTTGTTTTTATTTCACCCATGGACTGGTGATATCTACCTAATCTGCCTTTCTAATTATCCAGTTACTGGGTGCTGCCAGACAAGTCCCAAGAGATGGTGATGGACATTGGAAAGCAACCAATCACATGGGTGGAGTTTGATTTTCACCGTGAGAAACTGATTTTAGAAGTCTGTACAAACCCTTGTTGGGAGAGGCTGCAGTGCAGTGGTACGTGTATTAGTCTTGGCACATGCAGACTCCTATTACGACCAACAAGGGTTTGTGCCTGCAAACTAACCTCCATGCGCGTGCGTGCATGCATGCAGCGATCTTGGCGGGATGCGTCGAAATTGCCAATTGTGTCACTTGAGCAAAGACTATCAGTGTGCTGGCTGGTTTTTGTACGCATGCGCGTGGACTTCGTTAGGTTCCTCGCGAAACGTGTATTGAGTACATTGCAGGCTAGTAAATTATTCATCTCAGTGGTAGCTATACATTGTACATGAATCATATTTTGTGCATATGTTTCAATCTTTTTTGTGCATTTAACCGTTTACATACATCAGTACGTGGCAGACAGAGTAAAGAATACTGATAATGTACTTCTAAAGTGTTCATTTTCATTTTTACCATACTTATGATTGTGTATCAAAGTTGAATGAATGGAGTGTTGGAGTTTGGACATATAAATGCTGCATGATTGCTTCTGATATAAATTACACATCCACCACAAAAATAACACAGCAAGTTTTTCACACTGTGACATTATCTTTTTTTCCTAAAAAAGTGTCATAATTAGAACATAAAAATTTGAAATTCAAATGGGGCACCAAGAGTGTTCAACCTATTTCACTGGGAAAAAAGAAAATGGATGAAGTAGACTTAAATAACAAAAAAAAAACTATAACTAGTAGTAGACCAGTTGGGAGTAGACTAGTTGGTAGTAGACGAGTTGGCAGTAGACGAGTTGGCAGTAGACGAGTTGGGTGTAGACCAGTTGGGTGTAGACTAGTTGGGAGTAGACGAGTTGGGAGTAGACCAATTGATTAATAGACGAAATGGTCAATAGTCAGTAGACGAGTTGGCAGTAGACGAGTTGGGTGTAGACCAGTTGGGTGTAGACAAGTTGGGAGTAGACCAATTGATTAATAGACGAAATGGTCAATGGTCAGTAGACGAGTTGGCAGTAGACGAGTTGGGTGTAGACCAGTTGGGTGTAGACTAGTTGGGAGTAGACGAGTTGGGAGTAGACCAATTGGGAGTAGACGAGTTGGGTGTAGACGAGTTGGGAGTAGACCAATTGGGAGTAGACGAGTTGGGAGTAGACCAATTGGGTGTAGACCAGTTGGGAGTAGACTGACTGGTTATTAGACTAATTGACCATTAGACAAGGTGGGTGTAGACTAATTGGCTATTAGACAAAATGAACTGTAGACTATTTTATTCATAGACCTAATGATTAATAGACGAAATGGTCAATAGACATAATGGGTGTTAGACGAAATGTGACTTAGACAAATTGGACATTAGATAAAATGGCTAGTAGACGAAATGACAATTAGACTAATTGGCATATAGACAAAATGGTTGGTAGACGAGTTGGTAGTAGACAAAGTGAGTTTAGACGAGATGGCATTAGACTAGGTGGACAGTGGACAGGGTGGGTGTAGACGAGGTGCCAATTTACCAAATCAACATCATATCAATCAACCATATTTTCACTTATTTGAGTACTGCATTTATCTAATGTTAATCCAATCCAGTAGTGGGTATGTTGGCATAACGTGCAAAATATTTTATCATTCCGACGTCATGTTAGCCATCGGGCCAACATTGGCCAAACAGTGAAAGCCTGACGTTGGTCCAAATGCTGGTACAATGCCAGACCAACGTTATATCAACCATTTTCTACTTTGAATGCTGCGTTGGCCCAATGTTGGTAAAACGTCATGCGTGTATGTTGGCACAACGTCAGAATATGACGTTGGTTCAACGACATTTTTGTCGTCGGGACACCACTGGTACAACAGTGAAAGTATGACGGTGGACCGACATTGGATCAATGTCAGACCGACATTATACCAACCATGTTACCACTTTGAATGCTGCGTTGGCCACATGTTGGTAAAACGTCATGCGTGTATGTTGGCACAACGTCAGAATATGACGTTGGCTCAACGTCATTTTGGTCGTCGGGCCACTACTGGTCCAACAGTAAATCTGACGTTGAGCTGACGTTGGCACAATGTCAAATACATCATATCAACGAAATTTTCACTTTGAACCCTGCGTTTGTCCAATGTTATTCCAACTTGAATGTTTGTATATTGGCACAATGTTAGAAATATGACGTCGTTCCGATGTCATTTTGGCAATCGGACCAACGTTGGCCCAACAGTGAAAGCCTGACGTTGGTCCATTGCTGGTACAATGTCAGACAAACATTACATCAACTATATACTTTTCCAGTTTGAATGCTACGTTCGTCCAACGTTGGTCCAACGTCATGCGTGTAGGTTTGCACAAACGTGAGGTTGGCCCAACGCCATTTTGTCCGTCGGGCCAGCATTTTTCAAAGAGTGAAAGCCTAATGTTCGACCAACGTTGGTAAAATGTTAGACCCTCATTGTATCAACATTTTTCCACTTTGAATGCTGCGTTTGTCCAACATTAGTCCAACGTCATGCGCGTATGGTGTCACGTCAGAAACATGAGGTTTGTCAGTGCTTTGGCAAAGAGTTGCGTGAGTGTTAGCCAATGTTGGGGAGATTATAGCGTATATGTAATTCACAACCGGATACTTGTCCAAAATGTTGATGAATTGCAGCATACATTTGAGTTAGCTAGAAATGGTCTACTGGAGTGGGGTTTGTGTACTCCTTTTGAAAAGAGTCAAAAAGGTGCCCATCTTTAGTCAAAAAGGTGCCCATGGGCACCTTTGAAATGGTACTCACGAGCACCATTTCATCGGGAAAAAGGTTCTAATGGGCACCTTTTGCAAAAGGTGCCGACAAGCACCATTTAAAAAAGGTTCTCACGAGCACCAAAAAGGGTGTCGCTATTGTGACAGTGCTGAGAACCATTTAATGGTGCTCAAAAGAACCTTTTTTTCTTAGAGTGTACAACAACTGTACTATGTAGTGTCGTGTGTATGTTTACAAACACGAATTAAAATATTAGTACCCTGTAGGTGTGGATTTGGGAGGTCGAGTGCGCGCTAGCTAGCTGAAAACGTGTGCATGACCAGAAACAAAACATGACCTTTGACATAATCTGCATATTTCCCCCGGTGTTTCACCGAGACAACCTTTCACGCTGGGCGGTCTCGGTGAACCACCGGGTGATTTCCCGTTGAACTATCGGTGTTTACCCAGGACGCTTCTCGGGTAAAAATTGCCCAAAATTTCATCGGTGTTTCACCTAGGCTTCCCCTAGGTTTCAACCGAGTGACCTTTCACACTGCGGGGTTCCCCGGGTGCCCCCAGGTGCCCCCGGGGAAGATTTTCTTCAGCGGGAAGGGGTATAAATACCGCTCTTGCTATGTTTAATTGGTTCCTTATCATGGTGTTTCTTATTTCATCCATTCGTGTTATATCATATTTGTATTATATTGTATTTATTGGAATTGACATCATGTATCAATGAATATAGGCCTACAACCATTATATTTGTGAGTATATGCAGTAACTATCCTTAATCGTGTCATCAATTGTCAATGCCAAATATGTTGCCATTAATAGAATGTAATCGTTAGTTTAGACTGAAAATCTCACTCAATTAAAAAAATGTATTTGTTATGCTCTTCCTCTTTCATTTCATTTCATTTCATTTATTTCATTCTCATTTTCATTTTCATTTTTTTTTCAACAAAACATAACACAAAGTAAATCAAAAATTCAATCATAAGCATATATACATTAAAAAGTATGAAAATCAATGGTAATCAACAAACTTACAAAGATATGCACATTGGAATTTATATAAAAAGTTATGTTTGAAGGGTAAAAAATGAGAACCGAGAGGTCCACTAAAATGCATTGCTTGTAGATTGTGGACCACTCTGAAATATCTTCAAAAACACTTATTATAATTACAATTATAATTATTATATTATTATTACACTTATTATAATTACAAAGTTATGTTTGAAGGGTTAAAGTTGAGAACCGAGAGGTCCACTAAAATGCATTGCTTGTAGATTGTGGACCACTCTGAAATATCTTCAAAAACACTTATTATAATTACAAGTACATAATACATAATACAGAAAATAAGACAAAATGAAACAAACAACAGAGACACAACATTGGTACCTAATTATGATGACAAAATGTTAATGTCATGCATGACTGAGCAAATGAACTTAACAGACAACAATGACAAATTGCACTTTGTCCAAGTTTAAGTGTCACATGAAGGAACAAGGAGTGTCTCACTGAATGGATTCTGTCAATGGAAGTGGTAACAATCCTGCATGACTGCATGTTTGTGTTTAGGGTTTCTCCTAACCTTTATGATCCGTAACCTCCAATATGGCCACCAATGTTGATAACTTGGTCATTTGGTCACGCCCAAAACCAACATTGCGCCCTCTGTAGCTGACAATGGAAGCCCTCCAAAGTTGGATTACCTCTTTTTTTATATGCTCTGTACATATATAAAATGTATGTGTGTGTGTGCGTGTGTGTGTGTGTGTGTGCTTGTGTGCGTATGTGCGTAAAAATACAAGCTTACGGATTAGCTGTATATGTAGTTCTTAGTCCTATACCCTAGATTACATGACTTTCGTCGAGAGAACAAACGACAGTGCTTCACGTGTTCAGAGACAAAGAAGTTTTTTTTTTGTCTTGTTTTCTGTGGTCTTTTTTTTTTCCAGGCCAGCGCTCATGCCCATCCCTCGCTGTAGTCCGCATTGTAGGGTATGTTCATTGATCGTATTCATCCACTTTCGTCCACAACCTTTTCTTTTTTTGTGTGTGTGTGTAACACTCGTATTTTGCTTTTATTCTTTCTATCATCACGTGTATGATCATCATAAGACTAACTGTTTCTCTTACATTTTTTTTTCTTTCCCTTGTTCCAGGCGAGTTCGTTTTTGCTTGCTTTAAATCTGTCTTTGTTATTTCAAATCTATCACATGTCGAGCGAGTGCCGCAGCAGGGTGTGAATCTTACTTTATCGACATTCTAATTCCTGCACATGGCACCGAGAACCTGACACAGACATCGTATCTATATATGTGATATTGAAGTATATCAACACTTCGCTTACTTTCAACCAGGAAACTATTTCAGAAACTCTTCCACAAAGAATTCTGCCAAGATGGAAACTGCCAAGTCAGATCATGTCACCAACGGGTTTCAACACAATGACGAGGAGGGCCTGTATGAGGTATAGTAATCTTATTGAGATTTTTTCGCTTTAAAGCCTCCGTAAGTAGATAGCTTTATAAGTTCAGAGGGCCATTTAAAGGAGAAAATGTTATTCGTCCACACACTGTACAAATTTATGATCTGTGGTATTTTCCCCCTGTATTGAACGTCACCTGAAGAGACTTCATTGTATCTTAAAGTCAATGTGTAAACTCGATACACAATGGTATAGGTATAGTCACATTATGACCGTAAACAAAATAAAAAATAGGGAATTCCTAAATTTGTCTTCACAAAAGGTATAAACATTAGTAGGAACCGTCACCCATCTTTTCATCTCTTTCGCCCTATCCTATATATCTCATCTTCATTCTCACTCGCTCAGTGTTATTTTTTTTTTCCATATTTCTCTGTTTTGTCTTCATCTCTTACTTCGTCAACTGGGAGAACTGTAATGTTACATCCATGAATAATGATGTGTTTTTAGGCTTATAATCTGGTTACAATTTTTTTCTTTTTATATTATGCAATTGCCTTTTTAACCGTATGTAGGCTATAAGGTTTTTTTTCTGTATTCATGAAGTTGCTGGTTCGTTCCTTCTTTGTATAGTATATTAGCATTTTCTCTGTATATTTTAATCATTGCTGGTAAACCAGACCCAATTCAGCCATTGGGCCTGCCAAGCCTGATAGGCCTAATGACTAAACCCCATTTAATCCATTCAATTCAATTCAATTCAATTCAATTCAATGCATTTAAATTGGTAAAAGGTGATGATGCTGTCACCTCAAAAAGTCCAAATGGCTTCAAATACATTTTCACTAAATTATCATTGTTGACATGAAATAGATACAAATATATAAGTTGGATCTTTCCTATCGAATTACTGTGATCCTGGGATAACCTGATCAACATGACTCTATCTAGGGTAAAATGTGGGTTGCCAAAAGCATGATTCAATACTGTACATTTAAATCTGAATGTCTTTGAGGTAATAACAACATTGGATCATCTCACTTGCGTGCTGTTTAGAGGTGATCTATCTTATTTGCAAAAAGAAATGACACTTTTGAAAATTCCATACTTTTCTTATCTTTTCATCAGATTTTGATAAATTTAAAAACTCTATTCATTTGATATTCCTGTTATTAAAAAAAAAGATGATGAAGAACTTCACATTGTAAAAAGTTAATATTTGATTTAGAATTAAAATTTTCAAACAAAAAACAAAATATCTCTTTTAAAAAAAGCAACATTATTATATAGTATCACCAGGTGTTCTCAGTTGTACAGAATATAATTCTTCCCGAACCCAATTTCATCTCTTGTTCAAGACTATAGAAAGGAAATGTTGTCTCCACTTTTTACGTGATTAGTATTTTGTCTTTTATCACTTTCATTGAATCTAACTGCTAATTTTCATTCAATATTTATTTCTTCATATAAGACTGCATATGTCATTGCTGCTCGATTCCAATGTATTCTTTTTGCTATTCGTCATCTTGTGGTGAATCCACTGCGTTGCAAGCATATGCACAACGTCAACTGTTTTTTCTCTTTTTCTTTTTGTTTTCGGTTGTTTTGATAAGCCGGTGAAGATCCAAGTGTGTTCAAATATTCAATGATTTTACATGACAAAATTAAGGCAATTCCATATACCTGGAATATTAAACAGTCGGTATTAGAATTCAAAACTAGAAGCAAGTTTCACTTAAATGCACTGCTGTTCAAAAGGTAATCATTGAATTATGCACTGCATCTATAACTGCATGTATGAAAGAAATCATATCACTCGATTTATTCCTACATATCGCCTGATATCATATTTTAACTTACCGGAGGTAATCAAGAAGAAAACTTGCATACAAACAAGTGTACAAAATAAAAGGGATTTTACTTCTCTCTTTTGATTTTGAAATCAGATATGTTCTTCTCATGTAATATAGATCTAATTGAAGGCACAATGAGTGCAGATATCGTACAAATATTATTTTGTCCATCTCACTTATACTTGAAAGAGAACTCTATTTTCATCATTCTATCATCTTCTGATACGCATCTCGAATGCATTTTGACAGATTTAGGCGGTACTGGGACAATTCCTTAACTTTCCCCGTCAATTTGGTACTACGAACTTTGGTAAAGTTTTAAAAAATTCCTGTCAAAAATTTAACGCCGACAATTTCCTGAAGATATTGTGTAAGCGAGGAAAAGACTTCTATAGGCTGATATGACATATATCGTCACCTTACATATACCTTAAGCAGGTTATATATGGGACTCGTCATTTTACAATGCCTTAAGCAGCTTATATTATGTGGGACTGTGACTGACACAACCGTTCAAGGAAAATTGTTGATATATAAGAATTTATAACTTTCCCACTTTCATTCAGATATTACTCAAATTTCACCGTTCTGTTCGTTAGTTTTCTCTTTATACTGAAGTCAGCTTTGATGTACAATTGATTTTCACTTTATATCGATACTCACACGAAACTGTTCCGACACATTATCATGTAAATATTGCTGTTGTTATAAATAATTTTTCTGTTCCAGAGTCTTATTATGATTATTTTCCTTCGTTTCTGTTCTCCTTTATCTAGATTTTCTTAAAGAAGGTTGAAAAGCTTGTCTATGTTTTTAGGGAGTATTACCCTGACAAGAGATCGGATATGATTTCTGACTGCAGGAAGCTACTGAAGAGAGTCGGCATAACGGTATTACATGATTCGAGCACGATTCTTTTTTTTTTTCTTTGAACCACTGGGTATTTTTTTTTTTTTATGCCTCCGCCACGAAGTGGTGCCGGAGGCAATATGTTTATGCAATGCCAGCAGGATTATTTTTTTTTAACACTTGGTGTATGCACGTATAACCTAATAGAGTTTCTCTGGAAAGTTTTTGTTTTGTTTTGTTTTTGCCTCAAAGGTCAAAAGGTCAAAGATCAAGTGAAAGTGCTGAACTAAGTTTTTTCCTTCACATCTCGGAAGTGGCTCAAGTTATCTTTAAACTTTCTACATATTTATGCATGTTCTGCCTGACAGTGATTATCTTATGAATTTTAGGGTCAAAGGCCAGATGAAAATGGTAACAATTTACTATTACGACTAATACTATTCAATACAGAAATTGCACTTTTTCTCCATACCTTGGAAATTACTCAATGCATAAACGTATGAATTGGTCAAAGTCAAGTTAAAGACCTTAAATCCCAAATCATACATGCTCTCCTATTCATCCAATTAAACCTAGGTCAAGGAAGGTGAACATTCAACACATTTGTAACAAACTTGTCATTTTAATATTTAGCCAATTTTGTGAAAATGTAATCACACGTTGTCCACATGTACTATCTAGACCTATAAGGAGAATCATGCATCATGGCGGAGGCATACCAGTCGCCATAGCGACATTTCTAGTTCTTTATTATAATTATCATGGTGGGGAGGGGTATTATGTCTAGAAGAGGGACGGTTGGAAAGTGTACCGTGTATCCTGTTGTGAACACGCTGGTAAAGGAGTAACAGTGACGTCAGTGTGTAGTAGAATTGGCCAAATGGGAAGTACTCTATTTATTGTGTGCAGTTTAATCCATGTGTTTCATACTGTAGAGCGAGTAAAGGTGTGGGGGGCAAGGAACTTTCATTGTATTGAATGTCGCAAGTTAAGAGATAAAGATTAGGTAGAAATGTATGCAGCTAACTGAGTTTTTCAATGAAATTTTAGTATTTGCTTACTTTATATTGTATCACTTTTATTCCACTCGTTATTACAATTAACATAGTCGTTTTGCTGTCATGATGATGATTCCCATTTGTTACAAAACATCCTTACCGTATCAGGGCAATTACCACCCGTAAAGATTAAAGTTAGGCAGTTGTTAGGTTAAGAGTTTAGATAAGGTTTAGGATACGACGAGGGTTAGGGTCAGGGGAAGGGTTTGAGGTAATTGCCTAGGGGGTAATTGCCCTGGACCCATCCTTACTTGTAGATACCATGTAAGACGCTCACTTACATCGGCAAAAGAACGACGCCACATAGAAACAATCTATATGCTGAAGCACGATCTATTAAAATCATGCAAGGACCTAGCCCTCCTATGATAGTAGAAAGAAATTTGAATTAATGAGAGAGAAAAGAGAGACCGCATTCGCGTCGTTAGGACCAATGGTCATTAAAGTCCAAGAGCATGCAGGACACTGCAATGTGTATGTGAAAACAAAACAAAGAAAAAAACAAAAGTAGTTGGTCTTTAGAAAGTAGACCCAGTTTGGTATTAGACTAAGAGACGGTAATTGGTGGAACGTTTCTTACTCTCAAACAGAAAGAGGTGTTGAACTCACTGTCCTGCATTCACGTAGCGGGGACCAAGGGCAAGGGTTCAACGTGTGCTTTGACAGAACGCATTCTCAGGACCTGTGGATACAAAACTGGACTTCTGACGTGAGCATGAATCATTTTTTTTTCCAAGTCGCTTTTTCGCGGTCCCGTTGTATTAAAATTCGACATTATGGAACAATCAAGGGGCACAATTTTGTGATTTTGTGTACATTTTCTATGGAAAAAAGATGTTCTGTCATGAAAGTCATGAAAACCTGATTATTTTTACAATTAATCACTTTCATTGATTAGTTTTGTGCTAATTATGGTAAAAAAGTGGTCAGTGACAATTTTCAATCGAAAAAAAGAAAAAAACAAAACTTGAAAAACAGAGAAATACATAAGACATTTTGAAAACAATAGAATACATAAGAATTGAAACGAGCTTTGGAAGTTTTTGTGATGTACAATTGTTGCATATGCTGAAACAGATTTACAGATCAAAATTTAGACTCTCAATGCTTTTAATTAGGCCAAAATATGATTTTGAGCTTAATTTGCATAATTAATTAATTAAAATTAGAACTATATTGATTATTTCAAAAAATCTTATGACACAATCTTGTAGATTTTGACGTGGGTCTCACACATGTGAAATTTCATCGCGATTGCACCACTGATGGCCAAGATTTTTGGGGGCCGAGATTTTTGGAAGGCCGAATCCCCCCTCCGGTTTGAGCATAGCCAAAAAAAGTCCGGCCGGCCCTTTAAGGGTTAAATTTCATCTAGAACAGCCACTTTTTGTTCCTGTTAACAGCTTGATTATGTTTTGGTATGTCATGAGGATCCTGAAAATGTAAGTTTCGAGGAGTCCTGGGGGGGGGGGTGCACGGTGACCCCCCCCCCCCCCCCCTTAGGTATACCCTACTATAAGGCGTTGCATCAAAACCTTGCAGGATCCTGCACGATCCTGCACGATCCTGATATTTTGCAGGATCCTTCAAGGTATAATTTTGATGCAACGCCTAAATTTATTCTTGGTTTCATTTTTGCTGAAAAACGATCCACGGGCCACTTGTTTGCTTCAATTTATTCACAACGTTTGCTACAATTCATTCTATGCAGTTCACCACCTCTGATTGAAGTGAGGGAACGAATCCGTGTCGGGGGTGCAGCGCTTCCCAGGGAGAAGTTTGCCCGTTACGGCCTGGACTTCCTCGAGATGATCGAAAAGAATGCTTATATGAATGCAGAAGATCCACTGTACTATGAAAACTTGGGCCATTACCAGCTTTTCACTCTCATGTCGTTCTACATCTTCCTGCAGGAAAAAGTATGTTTATGGTGTACCTTACTTTCGTAAACATGAAAAAAAAAAACACCGATGCAGCCTACAATTCCATTCCTTTTGGGACAATTGAAAAAGAAAAGAAAAAACATAAAGGCCCTTTCACTACAAAAGTTCAAAAAAAAATTAACTTGTTTCGAAATCCATTAAGTTCACAGTGTCAAATTATGAAACAAAAAGAAATGAATTGAATCGCAGAAACAAATACTAATGATATATCTCCTTTTTTCTTTCATTACTAATATTCGCTTTGCTTTCCAAACTACATCTTGTTCAATCATCATCTTTCATATTAGCACGGACTCCATGTAGGTTTCTTTTTGTTTGGTTTGTTAACATTTTGTATAGCCATCACAGCAAGTGATTTTTTCTGCTTTCTGTTTTCGCGGTTTCTGTATCTGAAGGTGGACGTTGCAGTCATTGAAGTAGGCTTGGGAGGCGAGTACGACACGACGAATGCCCTTTGGTGAGAAGACATACCTCAACTCTCCTGTCTGAATGCTATTGCAAAATGAATATTGTCTTTAAACTCATAGGTTAAGGACCGTAGGAAAAGAGGCAGGGACATCTATCTACCTTTTGTCGTGATGGGGATGGGGAAACAATTATACAATATGTTACATGATTATGCTATAAACAGTCACACAAAAGGTGACAAAAGGGTATTAAAGTAATAGCTAATTTAGAGCACAGGACAGTATTCCCAGCTGTTTTTATATTTACTTCTTTTGAGTGAGGGGGGGGGGTACTCTGAATTTACATTAGATGTCATGGTGACTTCAAATGTTAAATTGCGCCCTCTGTAATGACATCATGTACAGAATCCAATGTCACATACCTAGGACTATAAAACATTGAGTGGGAATGGACTCAGGGCAAATATAAATGCGTTTTCAACAACTGATTGATATTTGCAGTGAGCTGTGATAAGAAAGATATCGGGTTTAGTTTACAAACAAAGACAGAAAAATGGTGAAAATAAATTCTGCTTTTCATCATCCATGCTCTCCATGCAGAATGTTCAACAATCATTGTACGTCATTTGTGCAATAGCAGTTATCATTCGATTTCTTATGAGTTAACCAGACTTCTCATTTCTTCATCGGATATCTTTAAAGGTCTTCAACAGTTGCCGGCGTGACGTCACTCGGCATCGATCATGTTCACATTCTTGGACATACCATCGAAGAAATCGCCTGGCACAAGTCCGGCATCTTGAGGGTTAGAATCAATCTAAATCGGTTTGACGTCACAATAACATATCATCATATGTTTGTGAATGTGTCCCTGAAGAGCAAAGAAATTTTGTACAGTATTATGGACATGTCATTTAATGTTTCAGTTGCTATCTCATTGAAATGAATGTTGACACCGAACCCGTGCACGTATCTTAAAAGAACAAACGAACAAGCAAACGAACAATCCAGAGTGTTCTATCCAGAGTAGCTGTAAGTATAGGGTCTCCATACCGTCAAGCCTCGGCTTATTTTGGAGACCCTTCTGTTTAAGTTCCCTAAGCTGTATGTACTTGTTTTATTTTGTACTAAAAACTATGTGTCGATATACTGTTTGTCATAAATGATTTGTACTCAATCATATCTGATGCAACGGAATTAAGCAGAAATAAATCAAATCAAATCAAAATCATATCAAACAAAGAAAAAAATAGGATGTTTAGAATAAGATGTTGATACCAAACATTTTAAGCGCAAATTAATCATATGAAAGAAACGCTTCCAAATATAAAACTGTATTGGCAGTAACGTTCATAATTTAGTACAAAAATACAGTCCCCTCTAAATAAGTCATGCTGTCCCCGTCTCGTAGGAGGGTCACACAGCCATCACGGTCGCCCAAGACGCCGGGGCCATGCGAGTGTTAGCCCGCAGAGCTGCCGAAAGAAAGGTATTATAATGTTTGTATTATCTGTATGGTCTTGTGTCAGAAATTTTTTTTTCAAGGATTCTTCGATTCATATGCATGTGAATCCAAAACGACTATTATTCATTTATTTATTCTACGATTATTTGTGGTAAAGATACACTAACAGGTATACCTTTTTTTGAAAAAGAGTTTTAAAAAGATAGACAGGAGTTGTTTATGATTCTGTTTAATTCTCTTAATTGCTGATAAGAGTTACTTGGGTATTACATGCGTGAATCAAAATATTTGTTAATGAATGGTTTGTGTGTGTGTGTGTGTGTGTGTGTGTATTCACACAATATGCAATGTGTTGAGGTTATATAAGATGGAAATTTATAGATTCACTACAGGTATGAATTTCGCCACTTTCTAAGTTGCCGTCAAAAAAGAAATGAACGTTTATTAGATTAAAGTATTTTGATAAGCAGGTATCTCCAGTAATCGAAATATATCACGTTCATTGCAACCTGCGTTGTAACATTATTAGATAACATGCATTGGGAAGCATTTACATCGAATTAGTTTGTGTCATATGATATGTAATTAAAAACGGTACCTCTGTATGAGAAAAAATAGCAATCATGGTAGCCCTCTAAACAAATTAAAACTGTACAAGGTCTCTAATCGATATTTCCTGCCTCATGTATTTAAAAGCCTAGTTTGTTTTAGAAATTGTTTTCATTGACCGAAACTTCATCGCAGTCAATTGCCATATAGGGCTGTGTGTGAATATATAAATTTATTATTATTACTATTTGCATTATTATTTTCATTAATAACACTTTTCTGTGAATAATTAAGTCAAATTTTTGTTCTTAATTTTCGGCACTTCGAGTGCTTGCTGCAATGCGTTTAAGGTTTTGTACTTCCAATACAATATTAGCCTGGATCTTCATACATATTTTGAATTTTTTTCTCGATTATTTGATCTCATAACAGTAGGAACAGTTCAACGTTCTTTAGACAAATTTTCATGATACAAAGAAAAAACACTATGATTTGGCAAATCAGCCAAAACGAATATAAATAATTTCATAGTAAATATAGAATGATTGATTTTGCAAGTGGAATTGTCAATGAATTCTTTAGAAAATTACCCTGCATGTTCACTATTTACACAAAATTTATTCAATTTCTATATCGGTAACGCGCAACGCTCAAGTGCGCATTCAGTGTGATCAAATTTAAATGATCTAGAATATGAAATAATTACAATTATTTAAATTATGAAACAATTATGACGAAAAATTAAATCTAAACCGAAAAAAAATCATATTTTGCGCGTTTTTAACAAAAATTATATTATTCCGTTCTTCTTCTTTTTTTCATTAAAAATGTGTTTCTTTAATCTCTTCCTAGGCGAATTTTAAGCATACAGTGTAATTACACTTCGATATTTGCAAATGGACAAAGAAAAAAAATACTGCAAAATCCAAAATTCGCACTAAATCACAACCCTTTGAAAAGGGGATCTGTTAAATGGTTTTCCCCATCCAGATACAAATTGATAATCTGATGTCAAGTAATCTCGTCTAAACAAAATGTTGCTATTCGTAGTTTGAAAAACAGCATGTGTATTAGAACATGTTGAGAAGAAAACAGTCTTAGCGGAGGGGTCTAAGCAAGTAAAGTTCACAATGTGTTTTTTCAAAGAGAGAGAGAAAAAAAATGGATTTTTTTTTTTCGGCGTCACGACCAGGCCACTCTCAGAGTGTGTACGCCACTTGAACACAACGACTTTCAAGGCAACCCAGTGAAAGTAGGCCTCTTCGGAAAGCATCAGCTTCTCAATGCATCCCTAGCCGTGCAGATTACCAAGGCTTGGATCGAGCAGAAGGATTCAGGCAGATTCCGCTTTCAAGGTGGGTAATGCATATTCGTACCCTGATTGTATAAGACACATAGAAGATACATTAACTGAACTTTATGACCTACTTAAATTCCCGATCTATTTCATTTCATATGCTTTCTACGAGGAAGTTTGAATGAAAGAAATTAGAATATATTGCCCCTACAATTGTTTTGTTTCTTGCTTTTCTCTTGCTCCCTCAGTTCCGGAGCACCCCGTGGATCCGGACTCTGTCACGGGACTGATTGACCCCACTGGTGAACAACAGTTGACCTACGGAGAGCTTGAAAGGACATTGCCCTTTACTCTTCCTTCTGAGTTTATTCGAGGTGGGTAACGCAATTCAACAGATAACCATTCGGCTGTAGTCGTACTCGTAGTCCATAAAAATAAGGGGGAGGATCAAGAGAATATGCTGCGTATTGTCGGTTATTCTCATCCGTGGGAAAAGCAATAGTAACAAATGTGACCCTGCATCACAAAACCAACAAAAAGTCGCCAGACATGGATTTAAGAGCAGACTCTAAGCTTTAAAATGATATATAACTCAATTCAAATGGGCTCCCCTATAACCTTGTAAGTATTGGAAAGAAAGCACACACTCTGGAAAAGTGTGAATTGAGAAAAGCGTTTCTGAAGTACAGGGTCTATTCAAGCATTAAATCGTTACCAAGCTGTGCTAGCTGGGCAATGAAAGGGACTAAACACAGGATGTAAACTACCCGAGCGATGAACAAAGAAGGGATAATCAGATTGAGCTGAAATTGAGCATGTTCTATTAACACGTTCTGTCCATGATTAATGCCAACTTTCAAGGCAGTGAAGTTATCAAAAGTTATTGGACTTGAAGGTCATGAGTGTGTAAAGGATTTCAAGAAATGAAAAGGGGACTCTAAGACATATCTGATCATTCTATTCTCCCCCAAAAGAGTTGTAGATAAACTGCTGAAAACACACTTTACCATTCATGTTATGATCCCGAATTAAAGAATAATGTAGAAGGATAACTCTTTCAGAAAATACGAAAAAAGTCAAGACTGAATCAGTTGACCCATTTCACCTTTTTGAGTCCTCACGTAAAATCAAGGGGTGCGACTTTTTGTTCGTTTTGTGATGCACGATCACGAATGTTTTCGATGCCCAGCTGAATTGATCAAACAAATTTTCCACTCCAAACTTTTAGCAAGAGCTCCTCACATTTAAAATCATATTCATATAGTGAACTCGGTGAAAGTGCACGTGACTGTTTGTGTTAAAGTGTTCGTGCAAAATGTTTATATACAGTCAGACCATTATGTTATGTTACTCCCGCACGCAGTGCGCACGGGGCTGCTTCGTGCGGTTTCGCACGGGTGCGTGCGGCTCCGTGCCATTTCGTACGGCCTCGTGCGGGTGCGTGCGCTTCTGTACGCCCCCGTGCGACCCCGTGCGACCTCGTGCGCCTTCGTGCGCCCTCGTGCGCCTCCGTGCGGCTGCGTGCCAGTCAGTGCGCCTCCGTGCAGCTGCGTGCCACCGTCGAGTGCGTGGCACGGTACCGTGCGAGGTGTTGGCACGGTACCGTGCGTGGTGTTGGCACGCTACCGTGCGAATCCGTGCGAATCCAGCATCCTGCTAGTCCCGATGCGGGACTCTTTTCTTTTTTCTCATTCTCTCATACGCCATCATTGGCGGTAGCGCGAGGTCTTCTCGATCGCGACAGTCCTCGCATCGCGCGAGTCCACTAAGGCCCCCCCCCCCCCCCCCCCAAAAAAAAAAAAGAGAGAGAGAGAGAGAGAGAGAGAGAGAGAGAAAAGTTGTATTGGCGTAACATGAGATTTTCAAATAGGGTCGGGCGGGCTGATTTTTTTTTACGTGCATTTTACGTGTACAACTCGTGCTCAGTAAACAGTCACAACTGCCGCACCGAATGTGCTGCGTTCCTCTATTCTACAAATCATTTATGGGGCCGATTTTACTGGAATTATACCCCTTCACAGAATTAAAAGATGTTGAAATCCCTATCCTGAATGTTATCACTTCATATTTTACTATTTTGAATGAGATAAGATAGGTGCAAATTGACCTCATGTGTACGATCTTTTCATCGCACACGGCGATCTCTATACAGTCCCACATATAGAGATGCGCGTAAGTTCTCCACAGAAGAACCTATGGCGAAACGCTGCACAATACTAGTACATTGCAGTCTGAATGCAAAGTATACACTGTATAAATCTTGATAGAACTAGCAGCACCCGTGGAAAACCACGGGTCTTAGGGGTTTTATTATTTTTTCCCCTCATAATAAGGATTATATACGATTTTGGACATTTCTATTGATGAAATAAAAGAAAAGTTTTCTCATCCTTTCGTTGGTAAAGTGTGCTCTCTTCTACCCATGACCACCACCCCCACACACACATTTCCACCCCCCCCCCCCCGAACAAAATACAAAAACAAATATTCAGAGAAAAATAACCAAAACGACAAAAGCAAAACGGTATAGCTGAGCTGAGCAGGACCTCATATATAGACCCCTAGTGTTTTTGTTGCTATTGTACTGAGAGAAATAAAATATATTCGTCTTCATTTGCTCTCTTCTTTTTGTTTTTATCACCAAACCTTGGTTTAATAGATCATAGAACACCCCCTTTTTCCCCACGTCCGCACATGTCTTATGAATATGTATGTCTACATATTCTAACCCGTTTATCTCCTTCACCCTGTACATTATCATTACTGTAATTATTATTATTATTGTTACGATTTATATTATTATTATTGTTGTTATTATTATCATTATTGTTATTATTATTATTATTGTTATTATTATTATTATTATTATTATTATTATTATTATAGCAGCACCCGTGGAAATCCTCGGGTCTGAGTGGTTTTATTCTTTTTTCTCATGATACGATTTTGTACATTTTTATTGAAGAAATTGAAAAAGGAAAGTTTTCTCATTTCGTTAATTGTGACGCGCTGTCCTCTAAATGACCACCCTTCCCAAAAATTTAATATTACATTTGTAGTACGTGCCCTGCGATCCAGTCCATTGGTTGGGATCGTTCCCGCCATCATTATCATAGTTATCATTATTATTATTATTGTTCTTGTTATTGCTATTGTTATTTTGTGGGAGGGGAGATCATAGTCATTCGGTTTTATCATTTTATATTATTCATTGACATGGGGATGAATCAAGGGAATTAAGGAAAAAAGTTTATCGGTCAAGGATAGTGAATATCTTTTTTTCCGTCATGTCAAGGTTACTCTACGACTGATATACATTTCAAATAGCTTCATTATCATTGCAAATTCATTTTAAACATCAAAACAATCCTGTACCTGTTTGTGTCTCTTCCGCCCACTCTTAAGTTATAGATCATAGCATCCCCTCCCCATTCATTTGCATTGGCCTATTGTTTTATCATCATTATTTCAGTGTATTATTGTCATTGTTATTATCATTATTATTACTAAAATTATTAATATTATTTAGGGGAGAGGAGAGAGTAGACAGATGGTAGAGTCATAACATAGGAATGATCAACCAAAGGAGGCGGAAATGTTAATTTGTTAAGAATTGTAAAAATCTGTATCCCCCATTTTTCTGCTCTTGATAAAAAGCTTTTCTGAAGACAGTCCTGCGCAAACTGTCCAAAACTGCTCACTGCACTAACATACGTAATCTTGTGCTGAGGACTACTTCATATATAGACCCCTAGTGTTTTTGTTACTATTGTGCTGAGAGAAATGAAATATTTTCGTCTTCGTTTGCTCTCTTCTTTTTGTTTTTATCACCAAACCTTTGTTTGATGGATCATAGAACCACCCGCGTATCTGCTTCAGACTGTACATTTTTGTTATCATTATTATCATAATCATGAATGTCCTTCTTCTTCTGCTTCAGACTGTACATTATCATCATTATTATCATCATTATTGTTATTATTAGTATTATAACTATCACTATTATCATTTTTTTTTATTATTATGATAATTATCATCATTATAATCATCATTGTTATATTTGAGGAGGGAGAGATCATTGTCATTGGAATCCGTGGGTCTCAGGGCCTCATATTTTTTCTTTAATATTTCTTTTCCCACGTTATGGGAGAAAGAAGAATATTTTTGTCGTCATTTGCTCCCTCTTTTTTATTTTTGTCACCAAAACTTGGTTTGATGCACCATAGAACCACACATTTGATGTCCACTTGTAACTTCAAAAATTGGCGGTCAGCAAAGCGAGGGTTTCCCCCGCGTCCGCTTGTCTCATGAATATTCATGTTTACAGCAGCCATGCATGCATGCAGTAAACGAAAGAACAGCGGCGCGTGTACTCTGATATGGAAGGGTACGATCGGCAAGGACAAAATTTAAGTGGATATTTAGCCGTCCTGAACAGTCTGAGTACAATGATACCCGACTTGAGAGTGAACAAAATGACATACCTGAGCTGCATAGTATCCTGCAGTTGTGCAAAATACAATAAAATAACAGCGTTCGTTGTTTTCATTTGGGCACGCCAGCAATAATGGCGAACGTCGCTGTACGTAAATGCCCTTGTACTTGTATGACCGCGCCGTGTATTATACCATAATGAGTGTACATATCACGCGCACCCAGATAGTGTTTCGTGTGACCATCGTCAATACATACACAGGCGCAGGCCACACACTGGCATACCGTACCCACCCGAGAGTACATTGTGTGCATGCCTGCGTGTCCGCCGGAAGATGTCAGAAATTTCGCTGCACCCATTATCTTTAGTATCCCACTGTCTCTGCAAGCTAAAAGATGCACTACTGTGTATCGAGAAAGTAGGAGTCCAGCGCAGGATTGGTGAATATTAAAACATTCGGCTCTTTCGTCACGCACAAAAATGCATTATGCATCTATCTGATTAATTTTTCTTTTTCATCCTCGACGTCGACACGGAGGCTGAGAGGGGACGAAACCCGCGCCATACGATGCAGGATACTCTCCTGCGGCCGACGGCACCGGTCGCAGCTGCCCGGAGCCGACGGCTCGGGAGGAGATAGACAAACCAGCAACGCCGGAATAAAACAGGAAATACAATGTACATAAGGTCGCGACAACAACAACAACTTCGCGTATTATATATATAGATACGCGTCCGTGTGGGAAACAGATGACATACTAGTACTTAGTACTGATCAAGCGAGGCTATGCGAGTCGAGTCGCAAGCTAGATCTCTTCCTCGTACATCCGATGTCCCCAGAGCCTTTTCCACTTCCGGGTTTTTGCGATCGTGATCGCAATCAACAAGATACTTGATATCGATAGCAAAAAAAAATAATAATAAAGAAAGTAGGGTCGGGTGTGTTACGCCAATACAACAATTTTTTTTTTTTTTTTTTTTTTTTTTTTTTGGGGGGGGGGGGGGGGCCTAATTGCTGCCCTCGAAAAAAAAAAGATCTGCACGGGGTCTCTCCTTATACTACACGCCCTCAACGACGGTATTTCCGTGTGCGATATTGCTCATACCATACACACCATACTAGTACACACCGTATACGAAGGCAGTCCAGGTACTGGTAGTGGACTAGCATCCTGCGTGCGAATCCATTGGGGGCCGTGCGTGCATGCATTGTACATAAATATCCCCTTTGTAAGTGTGTGCTCATGATCATGACTACTACTAATAATAATAATAATAATAGTGGCTACTTGTATAGCGCACAGGTCCACTTTTCAGTGCTCATGGCGCTTCAAAAATGAAAAGATATCATATATTTACATGCATATACATATTCAAACATTTCAACAAATAAGAAAATGGTAAACAAAAACAATCCCATATATACCAAATAAAGAATACAACATATACCAATTAAAAATACAATATTGATCCAATATTAATGACATACAGCAATTACAGTCCTCAGTATGAAAGGAACAGATAAGTTTTAAGTTTGGATTTGAATGACTCTGTCGATGACAGTTCCCTTAACTGAAGAGGTAACTGATTCCACAATTTTGGTCCCATAACGGAAAAAGCACGATCACCATACCCATGTTTTACTCTGGGTGTTTGGAGTAAGAATGCATCTGCATCTGCATCTGCATTACTAGTATGTGTGCGCCTGCGTGTGGCTCCGTGCCCATGCCTGTTTGCCTGCAAGCGATCGCGAGAAGACGATACTGCAAATATAATATATATATATATATATATATATATATATAGATGTGTGTATATATATATATACGTATGCAACAATATGTGTACATGTATGCATATATGGTATATATATGTATACATACATATATATATACAATATATATATATATATATATATATACTATATATACTCCACGTGTTGGCAAAATTTTTAAATTTGTTTATATGAAATTGTCATATATATATGCTTTGGCCGGAAATGAAATAAAAATGAAATGAAATGAAATGAAGATGAAAAGATAATTAATAAAAATTGCAACAGAGTTCATGCTGTATTCACCGATGTTTATTTTTTGACACAAATTTTGACCTTTCTAGCACTCAAGTATCAACACTTGAGAAAGGGCGGCGAGACGCTCGAAAATTTGTGTCAAGAAATAAACCGTAGGGGAATTAGCATGAACTTTGTTGCAATTTTGTTACTTCATCTTTATATATATATATATTATATATATATATATATTATATATATTTGGGTGAGAATTTTGTATGTAAATACCTATAGTGTATTCATATATGACTGTGTATGCGTATACTCTGCTTTATATATATATGTATCGATATATATATGTATATATATATATATTCATATATATAGTATATATATATATATATATATATATATATAAACGTTTCAGCGGTATGTTAACCTTCATTGTTAACCATAGATGAAGCATTCCCCCATCTTGCCTCAACACACACACACACACACACACACACACATCACGACATTCAGTGCATGCGACCTTACACCCAACAGACTCAGAGATGTATACTCGTAATTATTAAACCTTCTTCTTGGCTCCACCAATTAGTTGATTGGTATTTATTTTTCTCATATCATTTCATAATGAATTCGAAATGTGCCTGAAATCTCAAATGCACATATTATCATTTCGACTTGTACATGTAGGCTACATACATGTATGTACTTGCATGTTAATTTTCTGTTCATGTTTCTTCTTCATAAAACGTCCATTAAACAACTACAGTGTAATAAAGAAAAGTATATAGAACATGTTTTCAAAGGACTTCTGTCTAAGTCACCCCACTAGTAAGAATTGTGAGTATCTACATGTACACAAACATTAACTCAGGAACAACCATTGCGATTCACAGGTTACTTTATACGAAAGAGGTTTCGAATTATATCTCAAATTTATATCGATATTGTTAAAGAAAGGTTTGCTTCATTTTCAAAGTGAGGATACATAATTATATACAATATGCAGCACAGGTCTCTCATCCAAAGTAAGAAAAAGTTTCGTAATGAAGGATATGATTTAAGTGACATAGGCAATTCCAATACTTATCACAAGTAAATACAAGTACGGGCAACATCCCAACCTCGTCTCTCAAACCCGCACGTGCTACTTTATCTAATAATACATGTGAATTTCAGTGTCATAGCGAACAGATATCCACGATAAATGTACAGTAGTTTTGTTATATACATGTCATGTGTAGCCTCAGTGCTCGTGCGCAGATGAACAGTGTACAATGTAGAAACACACAAGACTAATGCTAAATAACTTGATTTCGTGAAAGCAATTTCGTTGGCTTTTCCATGTACACAAAGGTACGACAGAAATGTTTCTGTATTTTTGATGGACTAAAACGTTGGGTACTCATGCAAACACAGCTACCCCTGGTCAGCCTGATACTGAGTTTTCCCGGGCAATGAACGTACAGAAAATGTAAACAATCCACACATTCATCAATCGCATGCGAAAATAAATTGTATCAAAAGTTTCATTATGTTTTCACTGAAAATTACGTTCATAACAGATTCGAAAGTGCAAAAGCAGCATTGTAAAAATTCAAACAGACAATTATGCCAAATTTTCGAGGAGTGATGGAAGAATGCTACATAAATGATAACACGTTTCATGTACACAGTATACTACATTTTTACTCATCGTAAGCTGTATAAAGTCAACAATCCACAATGAACATCTTATTGTACACTATAGTACAGGCTTACACTGCACGTCATACGTCGTAGTTTAGTTTACAACTCAACAAAACGCTTTTCCTGGTCAGTCAACAGGTTCGAAAGCAGAAGTATATCGTAGGCCTACATGTACATTGTAAAGTACACTTGAAATTCATATTGCACTACACGTGTACATGAATTTCCTAATCAGGTTCAAGACATACAGCTACATGTGTATCTGTCTATACATTATGTCTTTCTATCTATCCATCTATGGAGCCACCTCCCTACAACAACAAATATGTTTCATTACACTGTATAACAATATACGTCTACAAACACTGTTGGACGCACCCTTCGTTGCTGGTATCGTACATGTAATGCATACTGCGAATGAAGTTTGAATCACGTCATAAAAGTATATTACAGTTCATTAAAAGTACAGGAGAACAGTAATGAAAACTCGTAAGATACACATCGTCTTTCAATGGCAATAATAAGAATAATAAAGATTAGAATCAAAATTACCATAAACGTGATAAGAATACTAATAATTTGATGATAAAAATTGCATAAAATCACAATGTCATAACTACTGACATCAATTTCAACAATAACAATTATAATAAAGAAAAAAAACTAGAAGATTCCTTGCAAACTCGACGGAGTTTTTCTCACATCAGCCTTTTGACTGCGTACAAAGTTTACAATGCGGTAACACGTCATGACAAAGTGTATGCAAAAAATCATACATTCCACAAGAAAAAATTCACGAAAAAGTATAAATGATTCACGTCAGTTAATGTGTGCAAAGTACAATTGTGTAGATGCGTTTAACTACGCGAATTGTCCCTTAGAATTGAAAAATGAGGGACACCCCCTCCCCCGTCAATATTCTCAAGGAACAATGAAGGAAAAAAACACTCCTAGTAGTGGGTGGAATCCCCACCACATCGTATTACCTCGGGAATTACATGACGTAAATTCCCGATCTGCCGATCGATGAGTTCTTGGGTGAGTACCTGCTGCCAGTACCTCTCCAGGCCAACTTTCAGTTCCTCCTCTGTTGTCGCCTTGACGTGTCTCCGCACAAACCACTTCATGTGGGCCCAAACATGCTCAATTGGATTGAGGTCAGGAGATTCGGGTGGGGTAGGGAACCATGAAATGTGGTTTGTGCGGAGAAATTCGACGGACTTTTTTGCTCCGATGTTTCGGATCGTTGTCCTGGGACGAGACGGAAATTCCCGTCAGGGAATGTTGCCTCGGTGAATGGCAGCAGGTACTCACTATATAAACTTCTCGATGAGAAATTCCTTCCTCATTATCCCTGTGAAGATTGCCAGTCGCGTCGCCCCCATGGTACGATATTCCTGCCCATATGTTTCACCTTGCCCATGTGCTTTGGACGATCAAATTTCCTTGGGGCCTCTGTACCCCTGCGCCAGTAAAATCCCGACCCGGGGCGATTCCTCTCAATGTACACAGTACATTCGTCTGTAAACACAACGTTGCTGAAAGTTTCCTGCGTCTCCACCATTCTCAGGCAGTATGACAATCTCGCAGCCTTGTTTCTTCTGGCGGATCAATTGACCATAACATGGGCGGGTCCTCTTCCAGCCAAGTTTCTTTCTGGCCTCGTTAATTGTCTGTTCAGCGACACGAACCCCGAAATCAACTTCCAACTTACGCTGAATTTCCTTAGCGGAAAGTTTCGTGATCTTTTCCCATCATTTTCGTCGATGAGCATCCTGTGCACCTCCGTCAACTTTGAGGGTGCACCGGATTTTGGACGGTCACCAGTTGACCCGGTCGCGAGGTACCTCTTGATGGTTCTCCGCACTGTCATTGAGCTCACTTCGACCAGGGATTCTCTTAGTTTTTGAAAAAAATCTCTTTGGCCGTCAATCCTTCGTGCCACCAGTGTATGACCTTCTCACGGTCGGCATTGTTCAGACGTGGCATGGCGGTGCCACGTATAAAAAGTAGAGTATGTTTTATAACATAGAAAACGACAGAGTACACGTCACTCGCCCTGCGTTTTTTCGATGAGCAAGGAAAAATAATCCACGAGGCACGCTGACTTCCAGATAATAAAAAAGAGTCACGCCGGCTTTTTCTTTACAAGTTGAGAAAATTATACACGAGTCGCGTTAGCTTTTTACAAGCTGAGAAAATGAAACACGTGTCACGCTGGCTGAAACAAGCTGAGAAAATGATACACGAGTCACGTTGGCTTAAACAAGCTGAGAAAATAATACACGAGTCACGCTGGCTTAAAACAAGCTGAGCCAATAATAAAAGAGTCACGATGGTTTTTACAAGCTGAGCAAATGATACACGTGTTTACGCTGGCTTAAACAAGATACACGAGTCACTTTGGGCGACAAGCTGAGAAAATGATACACGAGTCACTTTGGGCGACAAGCTGAGAAAATGATACACGAGTCACTCTGGCTTAAGCAAGCTGAGTAAATAATAAACGAGTCACGATGGCTTTTACAAGCTGAGCAAAATCCCGGTAATTATACACTTGTCACGCTGGCTTAAACAAGCTGAGAAAATGACACATATTATAGTCACACTGGCTTTTACAAGCTGGCCAATTAGCGCTGTCCCTCGAATACAGTAAAAGGGCAATTGACTTTGAAAACGCTGTTTGAAGGTGTGCGAGATCACGAGAAAAATCCATTGTTAAAAGGTGGATAAAGCAGAGATGAAGAATCAATAGCGTCTTACGTGTAAGACGGCCAACAATTAGCTGGACAATGAGCGCTTTGAAGCTCCACTTTTTATACTCCGTCATACTAATACACTGAATGGGCCATTGATTTTGAATACGCTCTTAGGTGTCCGACATCACTATAAAAGTTCATTGGTGAGTGGTTGGTGAAACAAAGCAAAAAAAAAAAAAAGTCAAAAGCGTCTTAGTTTAAGTCGGTCCCAAAGCTGGTCAATTAGCGCTGTACTTAAGATGCTGCACCTTTATTTCTCCCTTTAATACACTGAAATGGTAAGTGATTCGGAATACGTTCTTCGGTGTCCGACATCAGTATAAGAGCCTAAGCGAGTAAAACAAAAAATAAATCAATTATCGCGTCTTACGTGTACTCGCGAGAAGGTAGCACGCTTTACCGTCCTCACAATGGAGGTGAACGTACACGTGTATCTACAGCGTCCGGCAATTCAACTGCTTATTTATATAATCGGTACTTATGTCCGGACGCCAAAAGCAAAAGAAAAACAAACAAACGAACAAACAAAAATAGAACAAAACAAACAAACAAACATAGAGGACTGAATCTTGGGAACATGTACCATTTAATAATTGAATGATTCGAACTACAAATTTTGTTCGCTAATGTACGTTCATACTGCCTAATGGACACTTTTGATATACTATTATAAAGAGAAACAAAATGTTCGTTAACGTTTATCAAAGTCATGAATGGATAAGTGTTAAAGTTACACGTGATGAGAATTTCCACTCGAAATACTAATTCTATTCAGGGGCGGATCCAGGAATTTCATACAGGGGATCACGCCTTTGCAAAATTAAAGGGGCGCGGTCGCATCGGTCCTTCGTGTTTATTTTCTTTTGTTTAAACCAAAAATAAGAGGAGTGTCCGCCCGGTGCACCCACAGCACTGAGTTCTGTGTGCGCACTTACTCTAGATCCACCACTGCTATGAGTAATGGAACAATAACACTGGACTACTCAGCCCGTCTGTCTTTTTCTTCTCATTTGTCCTTTTTTTATATTTGTGTATGCCTGTTCTTTGTTCTTCATTTTTTCTCCTTGATGTTCCCAATCTTCTTGTGGGTTGCTTATCCACTTATCCAACTTACCTGCCGGCGATGTATGCACTGCAGTCATGATTAGGGTGACTACAGGCTATCCGCAAAAATAAAATTCTTTCATGATTGAATGATATCAATAGCCACTATAACCCACTCGGCTGGGCTCGCTACACCATACAGCGAGAGGGCCTTGACAAAAGGCTACCGTGCGTGGTGCTGGCTAGCCTTTTGGCAAGGCCTCGTGGCTGTGAAAGAGACTAGTTGCGAGAGAACCGGTGAATGCGAGACTTTTTGGCAAGGCCTTGTGGCTGTGAATAACAGCGAGACAACGGATGAACGTGAGACCAGGGAGGTGGAACCCACCTCCCTGGTGAGACCGAGCGCTACTCTCTCTTGCGTTCATCCGTTTTCTCGCAGTTCTCGGTGTGCCGAATTAGACTCGATCTTCAGCCACGAGACCTTGTCAACACGCTAGGTGCTGGCCAAAGAGGTTCTAGCTGGCACGCTACTGTGCGGGTCGCGATTTTTTGTTTTCCCCAGTATGGGAAAAGAATTTATTAGTCTTGGTGACTTGGATAGAGAATAACTATCAAGTCTTTGACTTTATTACTCTCTCTAAGCCTGACGGAATACAGCGTTACAAACTTAGCAAAAACGAAAACAAGATGTTGTGCAAAACCCAAACTGGGGTTCGAACCACCGTCCATCTTTTATTCAGTGGTAACTCCATGATCAGAGCCCTAACACAGGGCTCCACACTAACTTTTTTTTTATTTGGTGGCCCGATGGGGCCACCAAAATCATCAATGTCAAATTTTTGGTGGACAGAGAGAAAATTTGGTAGCCCCCAAAAAACAATGAAAAAACATTAAAATTCCTGCCCCCCCCCCTTTTTTTTTTTTTTTTTTTTGATGTGTAGAATATTGAGTTTTATCATAGTAAGAATTGGAAGCTGGACATATCTACTCATAAATAAACCTTAACAAACTCGCAACACTCACTCTCACCTCCCTGCTCTCAGGCACTCATTCAGTCCTTTTCATCCATCCTTCTGCTGAATGAATCTAGTATACGTAACTTTTTTTTTTTTTCCTCGGGCAGGTCATCTTTTCAGGGAAGAATAACTGGAACCTGGTAAGGCAGGTTCCCGAGGGAGCAACTGATACCAGGTTCCCAAAATGAAGACAAGGGTGCCTGCTTTAGTGGCCTAAAGTCATGTTTCTTTGTGTTTTAATGCTCAGAAAAGTGGGTTTAATAAAAAAAAATTAGAGTTAATTCTATTAGCATTTGTTCTCTTTCTGTTTGAAAATTGCGAGTTTCACAGTATTATGTGCCTTTTCCTGATTTAGTTTTTTGCTTGTTCTGATGTGAACTCGTACGAACATGCACATAGCGATCAAGGCTGAGATCAGTTAGATATGTGGGTTCGCTTTTAGTTCCCCAGTCACCTCTTTCAGGTACCTGGTTTTTGTGTAGAACAAAAGATTCTGTGGGCTCATCAGCGCACGCTCTATTCATACCTCGCACCCGGTCGATATTTCCATCGTTCATTGGCACATGTTATAGTTGACCGTGGATAGGGGGATGCCATGTACCGCTTGACTACCTTCACAGCTGGATTACCAACCTGTCTGCCTCTTATCGACGGGCAAAAAGGTCTCGTTTCATGCAGGGAGGTGAGAGGAAATCGCCTCCCTGTTTCATGTAAGCACCCAGAGAATTGCGGAAGGAATGACGGCCCTCTGCATAACCGCTTCCTAGCTACATTGTTATTGTAATCACCGCTACATAGGATTGCATACTGTATAGTAAATCAAATCATTAATTTTCTTTTATTACCATTGTTTATGCAAGTCAAACGACTCTGTATTAAATTTACTTTGTATAATCATTTATTTCCAATATGTTACTGCTTATGTAAGTTAGGTATGCTGATTTGCAGAAAATAAATAGTATTATATCAAACAATCAAAACAAAGATCACCTTACAAGCCTACATCCTTATCCTACAGACGTACGTATGTAGGTTAATTAGCACTTTCATCATTATTACAGATTGATTCAAACTTGAAGTTTTTAAAATTGTCAGCAAAATACTTGCAAATGGGCCCATCAAGGAGCTTAGACACATGATCAACTATAACCTGCAAGGGTCGATGAATTCAATTAAAAATTAGCTTACGCAAGATTTAGATTTCAGTCGTTCTGGAAAATGTGCACTTTTATTCAAAATGTTTAATAGCTCAATGAATCAATAAACATTCATGCCTATTATCATGTTTACCGTGCAATTGTATCTTATCTCTTTCTTGTTGGGAGCGGCTGCAGTGCAGTGGAGCGTGTAATAGTCTTGGCGCACACAGACTTTACTACACACAAGGGTTTCTGCCTAGTGCGCCTGTCGTGCCTGTAATACATTGGAAACTTGTACTAGGTGTTTCAGAAAACATCTTCCACTCGTGATTCTTAATAATTCATAAACTAATATATCAGATAACACTAGGCGTTTTCACATCAGCCCGATGTTTCGAGATAGCGCGCTATTTTCTGACTTGGGAAATTTTTCCCGCTAGCGGTAATAGCGCACCAGTTGATACTGTTTAGCGTTCTAAAATCATTGAGAATGATTTTCAAGCTTTAAAAGTATGACGAATAATTGTGTAGGACCTGTATTCCAGTCGAAAAAACACACATACACACACACACACATACACATACACACACACACACACAACATACACACACACACACACACACACAAGCACATTCACAAATTTTTAAATGAAAGAGCAAGCTTTATGGCACACTACAAAACGATGTAATCCTGTACAGTGGAACGCGGAACGGCAAACCCAAAAGTGTCAAAATTGGTAAAACAAGAATAAGAAAACACCAACACAACAACAACGCAACACATGCATTTTGCCATTATATGCGGAGATGACGCTGTTCACGTCTGTCAGTGTTCCACACTCTTTCATAAGCTCATTCAATAAGGTAATGGCATACAAATATTAACTGCAGTTTTAGTTTTTAGTTTTGGATACATGACACTTCAGCTAGGAACCGAGTTTTTCAGTTTCTTATGCATATCATAATCACAACACAGAACAAGCGTTCTCATTTCGGAATTGCGCGTAGACATCCCTATCTGCCTATAGTCTATACGTCACCCACATTGTTCATTGTAATTTGTTAGGGTTTGTTTTGTTTTTTGTTTTTCCAAGTATAGGCTCATCTGCTCAAGGATCACATTGATCTGTTCATTTATGTACATACATGATGTGAAATTGAAAAAATTGTCAGGATTGCCCCTCTAAAAAATGAGAGGAAACAAGAATCTCTCTTATACACTCCGTTCCGTCGAGAAGTTACATGTACAGTCCAATGTATACGTGCGCTTTGTCTCAAGACAATACTTCCATTTGAACATGAATCCTTCTTGAAATACAATATGCCTAGCCAGCACAAGTATTCATCAATGATTTCGACAGATATGACAATGTTCAGTGTGCACAAATGAAAAAAAGGGGGGCTACCATTATATACCGCAAATTATTCTTTCTTTGAAACCTTCTTTACTTTGTTCGCTTTTCGTGAGACTGGATCTCATCTTATTCTCTTGACTTGACTCTGCCACTAATCTTGATATTTTTTATACCTTTTTTGCCAATTACATATACCCAAACTTAATCATGAATATGAATAAAGAAATGTTCTATCACGTGCTGCAAGTAACAATTATTCAATGAGTTACCCATTTGTATTCAAAAAGCCTCCTCATTGCAAACATTTTATGAATCGTGTACGCCAACATCAATCTCTCAAGTCTCATTTGATATGAACCCTTTGCACTAGCAAAGTGTATGAACTTTGAATACATCTTTTTCCTCTGCTCGTTTTATGTTCTTTCCTATGTGTTTTATGTTCTTACAAACCCGATTGCTATTTAGCCGTATCCCATTTACTATAGTGTGTTCGTTTTGTTAAATTTACCCACGTGTGTGCACATGTAATGTTGCGATGTACAGCGACACAGGACTCCCTTGTAAAGCAGGCCTTTGTGGCACTGAATGGGACTACTTGACCTGCTTTTTAAAGAAGACTTAATAAATGAATAAATAAATAAATAAATGACACAATCTTAATGATATTACCTAACCCTCACTAAAAGAACGCCCTGTGCGATACATTGTATGAAGGCGGGTTTACGCCTCTGAAAGCCGTCATTCGCGTCCAGCCTTCTAGAAAGTTTTGTTATTGGAAACTTTTTCTGGAACTACAAAATTAATGCCTTACTCGAGATTTCCTCTTCTTATAAAGCTATTCCAAGTCCAACACAATGGACGATGTACACATACATGTATAGTAATACAATAAGCAGATACGAGTACATACACATACATTATTTCAAGTGCTTTATAGTAAGTGTGAGCCAAATCGGCTTTGGGTGAAAAACCAGCGTTGATTTTTAATAGTGCATACACTTATTGCTGGTGCGAACACTGCCTATGGCCTTATTCTGATACTTAGCCTCTAGCGAAATAACTAGGCCTACAATCTTCAACTCTCTCTATACTAATGCCATAATATTATGTTACCCCTGATCGACTTACATGTCTAAATGACTTCAGTTATTCTTCGAACTTAGGAGACGAACACTGACGACAACAACACACGAACACACAGCTGGGGAATATACATTGTGCGTGTGGTACCACCTCACTGGCGGCATAGTTCAAGGGTCTCTTTTCTGCTCTGTTCAATGTAGCGCGTGGCACGCATAGACAAGAACACAAACGTTTTTCTTCTTATGTGTTATAGCATCGGGGACGATTAGTGAAATTCATCAAGATGAAAAAGCATAAAAGACTTGACCACCAGAAGAAAGCTGACCCTCATCGCTTCGAGGAACAAAAGACAGCTCCCATTATAGCAGGTACCAAAAGTTAAAGGACAAGTTCACCTTCATAGGCATGTGGATTGAGTGAACAATGCAGCAATAATAGTAGAACACATCAGTGAGAGTTTGAGCAAAATCAGATAATCCGTTCAAAAGTTATGCATTTTTTAAGTTTCTGCTCAGTCACGGCTGGATGAAAAGACAACTATAGCTTGTGATGTCACATGAGCACAACGATACAAAGATGATCCGTTCAAAAGTTATGAATTTTTGAAGTTTCTGCTCAGTCACAGCTGCATGAAAAGACAACTATAGCTTGTGATGTCACATGAGTACAACGATACAAAGATAATCCGTTCAAAAGTTATGAATTTTTGAAGTTTCTGCTCAGTCACGGCTGGATGAAAAGACAACTATAGCTTGCGATGTCACATGAGTGCAACAATATAAAGAAAGAATAAAGAAAATTCAACATATTTCCATTTTTCTCGCATAACAAAACAACACTCAACTTCTCTCTTTCAGAAGGCAGGGGGAATAAGCCATTTCGGAGTTAGCTTATGGGCACATTGGTCCGAATGACCTTTCTTTTTTCTCAGTCGGTTAAGGGGCTCTTCACTCGTTTTCTTTTTTTTTTTTTTTTCCCCTAGACGGCACAGATTGGGGCATGGCGCATATTAGACCTATGGGAAATACGTTGGGTTATGGTTAGCGTTTAGGGTTAAGGGTTAGGGCCTAAGAGTCTGAGTGTTAGGGTTAGGGTTATGGCCAGGGTTATAGGATAAGGGTTAGGGTTAGGGTTTGATGGTTAGGGTTAGGTTTAGAGTTAGGGTCCCCAATCTGTACCGTCTAAAACAAAAGGCGGGTCGACTTTAGGACTGACCGCAAATGCACCGTTAGCAAACCATACGGGACTCTGGATCAGATCTGCCCTTTGCTATGATACATCAATGCCATCCACAGATAAATTCAAAGCCGCTTAAAATAAGTTGTAAGTCAAATCTCCACCTGACCACAGCGTAATGGAACTTTCGTTCTGTTGCTGTGTATTGTAGTTATCCGTGCTGCTGCTGATGATGACGATTTGTGCGGAGGTAGTCCCATACATTGAAATTAGCGTTGCTAATTCGTCAAATGAAACTCCGTGGCCGGCGATGGCCGTGGCCCGTGGTGCCATGCCCGTGATCATTTACCTACTAAACCTTTACCGAAGATACTGGAAGATTGCTGTATAGCAGCAGTCGAGCTTCCAGGTCTATCCTCATCTACACTGTATCGTCAGTTCAAAAAAAAAAAAAAAAAAAGGCAAGGCAGACAGGCTGGTACGCCTAATTACTGCTCATCCCACATCCAGACATCAGAATTGACTATTGCCAGTATTGGGAATAGGGGGAGAGGATGTGGGAATAGGGGGACAGGGGACATCATGTGTGATATTTGCATACATGTGTAATCTATGTGGCGATGGCATGACCGAACATCTAATTTACAATTACTTTAGCGCTGCTCATTAGCCGTACAGTGTGCAAAGATGTACTAGAATCTAGTACTAGTAGTAGTAGGTTAGATTTCATGCCAACTGCAACTCTCACTCACATTGAGAGTGAGACTCGCTCAACTCTGCTCATTTTGGTCCTTTCTCACAGCTCACTCACCTCATCATCCTCAGACTGACTGCTCAGTTTACACGTCTAAAGCTTCATTTCATTTGCATGCATTTCTATTGATCTCACTCATTTTGACACCCAAATTATAGCATGGGAGTCTAACACTGAACTACAACTAGATCTACTACTAGTTTCCAATGTTGGCGGCCCTGAGATTATGGATTGGATTTTACGGCTCATCGGGATCACCTATACTAAGAAAGAATGATCAGAATTACGCTGCCGCTGTATACTAGTATACAGCTAGGGTGCCAGTTTTCGTAACTGCAACCGGCAGCCCATTCTATCATGCACAGCGTAGATGCGTATGGGGCTGCTTGTCGTAGTTAGTTTTCGACACTTTAGCACATTTCCTTGTTTACCATCAAAACTGCACCGTTTTACCTGAGAATTTCGATATGAAATTGAGCTATTTAAAAGGCCAATAATGATATGCCTTAAACAAATTCCCATTTGAATGCGCTCCTGTTCAATTTTAAGCGATTTTTCGCACAATCATGCAGCACGCATCACACATAAAACACATGGTGCATACAGTACGCATACACTACATTGTAAACGCAAACCAGCAATCACACCAGCGCAAGAACTTGTTGTTTCATTGTCGAAATCTGGTGCCACATTCTCAAAGCCAACGCCTTCTACAAGTTTGCTCATTAATTACGAATTTCAGTCATGCAATTGCTTAAGGCGATTACAGAAATCAAACATCAGGATATGGCAAACAAATTGATACTAAAGTAAAATAATGGTCATGAGTGAATTTCATTTTACGGCGTTGTCATACAAAATGCATCATATTGTTTTGAACCCCTAAAAATGGCTGATATCAGCATTTCTGCTGACACTGTGTTGCTTTTCCCCTAAATATTCCACCATCAGATTAGGATGACAAGTGACAAACAGGGTTTATAAAAACTAGAAATGTGATTGATAACTTTGTTGATTGTTGAAGTCAGACGTTTGTATTGAGTATAAAATTTAATAAGAATTATCTGCTGGGCGTCGAAACCTGGGTCCTACCTGTAGATGTGGCAAGCTGGTGCCCTGACTAACGGTATAGATAATTTTCAGGAAATCATCGAGTGCTGTCCCTGTTGCAATGGACGTATAGTGACTGAGAACTGGGTGGGCTTTTTTAATTTTTCATATTTTAATTTTTAAGTACCCGGTATATTTGCAGTAAATCATAGAGATGTAGAGTCTTCCACACTTGTGACAATTAGGTTTAAGAGAGTGTAGTCTGAATTATTCTGGTAGAGGTTTCAATTACAAGGCGTGTGAGCTGAGTTATCAATTATTACTTTTGTTTGTTTGATTGTTTTTTTGCTGTCAATGACACTGAGATAAAAAAAAAAAATATGTTATGATTGATAATTCTCAGATCACACTCCTTGTAGGTAAATGTGTGTATAGTACGTGTACATGTTTAGTACATGTACATTGTACAATGTCTGTCTGTAGTTGCCTCTGCTTGAATTGGGGTTTACTCCAACATAATGTTAGGGACATGTTATTATGAATAATGGTTCAGAATATCATCTAATTATGATTAATTTTGAGTAATGGTTGGAAAAATTGTTATGCATTTTCTAATCCTTTCTCTATTTGTGTCGCATTGTACACTTGCATGTAGGTATCCCCAGTACTAACCCCGGCGCGGGGCGTCGTAACCAGTAGCGTTGGGGTCGCTGCTGCGGTTACCACAGTACAGTACCGGTACCTGACCGTGCATATTTATGATGATTCTCCTCTTTATGGCCTCCAGGATAACCTGCAGGACATAAACGAGAAGATCTACTTATCATATTGCACACTGCTATATTTTGTTTCCCTGGATGAACACCATTCAATCTCTGACAGATTTTATCAAGTACCGTAGAGCACTGTTGTTGCAAGCGCTTAATGACTTTCTAACAAGAACAGAAACATTGATTAAGAGACTTTGTCAGTTCATTGAAAAACCTAGAACAGCATGGCCGGCACAGCATTTTCAAAAAAGTGTGGGGGCCCACTTCCGGGTTTCATGAGCTAGCAAGCAGGAAAAAAAAAAAAACAACCAACAACAAGATGACAAAAAAAAACACACAATATCTTTTCTTACCATCCACTTCCGGTTTTTTCGGCTGACAAGCGAAAAAAAAAAAAAGGTCCTCGGCTCACCTCTACCAGTCCACTTCCAGGTGTTTTCGCCTGACAAGCAAGAAAAAGCTATTCAGAGAAAGAACATAACCTTACCACCACCATACTTCAAGGTGTATCTATATTTTTCTTAGTGCCACTTACCGGTACCTATTTCCGGGTTGAAAAAAGTGTGGGGCCCAAAGTGCTGACACCTTCTGTATGGTGCACAAAAACTGAGCCCCCACGGCCCCCATGGCTGCACCGGCCATGAACAGTATGTGATCACGATAATCTACCTCACAAAGGTGCTAAATATGTGGTATGATACAACAAGAAGAATGAAATTGATAAAACATATATGTTCTATCAACTTAATTCTTCATTCATCTTTACAAGAACATTTATTTTACTTTTTTTTTCAAATTTTTAGTAAAGACGATGGTACATTTATGTCCTTTGAAAAGCAAAAGGGTGTTGTAGTAAATGTGAAGTTCGACCATTACAGATATTCAATGCATGGAACTATGATATCCTTGATAAACGTTATGAAAGCGAGTACATTACTGTATATGAAGTAGTAGCTGCACTTCCAGCCAATACTCAACAGGGGGCATGTCTTAATTGCCGCTGAAGGTATGTTTGTACATCACCAATGAAGCACTATAAGAGGTTTAGTGAGTATTCATCTTGTATTGTTGATATCTGGGTTCTGACCCATTTCAGAAGAGGTTTCAAAGATGTAAGAATTCTGTTTTTTAACAGGTAAATACACAAGGTCTGTCACCAAAAGGAATTGAACGGTCAAGAAGGGATAAGGAAAATGAAGATTCTGACACAGCAGTTAGACAGATGATAATACATTACATGTGCAAATGTGTACAAAAAGTTTCCACCAAATCTGCCTGTATGTTCGCATGAACGAACTTGTTCTTATCAGTTATGTAGGCCAATTAATACTCCACAAGTCGAGTGTTGTTACTGGTAACGGGGTCAAATATCATTCACTTATTCATAAGGTCCATGAAAAAATGACACACATTCATTGTGTACATGTATACATGTATTTTAAATGTGTCTGATACTGCTTGTCCACATGTACTGATACTGTAAAAGTGGATATATATTTTTTAGCGACATATTGTTCGCATTTGGCCGGATAAGAAGAGCTTCACGTGTTTTTAAATCTGTGGAATCAGGACATCAGGCACAGAAACATATGGCAAGCAAAAATATTTGCATGCTTTTATTTTCGCGCTAGTTTCTGGTTGCGCGGAAAGCGTGTACATTTCGAACCACAAAATTTTCACTTTAACAGTACATGTGTATTCAGTTAATACAGATGTTTGGACGATTAGATTGCCTATGGACATTTCAGATAAGATTGTGTACAGTATAATGGTAAAGTTGGGATGAAAGATCTCTTCACATAAATATTTTGCCAGGTGCTACACGTATAAGGGTCACTTGTACTGAAATTTTTCTCCTTTGATTTCTAGTAATTATCGATGTTTTGAAGTGTATTCAAAGTTATATCCGTTTTGTTTCCAATAAGCATGCTTCATATTACAGACAACACCTTCAAAAATTCTTTGCTGTTTGGACTGTTGATGAAGTTCATATTTTTTGAACATGTTTTATTTTTTTACAGTAAATACACTTCATATGTAGTCATGCACATCTTCAAATTTCTTTTGCAGCTGTTGGTTTATGTGACCCTCTATTTGATGTATATGTGTAACCTTGGGGGTGTGAATACACTGTACTAGTAGATACACATACCTGCCTTCAGAGTACTCAAGGGCATTTTTACCCCCTCAAACCTTTATGCAGTTTGGACTGTTATTGAAGTTATCTCTGTCTCAATTAAGTAAAACCTTGCCAAAAGTGCAGATGGCATGTACAATGTTGTAATTTACATGGTATTGCCTCAAAAGCATTTGTGATATTCTAGCTTTATTTTTCACTTACAAATATTCAAGCAATATTCAGAATCCTGTTTGTGTAACATGATATAGTGTAGTTTATTGCCAGTGTGAAAACTTGATGGCAAATTATTTGCATAGATCTGCTTGACACAGTGTAGCTCTGCAATTGTTCAAACTAGCTGGTACATGCCTTTGCCTTTTACATGAGCTGCACCAGACGAATATATACACGGTGTATATATATATATATATTTTTTTTTTTTTTATGTTCACTGTACATCACTGTCGTAGTCGAGACAGACTGTTCCTACTCGCATTCCTACTCACAAGATCGCCGACAGTTGTACCTTAATTGCATAAGGGTCTTACATGTGACTTAGCTGGAGACTGAGACCAAGGCCACCACCAAAAAATTAATCAACAAAAATAAATGAATGAATAAATACATAGATGAGTAAATCAATAAATGAATAAAATAGTATAAACCACATTTGACTATGCTGCTAAAGAGTAAGAAAAACTGCTTATACAGCTCTTACTTTTGGTAACATACTATACATATTTTTGTTATGTGT
This sequence comes from Diadema antillarum, assembly GCF_040938485.1. Lineage (NCBI taxonomy): Eukaryota > Metazoa > Echinodermata > Echinoidea > Diadematoida > Diadematidae > Diadema > Diadema antillarum. Next base: position 146,163 of record NW_027271239.1, on the reverse strand, counting down.
ACTGGTATGATACATTGCCATGAAGATTGATGGATACCTTGAAACTTTACTACAATGTAGTTCTTTCAACACCTACATGTAATAAATATATGGATACACGTGTATGTATATACATTTATAAAGGAAAACAACTCGTCGATTGTGCTCCTTTCTCTGTTATTAATAATAATAATGAAAAAGAATGTACTGGTATTTTACTAAATAATGATAAAGGTATGTGTAATGATGTATCAAAGGTTCTTTGCCTAGTTTCATATGTAGGCCTACTAATGTAGTGAGAATAGATACAATGGCCTCCCATAGTACCAGTCCTTGGGATCAGCAGTTTTCTTTTGCTACGTCAAAATGTTGTTTTCACCGAGAAAAAACAAACAAAACAAAAAACAATAACAGAGTGGATAATGTAAGCGGAATTTCGATATACGGGTAATGTAACTGTGTTCACGGAAGTGAACGGTATAACTAGTAGTTATAGTATACTGGTAATTGAGTGTATGCCTAGGATGCTTTGAATTGAGAGAGGGTGGACTGAATGATTGGTGGCATTATTTTCAGTGGGAATTCAATTGGATTTTCACCGTGGAGAAAGAAACTGAGAATCAGACAGCACTTCCAGTCGAAGAAATCATCAGGATTGACAAAAACAAACCAAATAAACATACAATGTATTATGAATTACAAGATCAAGGGAAGACAAACAATCGAAGAAAGAGAGAGAGAGAGAAAGAGATAGAGAGAGGCCAAGAAAGAGGCAGTAGGCTACTTGTACATAATGCCCAACCACAGACACAAGTACAGTATATCACAGCTAGTAGACGCTTATAACTGACCATGTCAGTTACGCTGGGGTCGCTCATAACACACAAACAAGGGCATCCAGAAAACGTCAATTTCTATATGTGGGACAGTACGATATTTTCGCGATTTCGTGCAGAGTAAAGGCATGATATCCCGATATCCCTATGATTTCAGCTGGCTGTTGACCCATCTAATCATCACGCACGTCACACCTTGTAGGTATCATCTTACATAATCTTCCGTTTACATGTTACTATATACGTTCGTTGGTGCCCTACGATGAAAAAGAAGACTTGTGGGAGAATTTTAGACGAGTACGAGAACCCATAATTTCCGGTGCCGTACATCGGTAATGAATACAATGTAATTGCCATGCTCGAAGTTGATGGTCTTTCATGTCGTTCGTGGAAAATTTGAACAGTATTGCATTCAGGTTCTAACCGTAACCTGTCAAATCAAAAAAAAAAAAAAAAAAATCATGTGAAAACGTAATTCACTGATCATCTTCTGCGGGGTCAACTCGTGGTCACGCGTGCGAGAACTTGGATATTCTAGACGGGGTTTTCGGCTTGCCAACTGACTGGCAATGCGCAAATAACAACCCTTGTACGCACATATTGTCGGGAATCGTCTCATTTCATAATTATGCCGACCGAGGGGAATGGCGCATGGACTCGCACGCGGTACACGCCTGATAACACACACGTACTGTACATGTACCATGTAAGCACTGCGCGGGAACCAGGGAGGTTGGGATGGGATCATGCGGGAACCAAGCACTGGCGGCACGGGGCCGTGCGAAATCGCACCCCAAAGCCGCACGGGTCCGTGCGGCAGAGCTGCACGGGTCCGTGCGCCACACTCGCACGGGCCCGTGCGAGGGAGTATGGATCCGCACGCGGGCGTACAGATTCGCACGCAGGCGTGCGGATCTGCACGGGGGCGTGCAGATCCGCACGGAGGTGCACGACTACGCACGGGCGCGTACAGGGGCGCACGGAGCCATACGCTCCCGTGCGAGATCGCACGAACCTGCACGCAGCCGCACGAAGCAGCCCCGTGCGCACTGCGTGCGGGAGTAACATAACATAATGGTCTGACTGTATATATATGTGTGGGGGGGTATATATAAATAAATTAATAAATATATATATATATATATATACAGGTGTGTTTGTATATATATATATATATATATATATTTATATAGATGCATTCATAAGAATAAGATTGGTTCGCTTTCAAAATACGAATAATATTCCATCCGTTTCATTAAATTTTTCTTCGTAGTCTTTGCAGTTCAGAATTTCAGTTACTTTCATCCAAATCAATTGTAATGAGAATATGAGTACACATTAAGTGCCTTTATAGTAAATGTCGTAATTATGTTCATAATGATGCTCCTATTCAAATAATCTATGTTATATCACAAATAGAAGCAAAATACTGATCCCCCCTCAAAAAAAAAAACAACACACAAACAAATGTATGTATATGTATATTATGTGATAAGCCAGTTCACAGTTACAATCTGAGCATGTGCAGATAAAGGTCATTGCAGACCTTCTCTTGAAATGGATTTGCAACTGAGGTATTCAAAGCCTAGATAGGGCTTCTTGGCAACTGTGTTGTAAATGATCGAGGTTCAGATTGGTATTTACAGGTGAATTTGCATTCTTTTCAGCAACATTAACAAAAGCCATTCATGCAGCACTGACATGTAAATTAACACTTCCTGCATTACTGTTTTCAACTGCTCTTCTTGGTTGAGGACTATTCCATGTTTTGCAAAGTCTGTGGTTGGAGAGGTCATTGCAGACTATAGTGCTAACTGTGAACTGGCTTATGGTATCATTCAACTACACTGTCGGTCCAGATCAATAAAATTTACATATCATGGCTACTTTTTCTTTCAAAAGGAGCACTTGTGCGAGTTCTTGTAATTGTTTTGACCAACTGTGATGTATTACAACTTCTGCACTACGTGCCTATGATCTTCCTTTTTTCTCGTTCCAGCGCTGGCGTCTAGTCACTGGCCTGGGCGAAACCAAGTGGTTAAAGGCAGCCACGTGACATACTACCTCGACAACGCACACACCACCCACAGTGCGTTCATGTGTAGAGACTGGTTCGCTGAAGTGGCAGAGCGTGAGGCGGGGGACATAGGAGGGGTCGTCAAGCGAGTACTGATGTTCTACCTCGGTGGAGATAGACAGGCACAAGACATCATGGCTGCTTTTCTGGTAGGTCACCCAATCAGTTTAAGGCTCAAATCTCCGGATATCGTTCCACACCATTTCTCTCTGCTGTACTATCAACATTGTGATGTGTAAAAGAATTCATTATCAACGCTCACAGAACGTGTAGAAGTGCAGGACTTCATGGCTCCTTCTGTTATAAGCGGCTGCTGAGCACCTGACGGATTACGATTCACCTTCAAACAAAACAGTAATATGTTATACATGTATTCCTTACATGATCATGTAAAGTCAAGTTATTATTCAAAATACATTCCAAAATTTAGTACCCGTTCGTCCAATTAATAATTTCCCATCTATACAAAAAATGTTGCATTCATCAGGTTGACAATGCAGAACATAGAAAAACATACAATTAGTTTTTGAAATGTGCAATGATAATCTATTACATTTGAACCGTGAATGAACTCTCAATAATTCAGTAATCTAACATACTTACGCAAAATGTGTGAAATATAGTAATGGGGCCGAGTAAAACAGTATATCATGATCTATGTCAAATGCCTTACTAGTATAACATACGGTCCATGAATATACCAATAACATAATTATTATTTACGTGACAATCAATTTATTGCCTTATGATACATTTCAATTATAGCTTTATCCGTTGAATGAAATTTTCTAAAATCATACTGATTTGATACAAATATTCTATTACCAACTAAAATATCATGAAGAAGGCAATGCATTATATTTTCTCAAGAATTTTTGATATGGCTAGTAAGACCAATATTGGTCGATAGTTAGACACAACTGATGAATCATCTTTTCTTTTTTTTTAATTGGTACTACTTTGGCTTTTTAAAGAAATTTGGGCAAGTACCCGCCACGCCCGTGGTAAGAGATAAATTAGATATATAACACAAAGGAAAAGGTATAAAATGAATAACCTTTTCAAAAGATTTGCATTCATTCCATCGTGTCCAGTTGACTTACTACTTTTGAGAGATTGTACAACATTAACAATTTCATACGGGCTCGCTTTGCCGAAAAATAATCATTTTACTGGGGGATCATGAAGAGGTGAATTCATCACGAGAAGTTTCGAAGTCGGAAGCCAATTTTCGACTAATATTTTTTTAGAATCTCGAATATCTTGACCCTCATTCTTTTTTATTGTTGTGGTGGTAACTTTCTTCTTGTCTACCATTTCATTAATAATCTGGGAAAGTGCATTTTTATCATTCTTATTGTTTTCTATTTTATAAATCATGATCCCCAAACGGCAAAAGAAAGAAAGTAATCACTCCTCTTCGAGTAGCGGCGTCAATGGTGCTGTATATCTTTTTAAAAAAAGACATTTCGACGTGTTTTTTTTTTCAGTTTATGTCTCTGACATGGAGTCAGTTCCCGTCTGTTGCTTAGGCACAAATGCGTCATGTGGAATGTGGAATGTGTTGATCAAAGTTGGTGTGATGTCAGAAAATGTGAGGCGGCTGGCTGTATATTGCTGGTGGCCTTCAATTCATTTTCACATTTTGTTGACATATCTATAATAACAGACTGTAACTCATCAGAATGTCTCTGGGATTGTTTTGAGAACAGGTTCTGATTCCATATGAGGGGGTGAGTGTTATCCGTCTATATCTGCTATCATCTCGTGTGAAACAAAGCATTGTTTCTCTTCAAAAGACAGTGTAAATCCGCCCTTACGGCTGGTGCTCTACAATTACATTCCAATCAACGGATGTCTCACGGCTCCTTTACACAGCACAGCCTTGAAACATTTGTTGTGCATGGTATACAATGGCGGATCCAGGTGGGGGTGGACCGGGAGAGCGCCCCTATTTATATTATGTTAAAACAAAAGAAATAAACATAACAATTGGAGGGGGCGTGCTCCCCCTTTTTTCGAGTTTGTAAAGGCGCCTCCCCTTTACGAAATTCCTGGATCCGCCCCCTGGTATATACAAGTCATGTACGTTGAGCGGGGTCTTCCATCCCCAGTGTCACCCTTTTCATCTCTCATGAAGCGAGACTTTCCTTTTGTTTGCTATTCTTCTCCCCACTAACAAATAAGTTCAGCAGGAAAGATAGAAGCATTCGCACGTACTGTTTTCGCTAATTCATTTCCCATCACGATGCCTTTAACGTTAGCAAAGTTCATACCACTCAATCATCAATGATGCCTTTTTCACCGCTCATAGTAACCGCAATGCTATTTCCATGTACCCCTCCTGAATACAATGGGTTAACCCCCAAATGACATTTAGGGTTTGTGTGTGTGTGTGTGTGTGTGTGTGTGTGTGTTTTTATAAGACGAAGTTAATCTCAGATCACAAAAATAACTTCGGCTTTCAATTCTTGACCCAGAAAATCTCTTAAACTGATTTTGCTAATGAATAAGTTTTATAATGTTAGTTTTCAATGACTACTTAGGCCTACCTTTTTTTTAGACGGCACAGATTGGGGAAACTAAAAATCTATCGGGGACCCTATCCCTAAACCTAACCCTAATCCTAATCCTAACCCTAACCATCAAACCCTAACCCTAACCCTAACCCTAACCCTAACCCTAACCCCAACCCTAACCCTAACCCTAACCATAACCATAACCAAAAACCCTAACCCAACGTTTTTCCCATAGGTTTAACACGCGCCATGCCCCAATCTGTGCCGTCTTAAAAAAAAAAACCGAGATGGCGGCCATATTGGATTTTGCCAATATGGCCGCCCCAGAGGGCGCCCTTCTTGGCGCCCGTCAAAAATCAGAATAGTATATGGTTTGGGTTACATGTGTGCCAGATTTGATGCTTTAGGAACAATTTGAACCATAAAGTCCCTTGCCCGCCCACTATGTGGTGGTGGTGGTGGGGGGGGGGGGGGGGGCAATAATGGCCCAATATATTGAAAACAAAAATGTGATAATGCAAGTGAAAATTGATAAACAAACAAACAAACATCTCCTTCAAAGCGCATGGTTTAATTCACACCGAACTTGGCAGGCATATAGCATCTCTTGGTCGATTGGAATACAATTCGTTCAAATGATGTGCACCATGCCCCTCCCTCACATGCCGCCATCTTAAAAGAAGTCTTAAAAGGAATTATGCAACGCCTCAAAATTAAGCATAAGTGATACAGCTAAATTAATGTTATGGGTGAGTAAATTTGTTACTGCAGTTATTAAATTTGTTCCATTCATTGATTTATGCCCCCTTGGGAGCCTGAAGGACCCAATAGAGGCCCACTTTTCACATTTCCATTTCCTTCTTGAAAACACACGGTCAATGTTTTTACCAAACTCGGTTGGGTATTATCTCTAGGGTGATATACATTGTGCTCTCTTGTTTACTATCTTCAATGCATGGAAGGTGGTCTTGCGATACTCAGATGAGCGCGAGCCCCCCGTCGCTTTGAATTTTACCGTATTATGGTCAAATTGTAACCAACCTTGGCAGAAATCATTCATTTTTTAGGAGCAAGGAATACACGTCTTTCATCATCTTGTGAAATGGTAGATGTGGCCACCGTAGGGAAGTTAAAGCAGATCCAAATGATGAAAGAAGATGTTGTATGTGACATTTGCTTTGATACGTGAATGCTTTCTCAAATAAAATAAAATAATCTTTCTGGGTTTTGTGACTGTGATAGGGTTGCAACTTTGATGCTGTGATTCTGTGTGGAAATCGCACCGTGACTGACAAGCACAACGAAGTGATGGGTAAGTTTAGTTTTCCTTGTCAATTAAATATCCAGACTTCCAGACGACCGCCATACAAGACCTGAAAACAATCCCTAAACAGATTTGTCTTCTTGTTAGCTGCTGCACTTCAAAATGCTAAGTTCATTCTATTTTGTGCAATTTTGAGACTGCATTAGGTGTCTCATGGACGCAAATGTCTAGGTTGGCGAATTGGTCTTGAGGGCATACTCTCTTTAAAAAATCGAGTGAAAATATTCACTCTTGAAGGAGTGAAAACAAAAAAGAGTGAATTTAGAGTGAATTTTGAGTGAATTTTGAGTGAAAATGTTCATTTTCACTCTTTTTCGAGTGACCTCAGGGATCACTCCAAAATCTTCGAGTGATCCCTGAGGTCACTCCAAAACGAGTGAAAATGAACATTTTCACTCCAATTTCACTCTAAATTCACTCTTTTTGGTATTCACTCCTTCAAGAGTGAATATTTTCACTCGATTTTTTTAGAGAGTAGTTGACACACGATTTAATTACTGTGTTACATCGGACATAACAGAGTTAAAACAAAATCCAGGTTAACATAGTTAACACAGACGATTGATTACCTGATTGTATCTTGCATTTAACTCCTAAGACTACAAGAAACCGCCTCTGAAGCTGCCTGCTCTACTGAAGAAACTGGATTCACTAGCGGATGCATATCGAGACCTGCACAAGAAGATGACAAACGAGTCGACTCCTCCAAGCAACAGCAATGGCAAGGTTGGGATTCCCATCATTCGAGTAGCACCGTCCGCCACCGAAGCGCTTCAGTGGGCAGTGGGACCGCTGGATGATAAATACTGCCCCCTTAGCGGCGGGGTAATACAGAACCAGGAAATATCACCTTTCGCTGAGCGAGGAGCTCCTCAGTCGGCAGATCACCTTCAGATCCTTGTAACTGGCAGCACATACTTGGTTGGCTCGGTACTAAATGTCCTTGATCCAACCCTTGCAACCGGGACCATATGAGGACCACGAGGAAGACTAACCAATCGAGATCGACCAAGGATAAGGGGACTAGTATTACTCAAGCTTATTGATTTTTATAATAGTATTGTTTGGTAGGTCACCTTTCATCTTTCTATATATCATGGTGTATAAGCCAGTTCGGAGTTAGCCCATAGCCAATTTTGTCCGAATTACCTTTCTTTTTTCTCAGTCAGTTAGGGGCACTTCACTCATTTTCAGAGCGACAAAAGGCGTTTTCACATCAGCCCAATAAAAATCCAAGCTCGAGAAATTTTTCGCAAGTGAGAATTAGCGCGCTATTTCATTTCTTATTCACATCAGCCCGAAGAGAATTAGCCCGAATTTTTGTCGAGCTAATTCGACAGCTGAGTATGTGCAAACAGCATTAGTAATGTGTGTGCCTTCTCAAAAATTCCTCATGATTTGTGTGCAATTTCCCTCGATCGATCGGGTCACACACGCTAGGCATGATGGGATGCATCGCGCTAATTTCTCGAGTCGTTATCACATTAAGCGCGCTACTATCCCGCTATTTCAGAAATTTCCCGAGTTGGACTCGAGAAATTTTCTCGATCAGAGCGATACAATTAGCGCGCTAATTTGTGTTCACATTATCAAATAGCGCGCTATTTCGTTATCGGATTAATTTCCCAAGTCAGAAAATAGCGCGCTATTTGGCAACATCGGGCTGATGTGAATACGCCTCATATCAAATAGCGCGCTATTTCACTATCGGGAAAATTTCCCAAGTCAGAAAATAGCGCGCTATTTCGAAACATCGGGCTGATGTGAAAACGCCTATTATGCATAAGCTTTACGTAACGATTTATGGTATTCATCAATCTTGCTCAAACAAAGAATGAACTCGCATAGACCAGATGGCCAGAATGGTCCCTCAATTAACACTAGGCGTTTTCACATCAGCCTGATAAAAATCCAAGCTCGAGATATTTTTCGCAGAAAATAGTCAGCAAAATAGCGCGCTATTTCGAAACATCGGGCTGATGTGAAAACGCCTACTATATAGGGAAAGTATCCATTTCATTATCTTGCATTGAATGTATATCAACAATCTCTTTCTATTGATATTGCCAAAAACCCGTTTTGCTGTCAGGTGGATGTTCTGGCAAGCAGCATCATCAGGATTACATGAATAATCATTCTACAATAATACAATTAACACAGATGCTTATCCCAGTGATTTTAAAAACTAACATGCATGTTAGCTGGTTGGTCTTTCGAACTAGCTTATCAGTATTTATTGAACGATACAAAATTTCATATCGTATCCTGCAGTTCTTTAATTTTTAGAAGTAGGCTCTACTTTAGTGATTATGATATAACTGTGTAAATGAAATATGAATAATTGTGGTGATTGAAGTTTTTGACATTTATTAATCGTTAATGTAAGTCCAGTCTGCTGTGTATAAAAGCAAAAATGGGTTCAACGGTGAGGATTTTGTCAATCACCATAATAACCCAGTTCTGAAAACAAAATTATTTGATCGTTGTCTTCACTTGGAATCGCGTAAGAATCGAGGGACCTTGTGGCAAGGAGCTGTATCTCCATATAGCTTTATCAGAAGTTTCCTTCATCGTCCTTGCATTTGGCTTATTCCCTCATTTAACATTTGACTTGAAGTTTAGCACGTGTGACCATTGTAGTTTTAGGATGTGCAAAACACGTCTCTTGTCCAATGTTGAGCAATGCGTTGATATAGCAACTACATTTTTGAAAAACAAAAATTGTAGATTGAGCTTACTCCCCCTACTTTTTTCAGCATTTAACTTGAAATTTATCATATGTGACTGCTATTCAATGAAGATATGCAAACTTCATTTTTTTTTGTCAATGTGCTTCCATGGGAACATTTTTTTTTATGAAAGTCATACAAAGTAAGCCTACCTATGGACTTAGCTCACTCACTCGCTTTTCGCATTTGGCATGAGATTTGGCATATGTGACCGACATAATTTGTAAATGAGCAGAATTAATGTTGAACAACACGTTCCTATGGTAACAGCATTTCTTTTGCTCTATAAAAAGCATATGGAATATTGTGGGTTGAACTAACTACCTCAGTTTTATATCTCCACGCATCATAATTAAGCAATATATATATTGATATCCTTCTATCCGGTATTAGTGAAGGCACTGTCAGTGCGGGTATAACTCCTGTGATCGTGGTGAAATTCGTAAATTTGTGAGAACACAACATTGTAAAATGGCGCCACACAATATCGTTACTTTCACAATTATCGCATCTATTATCGCTCTATCAATATATATGTCATGACGAATGTAGCTTGTTCTTTTAAGCAATATGTGGGGGTATTAAAGGAAAAACCTCTTGAATACGATATATCCGTGTGAACACCCTCTGGCTTTAGGTTGCAAATAGGTCCTTTCAGTGCCGTATATACTGGGTCCTATATCAAATACTCTGACAGATTATTCACATAAACTCCATGAACTAATCTCTCTCCTTGAAAACGATAGCATCTTTTTCTTGTATAACTTTTGTAACTCCCAGTTTGGTTTTAGGAAAAACCACAGTACGACCCATGCCTTACTCACTTTTATCCATAAGGTTGCTCATGCTATAGATGATGTATCCCACACTGTTGGAGTTTTTCTTGATTATTCAAAGGCCTTCGACACAATTGACCATGATATTTTGATTTACAAGCTACGGCATTATGGCATACATGGGAAGGCTTTATACTGGTTTCGAGATTATTTATCAAACAGAAAACAATTTGTGAGTATAAATGGTCGTGATTCTCAGTCAAAGTTAATTTCATGTGGTGTTCCAATGAATAAAGAACTTAAATCCGTGCAATCTTGGATATACGCGAACAAATTGTCACTTAATATCGATAAAACTCATTGTATGCTTTTTAGCAATAGTCTTAAAACCCTTCCTTGTAACATTAAGTTTAACGAAACCGAATTAAATCAAGTTAGTAGCATAACATTTCTAGGGCTTTTTATTGACAGTGATTTGTCTTGGAAATCCCACGTCAGTTATTTAAGTAATATTCTTTCCAAAAATACGGGTGTTCTTATCAAACTGAAGAGTGTCTTTCCAAGTCAAATCCTGCTTAATCTTTATTATACTTTGATTACTCCGGACCTTATTATGGTATTCTTGTTTGGGGGAAATGCACCTAGAAATCTTCTTGATATACTGTTCCGTGTTCAAAAACGCGCCATCAGAAATATCAACCATGTTGGATATTGTCCCACACGAATGATTTATTTCTCAAAAATGAGATACTGAAAACATCAGATTTATTTAGTTACAACGTCGGCATATTTATGTATAAATTTTCTGCCAAGGAGTTACCGGATGTTTTTACTCGCATGTTCAGGAAAAACTATTTGATACATAATCATCCTACCCGCCAAAGTGACGCATTTCACCTTCCACGTACTCGAACAATTTTCGAAAAAAAAAGGATAATGTATAAGGGCCCTAGATACTGGAATGACCTCTCCACCGAAATAACAAGCTGCTCGTATTTATATTCCTTTAAACGCAAATTAAAAGAGTCTTTATAGAGTGCATATCTTGCAGAAACTGAATAATTGCAATGTCTTATGTAATATTGTGGTATGTTATTGTCCGATCAAACATTCTTGTCAACACGCTGCAGATTCCATTTTGGGTCTTGCCGTCATGCTCTCCGAATTCATCATTAGCAATTCCACATTCTACTTCGTTTCCCTCTCTTCCTCTTTCCCTCTTCCTCTCTCTAACTTTCTATACAGAGCTTGACGGCAGGCACCATGGCTTAAGCAGCTGTACATGTTACTTTTTGTGTCTTACTGATCATATCCTGGCGATAGTTTTAATGCAACAACAGCTTATAGTGTATATACCAAAGTAGGCTTTATGATTATGCAAATCATGTTGTACTCCTGAAACCAATGATAGCTCGGTCACAGTAATGGTTCACATTTTAGTTTTTTTTTTTTTTCCTATTTGGCACCATTACATCATCTGGTCTTATCTTCTATCCGTTCTCCGTTTCTTTGTCACAAACACTGATTACTCGGGGCTTACAGCCAAACAAGCTTGCTCCATGTAGGTCCCGTCATACTTTTCTTTGATCAACCCCATCTCGATTTCCATTTTGACCAGTTATCATTACATGTAATTACTGTGTTATCACCATATATATTGTTTGTGTTTTGCACATTGTTTGCAAGGTGAAAGAACTTGTTTAATTTCCGTTATAATGTCCATAATTGAGAAGTATGGAAATAAATGAATTGAATTTAGTAGTCTACATTACTTAATCTCCTTATTCGATATGCATGTGTGTGTGTGTGTGTGTGTGTGTGTGTGTGTGTGTGTGTATAGATACATATCCATAATATTATGTATATGTATATAATATATTCATTCATGTATAGGTATTACATTCATTAGGATATCATACCAGTAATGAAGCAATAGGCATTTGTTAGCTGTTTCGCAAGGATGAAGTTGTCATTTTTATTTGGAGTAGAATTCTGCTAAGGTTTAACAATTGATCAAGTCACCTTAATTGTACTCCCCCCCCCCCCACCCCCGCATGAGACGGGAGAACATTTATTTCTGTCGTTGTTGCTGATGATGAATCAGCTGCAGCTCCCCCCCCCCCCCCCCCCCCGTTCCACGGCCCCTGTAGAGTAATATACATCCCGAAGGCATTGAAACAGGCATGATTTCCTGTTGATTAGTCTCATTTTTCCCACCCCCTCTTTTTTTTTTCTTCGGAGCCAAAAGATGTGAGATGGGGGGGGGGGGGGGGGAGGGCTGCAACCATGCTCATCAAGTATAAACTCCATGCACGAATCTGCATGTCAGTTATTATGTTCCCACTTAGCTATGTCAAACTTGAGCTAACAGTCAGCTTTAAAAGCTTGTCGAGATTATCATTTAAAGATTAGAATTGCAGGACAGATTTTTTTTTTTTTGCACATGATCTGAGGAAATTTTTTGTTTGCATATCATTTGAGAGAAAAATGAGCAACTTCAGAACAAAAAAAAAGGAGAAAAAGATAAAGGGCTGAAAATAACGAGGAAGGAGAACTCTATCGTATTTAGGATGGCTGAATCCAAGATCGATCGATTGACTTGATTGTTTGATTATTTGATTTATTTATGTATTTATTTATTTCATTTATTCATTCATTTATTTATTTATTTATTTATTTATTTATTTATTTATTTATTGTTTGATTGATTGTTTGATTGATTGCTTGATTAATTGGTTGGTTGATTGATTAATTGATTGATTGATCGATTGATTGATTGATTAATTAATCGCTATCACCAAGGAGAACTCTACAGGGAAAGTGCAATGAAAGGTCAATAGGTGTAGAATGTATTATTGTTTGTTTTCACCATAGTTCACCGACAACGATAGGTTTTATATCCGCCCACATATTGCATCTCCAAACACATACCATAGAGGAACCTCCATGCACATACATACAAGCAGATGATGACTAAACGAAAAGAGCAAATAGGATTTAACGCACTATCAAAAGTGATTGTCAAGGCCGCGACAATACATCATGATTGTGTGGTACCTAATGTGAATATTCGGTTTGACTCATTTCCAATTGTTTTGGTAACCTTACGAGATTTTCGAAATGAGTAATCAATTTCATTTCGCAATCTTTCACTAGCACCATCCACTACGTTTACCATCCATGAGGAGATCTTCACAAGATATATGATCATGTGACTTCTTTTTCTTTTCTTTCTTTTTTTTTTTGGATGCATAAATAGTTAGAACACCGTGAAGTTTTTATAGAATCTCTTCTCATAATTTGCGATTTTTTTAAAGTTGTATTTTTCCAATGCTTGGGCTGTCATCACTAGATCAGGCTATATCACAATATGTTACAAAATTACATAATGGAAGCATTATATGATTATATATATATATATATGTATACATATATAATATTAAAACAAACAAAGGGAAAATTCACCAGAAAAAGAATGATGAAGAATCCCGATGGAAACCCATTTACTTTGCTCAAAGTTCTCACTATATATATATACATATACAGGAAATGCTACACCTCGTGCATACTCTCCCAAATTGGAAAATAAATTTGACGGGAAACATCTCTCTCCTTCCTTCTAAAGGAGATAAGTCCATTGTTCTTTTATGTTAATGGAAGAAGGAAAAAAGTTCTGACGGCATATCTGTAATGTTGACAACAACGATGCACGAAGGAAAATTCTCGTCGTGCTTATTTGGTTTGTTTTTGTTTTTGTTTTTTATTTAATCGAATTGAGCAATCAAGTGCTAGAATACACACATTTGCAATTTGATATTGCATAGATTCATCAAATACAGAAGTGAATGTTTATAATTTGAAACTTCTTATCTTTTAGAGGGTTTTCAAGGTACAACTATAGTTGGCACGAAACCTAGGCAACGATGAATTTACTAATCCAATAGAAGGTGTAATGTTTGTTATAGATTACTCTTTAGTCTTTATGTCGTAAGCAGATAGAACACAGGGAAATAACACATCTCACTTGCCATTCGTCATTTGCAAGTATTGTTTTTGAAAGGGGTTTGTGCTTCCATTTAAAAAGAAAAAAAAACGACGTTTCGAAGGCAAAGCTAATCGGCTACAAAGACTAGTTCAGTATCCCCATATGACGTTATTAGGGAGTTTTCGCTACACTACGGGAAGCAATCACCCGTGACAGTCCCCGTACTCGTAGAACTCCCGTCCTCATATCTAAGCAGTTTCGCTTTCCTGTGCAGGACGGAGGCGTGTGGACAAGATAGCTGATTGGCTGGCTGGCTGGCTGGCTGGCTGGCTCACTCCTGCCCAGCATCGGGACCGAACGCTATTTTGGCCGAGTACCGTACTCGTTTTCCCCAGGACGGGACGTTTCTCGGATTTGATCATGCGCAGAAGCAAATTTTGCACTCGGCACGCTCAACTCCCAGCCGCGTCGTGCTTGCGAAAACTCCCTGTGTATAGTACTCAACGCCATCTTGGTAAATTGAATGGTCAGCTGTTTTAATTATTTTTAAAAGAGAACGTGAATCCCATGGGGTTCATTAACGTGGTCAATGTGTTTTTAAAAACTCTTTATGCTGTTATGTGTTTACATTTATGCATATCTCCATGGTTTGCATTCAGTGACAGTGCGGAATGATGGGGGCGGGGCTATGAGTGTTGTCTGGTCACGGGTTGTAAGTTTCGACTAGTCATAGATTTGTTTGTCGTTATGTTACATCGTATAAAAGTCACCGATATATTTCGCACGTAACACTGAGCATCACAGTGTGACTTGAGAGGGACAGCACGTTTCACACTTTGATTACAGCCCAGTCATACCAAGCAAGAATCCTTTCCAAACGCTTGAGCCCAAGGAGTGTCGAGAAATTATGTTCTTCTTCGATGGAAGAGTCTTGGCCTTTGTGCTGATATTTGTTGTCGGTGAGTAGGTAACTAGGGCCTGACGATCAACAGACCGTTTGATAACATATCAAAAATTATGAATGCTTTTCCGTCCTGACTAGTAACGAGTTATTGAAATACTTGTACTTCAATAACACTTTTCAATACCTGGAAACAGGTTTGCAGGTATTGAAAAAGTTTTGTTGCTACGTCGGGCTCTCCGGTTTCAAGAAGAGTCATTGTCAGAAGGCATGCATAAAACTTGAACATGTCGATAAACTTGGTCTATAAACACTGTGCGATATATTCTTGGAAATCAAACCGAGAAATGCAATAAAGGTGAACCGCGTAAATATACGAAAATAATATGTCAAATTCAAATAAATTTTCGTCAGATTTTGAATCAATTCAATAGACTTTATAAAAGTCAGTTATTTGATAAGCTTGAATAATAAATGTAATTCGTGAGATTTGCAGTCGAAATTCGCTTTTTTACTTTTCCTGTGCACTTCGTATCTTTAATGTTTTAAGCGTGATTCTGGTTGATGATTTTTCTTTGTATATCTAATATACGTTATTAAATTTTGTATCCCGGAGTCACTGTCAACAAGCCTCTTTGTGGGCTTTTTGTGATTCCTCCATTTTGATTGTATTATTTGCTGTCTGCCTGTATGCCAGGTGTTATCTAAAATGCTTGATGGGGAAATAAATTCTGTTGCAAGTGGCTTGGTTTCAGTTACCTCAATTGTGACTCGTACGGTTGGACAAGCCATTGTTAGCCTAGCTCGTCCGGGCTTTTACGGCGAGGTGGTTTTGCTTTCTCCCCTTGACAAAGACACAGTTGTGGGAAACAAGTATGAACTATTACAGTGGATACATCTACTACAAAAGAGTTTAATGAGGTGTGAAAGCTAACTTGAAACAGGAATGTTCGCATTCACTAAATTTTTTGAAAATATTGGACAAACACTAATATTTCAAAGAACTCATATTTACGAAATTCAAGCTAAAACATTTCTGAATCCATAAATATGATATGCTTTAAGTTAGGTGAAAGCACCTTCGACGAATTATGTATTTATTCAGTGCAATCCTATTCCACAAATTGATTATTCCAACAATATTGGCAGAGTGAAAAAAGCCACTGAAAAATATTTGTACACAGGTCCTGAAATCTTGATTTATTGTACTCCACCAAATGCTCAACTACCGTGGACACCTCTCCTTGCCATGGGAGTTAGTTGTCATGGCACATTTTGCAAAACTTCGGCACTAAAAGCAATGAAGTTTCCTGCTTAAACTTCCGCTATCTAATGTGATTTTGAGGTATTTGACATAGTATCATTCATTTACTTTAATTTCCATTCATCACTCATATAATTTGTTGTCTCGTGTGTGTGTGTGTGTGTGAGTGTGTGCTCATGTGTGCGTTGTGTGTTTGTCTTTTCTGACTCCCATATTGTTGTCATAGAGGTGCTTACTATAAAGCCAAGTAGACATGAAATTTTTCACCATATTTTCCCTCTTGTTTATCAGTGGAAGTAATAAATAAGTAGACACTGCATATCATTATCTTCATGGGTTATTCGTTTTTAAAGAATGTTGATATTCTATACAGACGAGTACTATCTCCAAGCATTGCTTTTATTTGGTTCTGTCATAAATCAGCTTTAGTCGTTGTAGACTTATAACGCGTTATTTACCAATTTTGTGTTCTTTATCAATGCCTACTTCGTTTCATTTCCTTTTTCTGGTTGATGCCTATTTTTTTTTTTCGTATTTAGATACTTCTAGCATTCTGTCCAATAACGTGCGTTGTATTTAATTGTGAAATGATTGCAATAAAGTAGAGTAAATTCAATTTGATTTCACACACCCACCTGATATAAAATTTATTGAATTAAGGTTAATTGTTATCGATTGACCTAGCCACATGGCAAATACACGATTCGTGGCGCACATACTCAAAGAAGAATTCAAAGGGGCAGGCAGTAACGTCTGTAAATACTGTGATTGTATTCAGTCAAGTTGAATGGGATATGTGTGAAGAGATTCAAACGAACTTGATATCTTCCCTTGCTCTTTTCGAAAGCTGCTCTGGCGAAACCATCACCAGCCCGACAACAACCAGTCGCCGAGTCACCGGCTGCCTTTTGGCAGCAACGGGACCACCTGCCACCCGGCCTTGTGAAGGCAGACGGTCATTTGTTGCCATGGGAACGAGATGGTTTGCTTCCGCCAAACTCTAAATCTGACCGAGGCGCCTCTCAGGCGACGACCAGACATCGACATCCCCTTGACCGATGGTTCGGGCGATGGGACTGGCAGGGAACCGGCACTTCGGGCCAGACTCACGGATCCAAACCCGGCGCTGGTCGAGGTTGGGGTAACGGCTTCAATGGACGAACCCCGCTAACAAAAGATCATAGGGATCAGATGCAACCCAATGTTCCTTCGTTGCTTCTCTTCCCTTCCATGACGAACAAAGTAGAAATGTTGAAGATTAATCATGTATGCTGCAAACTTATGATCATACACCTATGCCATATACACACTTATTCATGATTTACAGAGCTCGGGGTGTGTGTTTTATCCTTCTCTGCACTTAATAAATGCAAACTTTGACGTACATACGTGTACAATCATGGCTTGTCACTTCCATTTCTGTGAATGTTACTTTATAAGTTACCTAACTACAGCCAGTTTAATATATAATATATATATTGAAACAAAGAAGGAAAACTGACCAGAAATAAATATAGATAGTGAAGACTTTGAGGAAAGAAAATGGGTTTCCATCCATTGTCTTTGCCTTAAGTTTTTACTATACATAATTATTATATATGTAATGTATATATAGGTTTCTGCTCGGAATCCAAGAAATTATTGATTCACGACAGTATAGTTCAATATGAAAACTACGTCTCTCACGGAGTTGAGAATCAATACTGTTGTGAATCAACATATATATATATATATATATATATGTGTGTGTGTGTGTGTGTGTGTGTGTGTGTGCGTGTGTGCGTGTGTGTGTGTGTGTGTGTGTGTGTGTGTGTGTGTGTGTGTGTGTGTGTGTTTGTGGAGGCCGGGGGGGGGGGGGGTAGGAATTCCTTAACACCTCCCACAGACCTGCCTACTGTAGGAGCTTAAAACTACATTTTTTAAAGAATTTCAATGAAAATATCTCGCATACGCATATATTTTTTTTCATGTCACAAAGCCAAGGAGATCAGGAGGGGGTGGGTGGGGGGGGAGGTGCTTTTAATCATAGGACCCTGCACCACGCGGGGGAGATTTTTGCATTTTAAACTTGAAATTCAAGAACTGATCGAAGCACACTTTGGACGAAAGTAATTTGGAAAATTTCAGTCAATAAAAGCAAGAAATTGTCGTCATCTCGGGAATCGATTACAGCACGTTTGTTGGGAGGGGTAAAATGATCGGGACCTAGGCCTACTGTGTGCGCCCCGACCCCACACCCCCCCCCCCCCCCCCCCCCCACCCCCATCGATGCCCCTGCGATGTATTCAAATAATAAAAAATTACCACCACATCGACGATATCACCCCTCGGCCCTCTCCCTTTAAATAAAGACATGAATTCATGAATGAACAATGGCAGGGAATGGCATATGAGCTCCCTACCATGCATTCACCATATAGGCCTACCCTAGAGAAGTATCGAGTGGTGGTGTCTTTCTTTCTTTCTTTCTTTCTTTCTGTCTGTCTTTTTTCTTTTCTTTTCTTTTTTCTTTCTTTCTTTCGTTCGTTCTTTTTTTTTTCTTTTTTACTTGTAGCCACCATAGCCCTGACTCCCAACGTGTGTACATATACATTTGACTGTACATTTGTACTTAGATCGTACATGTATGCACGGATGAGGATGAATTGCTGAAGAAACAAGCTTGTCAAACGATATGGCCGGATCTGGACAACGCAAAAATGTTCGACTTTCAAAGAACTTGTCTCAGATGAAGGTTGGTTTGTTTCTTTTCTGTCGAAATGGTGTACGTAATAGTTAGACAAGATACTAATAACTATGTGTGAAAAAGCTTGCGTGTGACTTGGAATAGACGCTGCATCTCACAATCGCCATTAACCCCCCCGCCCCGCCGGGGCGCTGCGGCTGTCTACACTGTGGGTGGGAGTGCCGTGAGTGAATAGCGGGCTATTTTCGTTGTTTAAAATCAGCATGTGTGTGAATTCAGGCACCTCTGAGTGAAAGTGCCTATTTCACTAACGTTAGACAGAAAGATCCGTCTGTCCGGCGGAGGAGTCTTTTATGTTTTTTTTTACGTTATCGCCTTCCTCCGTAGACATATTATAAGGAGGGGATCCGTAAAGCCAGACGCAATCTCCGCGCCCGCGGAACATTCGGTCAACTATTTCACTAACTGTTAGACAGAAAGATCCGTCTGTCCGGAGGACTCTTTTGTATTTTGCCATTAACGCCGTCCTACCTATACGGAGGGGATCCGTGAAGCCAGACGCAGTCTCCGCGGAACATTCCCCGACGGACAGATACAGACCGATCTTTCGGTCAACTATTTCACCAGCTATAGGCTGGCGATTAGAAAGAAAGGCCTAGATCCCTAGACCATGCCTTACGGGAAAGTTGCATATATATATCCAGACTCATGACTGTTCCCAGATTGTCTTGAAAAGGTTTTTCTTGTTCTTCAATTAAACTTACGCACTTGCATCCAGGCACTGCACACTCACCTCAGTGCTCGGGTGCCCGCCCTTGTGATACGTAGGAGAGTAGGCCCTAGATCCAATCACCGGACGCCTTTTCTTTCTTTTCTTTTTTTTGTAGCTTTGATTTCCGTACGCAGAGGATGAAATTTCGGCTAAAAATAACACCACTTATTCACAGACTCCTGGAAATTACGAATTCAGCCTACTTATGTAAATTGTTCGCTCCAGTTTTTAGAATATATGCTTCAAACATACCCCTTCTAAAAAAAGTTGTCTTTTTGCGTGGTGCAAAATCGCATCGGCCATTGTATTACCGGACACGATTTTCGCAATAAAATAATCGACGTCTTTCACACCTAGTCCTTGCACCAGAATCACAATTCATCCCACAAATCACCATACACATTCTCACCGAGCAGATGACAAACAAAAAATCGGCAAATGAGGCTCAAATTTTGTATTTTACGGTAAAAATCAAAATGTCTGTCTTGAACATTTCGAACAGTTCATGCAATAAAACCTTGTGAGAAATCGACAACACTACAACTTCTATTTTACCTGCTTTGTCTATGGGAGCTGCATGCGCAGGTGATAAGTTGCGGGGCCCTATAATGAGGCTGTAGCGCACAACTATTCCGCATCATTCGCATTTAAGGATGATAGCTACAAATTTCCGATATCGATCTGTGATCTTTTGGTTCTATTCAAATCTTCAGCATTTTTCCTGTATGTGAGTGGGATTTCATCATAGAATTTCAGTCACGAAATTTGATTCACACATGCATGATAGAATATTAACTATGACGAGGTGTGGGTCACTCAACTATAAATTTGAGGTAAAATGTGATTTTTTTCGTGTTTTTACATTTTTATATGGCGTTTTTTTGTGATTTCGGTCCACACAAAGTTCTCTGAGGCTAATCTACGAAGTCTCGCGTGTACAGGATGTCATTAGTACGCAAAAATGTGTGTGCCCAGTAATACCATGGTGTCCGGTAATACCATGCTTGCATGTACACACACATGTAAATCTGCAAAAATCTTCAGGATTGAAGGAGGCAGAATAAACACAAGAAGAAGAATGTTACATATGTCTTTCTCACCCCAAATCTTGCTGTGGGGCAATTCCTTCCTCATTCATATTTCACGAATTTCGCGAGTCAGGTGCAATTCGCGAAATTAAAGACACGCGAAAATATTGACTGATCCCGATGTGGATGTGACGTACACATGTACATTTCTCCATTCAGTGCAGGACTCCATGATCGCGAATTTAACCACTCGCGAAATTGTCGGGAATTCCCGATTCGCGAAAATTTAGACTCGCGAAATATATGGCGTATACAGTATATCACTGAAGCCTTGATGAAATAGAATTGCTATTGCCTAAATATCGTATTTCTACTTCATCTTCATTTGAGGTCTGCCCATAGAATGAAAATGATACGAGTGTTGATTGTTATTGGTTTTAGCCTATTCACACTGAGCAAGCAGGGATGCAGGCTTATCAAGTCATGCTGTGCTGTGCTGTATCTCAAACAGTTTTAGTATCAACCTCAAAATGTTTGTATTCTAATCTTCAGTTTATGCAGCGGCGCTCGAGGAAAGATGCCGAAGAGGAACTAGAGACAGAGAAGCAACGCCAGATAGATGACACGCACTGGTACTTGGATCTACCAGAATTGATCTCAAAGGGGTAAGACTGTAGTCGCAACATTCTTTGCAGAGGTATTTGTGTACCACATGCTCACTGGTGGATCCAAAGGGTGGCACAACATGCGCATGCACCCCCCCCCCCTCTTTATTTCTCATTAAGAACAAAAGAAATAAAAATGAAAAAATGAAATGAAACCCAGAAGTGGCACCAGAAATATTAGTTGTGCCCCCCCCCCTTCCTGGATCCGCCCCTGATGCTTATGACTACAATGTATTTGAAGCCTTACTTAGTACGTGTACTTTGCAAAGTATCCAACTTACATTGTCTGCAACAAAAACAGATTAGATATCGTGTTTAATTATCCAATAGACAATAATCAAAGCTTTTTTTCCAGAGAACGGGAGCGGAGTGTTGTGCCCTTCATTGTCTAAATGGCCTTGTGACCTGTTGACTGCAGGGTATACTCACTGTCGTGTAAAATTTGGAGCGTCAATAATGTCTTTTGACTTCTACTGAGTGAAAGAACTAGAACTGAAAGTTGTGATAGTTAGGACAGGTGTCGTTTCCTTTCTTTCCTTCGATTGTATCAACAATGGAAATCTTTCAACGACTTTTTACTTCAGGAATCGATATGAAACTGTGGACAGCTTAGCAGAATGCGAGGACTTTGTTTGCGGTCGCATGTCATTCAAGGGCATGAACCCAGCCATTGAGGTAAGCTCGCTTGGGAAGGAAAACCAAGATAATTATGTTCCATACACATTCATTTCTTAATTCCTTGTTCCCAAGGAGATATCTGTAAGTTTGTCCTATTTCTTGTTATTTTAAAGGAAACATGCTTGATAGATTTTCTTGAGACCTGGCCTGAGGTGTGCTGCATGAGATTTTGATAAACTAACCAAATTTTGAGTAAAAATCTAATGAAATTCAAGGTTATATCATTTTTATATGCAATAGTGGGCAGTTAATTGCTGGTATGGCGATGCGTTTACAGATGTGCATTTGCATTGCCAGTCTTTGCAAAATGTTCATCAGCTAGTTTTGTAATCTCCTATGCTTGCATGTGTATTTCAAAGACATTTCTTCTTTCTCTCTTTGTTTTCATGGTAAACTCTTGTAACTGATTGACCAAAAAAAAAATGATAATGATGAAAATAATCACCAACTATTTAGTGTTTTAGAGTAATTGCCATGGTAGAAATCATGGGATTACGTACTCAGATGGGATTGGGATTTGAGTTCTATTCATTTCAACAATATAAATTGAGTGGAGATTGTGGTGTATACGTGATTCATCTTTCTTTCCTTTTTCTTCAGTGCCTTTGATGTGAAATTATGCCAAAAAGTATTCCCTGGCCACAGGTGTCAATATCAGAGCTGCCAAGTCTCCCTGATTCTTCAAAAGTCTCCCTGAATATCTCAAAATGTGTTCATGTCTAAATAAGAGAATATTAAAATCTCCCTGATTGGGGAATTATTTTTCGGCCATTGAAATGCATGTGGCACACAGGTATCTCCGTGATCGCTGTGTGGAATCACCCTGATTTGGATGTGGGAATGTTGGCAGACCTGCAGTATGATAACCACCCTTGTTTTGCTTCATTTTCGTTTCGCTTGATCACAGAAATTCATGGAGAATCTACAAGCGGAGGCTGACGATGAGGAAGATGAAGATGATGAAGGAGCAGTCCAAGTCTCTGATGAGGAAATGGCTGAAAGGTAAGATTGTAAGATTGACCCTCGACCAGGAGTGTGAGAGTCCCAACAAGAACATATTCACAAAAATAATGAAGTGTATAAAAATGAACATACAGTACATACGTGTATTTACCACAATTAATTTGTATGAAAATGAGCATATTCAAATTAATGGATACAAATGTTTGCATTCTGAATTTGTTAATTTTTTAAACCACTATAAACTGTTACAATGTTGTGTTTAGCACAGTCACATTGTAACATGCACTGGTTGTTTAACCACCCTGCCACTTCTAGTAGTTAAATTCACTCTAGTAACTGTGTTTTCATTGAAAAAAAAACAACAACAAACTTTCATCGATAAACTATTTAGAAAGTTGCAACATTACTATTGTAATGAATTTTATAATTTTTTCAAATGGCACCTGTTATCTTCACTAAACAATCTACCCATTTGGTAAGCACAACGTTTTATAAAGCAAGGTATGGATCTACTATGCAAGGCTAATTTGAATTAAAAAGGAAAAATTGTGAAGATGTCCTTATCGTGAACAGGTGATAGTTTCCAATTGCCAATTACTATAATGTTTACCAAGAAACCTTTGCGTACCAGTGTGTGTCTGTCTGTTTTATTTGTTGTGTCAACTGCTGTAGACAATACAATATTTAGCCAAAACTTTGATTCATCAATTGTTCTGTAATGCCTCACCTCCTGAATAAATGTGATGAAATCACGTCTTCAGTCGCTGTGTGAACAGCAAAATTTCAGACTTTGACGTCATCCCAAACCATTTCATGGAATTCCTTTTACATGGTTCATACTTGTTCAATGTTTGAACGATTAAAAAAATAAAGAATGATACTAATAAAATGATATAGATAGATAGATGCATTCAACCTTGCCTAAGTCAAATCTATGTGGATTGAAGTAATAGCTTTGACTTAGAAAAAATTCTACTTAAAGGGGTTAAAATCAATAGAATAAAAAAAGAAGAGGACTTGAAAAGACCTTCAACTTAGGCGAATATTCAACTTATGCGAGGTCAACTTAAAAGACAAGTTCACCTTCATAAAAATGTTGATTGAGAAACTGAGAAATTGAGAAACAGTATTAGTAGAATACATTACTGAAAGTTTCAGTAAAACTGGACAATCCGTTCAAAACTTTGAATTTTTCTTGTGTAGTAAAAGAGCACATGACTTGTCTCTTTCAGAAGGCAGGGCGAGTACCATGTCAGTTACAAGCTTAGAGAATGTTTTCCTTTCATGAAATTTTGTGTAATTTTCTTTATATTTTCGTTGTATCGTTCTACGCATGTGACATCATCAACTGTAGCAGTCTTTTCATCCAGCAGTGACTCCACAGAAACTATAGGAATTAATAACTTTTGAAAAGATTGTCTGATTTTCCTCAAACTTTCACTGATGTGTTCTACTTATATTGCTGCATAATCTCAATCCACATGTATATGAATGTGAACTGTCCTTTAAGCAAGGTTGACTGTAGATAGATAGATAGATAGATAGATAGATAGATAGATAGATAGATAGTTACAGTAGATAGATAGATAGATAGATAGATAGATAGATAGATAGATAGATAGATAGTTAAGATAGATAGATAGTTACCGTAGATAGATAGATATATAGATTGATAGATATTTGTGCAACCATATTTTATTGTGTGTTTTGTTTTTTGCATTGCCTCCCCAGGTACTCAACCTTAGTCGGAACTGTGGGAAAGATGTTTACCAAGAAGAGGAATCGCTCACAGACGGAGGATGACACTCCAATAAAGAAGAAGCATAAAAGGGCTTTCCTCAAGCCTCCTGATGAATAACATTTATCTCTGTGCTTAAAAGTTATTTTTATAATTGAATTTTCAATTTGGTACATGTATTTGTGAATGACACCATTAATAGATTCATAATATGCAAAATTTTGAGGACCTTGTTTTAATTTTGATTCATTTCCTATCAATTTATAATATCTATTTATTGCCAAGAGGTGTAATCAATAATTATTGTTCCAGTCACATGGACATGCTGGTATGATATTGGTATTTGTGCGTAGAAGTCTGTCATCTGCAATACTAATATTTGGTTTGGTGGTGCTTTCTTTACTCAGAGAGAAAAGAAACAGGTGTATTTTGTCAGCAATGTGGAAGCAATCAGGTTTGATGGTTCTCTACAGTGGGTAGATGTTTAATGTGGTGAGACACCCAATGATTAGGTATGATATTTATATCTCTGACTCGGTAATATCACTCCAATATACATTCTAATACATGTATTACAGTAGTTATAATCAATTTGATGAATATTCATTTCCATAGAAAGTAATTAGCATATTTGATGCTATGATGATGTGGCCTGATGAATTTATTTCCTATTGCATTGTTATGTCATGGTGTCAAGAATTTCATACTGTCGGTAATTTCAGGTGTCTATAGCTTGATGTGTCAAAAGTATGTACATGTATACGTACACTAGAAAATGATACCCACTTGCCATATAAAGTTTGTATGTTTTACTTCCACGTGTCGGGTCCCCAGTTGTCATGTGTGCCACATGAGCATTGCACGTGGGCCTGTTGAAAGGAGGCCTTTTAGTACTCACATACAGAGTTGTCAATTAGTGCATATGTTTTTTGTTTTTTTTTTTCTTTATCAAAAGTAAGATGATATGTTTTTGAGATGAAAAAAGAAAAAAATATGCAATTCAAAAAAAGCATACGTATTGTCTGAAATTTTGTATGATTTTGCCTTCAAGGTATGTTTTTTTATTTGCCTTTGACTTTTTTCCACTTTTGTTTTCTTTTTATTCTTGGGGGGGGGGGGGGGGATTAATACTGTGCATCAGTGGGAGCACAATGTATTTTTTATGTTCTCCAGAGGTTGGCAGCCCTGCTCTGTAGATGGCGCTATACAACAATGTACCAAAAATCTGTGGTAGAAATATTGTAGAAGACCGTCGAACCCTGGGTGACTGTTGGTGATGGTGTGAAATACATTGTACAAAGGATTTAAGATCAGCATAGACCAAGTACAAGAAACGTGGGCACTGTATATGATGAACTTTACTACATATGTAACCCAAGGTCATAACTTTGATTAAAATGAATCAGTGACAAAATGTGTTGCTCTAGCTAAGGAGTATTTTCTTTCTTGTGCAGGTGTGTAGTTTTCAGATGTTTAAATTCATATGCTTTGAGTGGTCCTAGAATGAATTCAACTCAAGCGTGAGGAGAAAGAGGTGGAAAAAGGAAGATATAGTCTGTGTGTGTGTGTGTTGTGTGTGTTGTGTGTGTTGTGTTTGTGTGTGTGTGTGTGTGTGTGTGTGTGTGTGTGTGTGTGTGTGTGTGTGTGTGTGTACATGTATACATATACATAATGCATTTCCCACTAAAATGCAGTTGGCATGAGTGCTGTATTCACAGAGGTAATATGGCACACTCGGCAAAAATATATACAGTTGTATATGTATTTCTCGTAGAATATTTGGCTAAATATTCATATTTTACATACGATTTTAAAGATAACTTGAATGGCTATCAACCTGGTTGGTCACTTTTTTCTTCCAAGGCACAAAAGTTACAATTGCAAGAATGGACAAGTTCTCACTCATGCATAATGTGCTCATCCATGTAACAATAATAAGAACATTACAATAACAATACAGTAATAAACACATATTGATTTTTTTTAAACCTTCCACTGATCTTTGTAATGTCTTTGTAGCCCCCAAAGATGAAAGGCAGGAAATAATGGAGAAAATGAAGAATCTACAAAATTATAGAAATTTGTCGTGTTAGGCCTATTTCAAATTAAGAGAACTAAAATTAATATTTTGTCCATGAATTTGTCTCATGAATTCTTAAATTCCTAAAGTAAAATAGTGAAATACAGAAATTCTGTCCATTTTGTCATCTTTGCCCCTCACTCCTTATATCATTTGAATTTGAGTTGATAAAAAAATTTTATTTTCCCCCTGTGGTTTCCTACTTTATTCATGTTTGAGGATATAAAGAGATACAACGGAACTAAAACGTAAGTGTTTTTAGCTATTCATTAATGCCTCTCATTTTGTTGAATTAGTCTTTTGTTACATGGGCGTCACCAGGGGGGGGGGGGGGGGGGGGGGGTGCGTTGGGTGCGAACGCATCCCCCCCCCCCCCCTTCAGATCCTTTAAAAAAAAAAAAAAAAAAATCAGTCTGCGAGCGACCTCAACGCCGGATGCTAGATGATTACTCTTTTCTATTTTTTTCTTTATATTTTGCACCAGGGACACACACACACACACACACACACACACACACACACACACACGCACACACTGATTTTATACATATCACACAGGGGTCTAGGGCAAATGGGCAATTCCCCGCACCCCCCCTGGCCCTAATCCTAATCAATCCTGAACAATCTATCCCTAACTCAAACTCCTAACCCTAACCCTAACCCTAACCCTAATCGTTACTCTAAGCTTACCACTAACCATATTTAGCCGGGGGGTAATTAATTGCCCGGATACGTTCTACAGTGTTTACTATTTATCGACCGTACTGTACATCCGTACGATACGGAGATACGTGTGCTACTTAGGGTCTATGTACGTTACTTCTGACCAATCCATTGCCAGCCCAAGAGCGAGCCCTAGCCTCACTAAAAAACGATGAAAAAAATGGAGTGGCAAGCGTATCATTTTGCCCACCCCCCTCCATAATTCCAGAGACGAGAAGATTTTCTTATCTCTTTTTTTGACAGAAAAACAAAAAGTTACCCCCATAAAAATATTGGAGGGGCAAGCATATTTAAATTTTGCCCCCCCCCCCATAATTAATAATTCCCGAAATGAGAAGATTTTCTTGCTTTTGAAAGAAAACAAAAATGTTGCCCCCATAGAAATGTTGGAAGGCAAGCGTACCATTTGCCCCACCCCACATAATCATAATTCCCGCGATGAAAAGATTTTCTTGTTTTTTTTGTTAGAATTCAAGAAATCTGTCCAATTATTTCACCCAAAAGCAGTGGCGTAACTACGGGGTAGGGGGGGGGGGGTAGGGGTGCGCCCCCTCCCAATCCGCTGGTTAAAAAAAAAAAAAAAAAAAAGACTTACCGAAATAGTAATTCAAGTGTTAGTAAACTGCTTTTGAATGAAAGGGTGATCAAGAAATAAGATATTTTTCTATGATTTCTTTTAACCATAATTAGATAGTTATAGATACAGTGTGAAACATTGTTTAAAAACCCCGGACCCGATAAAAGATTGTGATTCAGCGTGATTCCTGGTTGGCATTCTGCATATAAGCAGGATGTGCGCAGTGTACTCGGTACATCCGAACGAAGAGTCGCTACAATGTTGCGCAATGTGATGTAGAATGTACACCTTTGTACCTTACGCTTCGTTATATCAAAGCTAGATCATTGATTTTGCAGTGTTGCTTTACATACTAGTCTATGTAAAAAATGTCTTGCATTGCCAATGAAAAGACTTGACCTGGGCTAATTCCTAACTTTTCCATGTACATTATAATACACACACACAAACAAACACGCACAATTAGTTTAGGGGATGCTCTAAAGTGCAGATTTTGGACATCCTTTCCCCGCTTGGTCACTTCGACGCCACCTCGCTGGTCATACCTCCCCCAGTCATGAACATAAACCCACACCCTTGACTACCAGTGGCGGATCCAGGGAGAGGGGCGCACCGGGCGTCCCCCCCCCCCCTTTAATTTCCAAAGCGAAAAAAAATATAGCTTCAAACGGCAGTTTTTGGACAGTAAAATGTCAAAATTTTCAAGCTCGCTCGCTCCTCTCGCTCGCATTTAGTCGTAATGCCATTCTCCTGAAGTTGCTGCCAGTAATTTCCGGCAGTTGCGCCTGGTGCGCCCCCTTAATTTCCAAAGCAAAAAATATATAGCTACAAACGGCAATTTGGGGACTGTAAAATGTCAAAATTTTCAAGCTCGCTCGCTCCGTTCGCTAGCATTTAATCTTTATGCCATTCTTCTGATGTTGCTGCCAGTAATTGCCTGCAGTTGCGCCCGGTGCCCCTCCCCCCTTAATTTCCAAAGCGAAAAAATATTGCTAAGAAAAGAACGGCAGTTTTTGGACTGTAAAATGTAATATTTTCAAGCTCGCTCGTCCCGCTCGCTCGAATGTAATCATTACTAGTATGCTCTCCTGATATTGCTGCCAGTATTTGCCAGGAGTTGCGCCCGATGCGCCCCCTTAAATTCTAAATCGAAGAAATATAGCTACAAACGGCAGTTTTGTTTGTTTTTTACTGTAAAATGTCACAATTTTCAAGCTCGCTCGCTCGCTCGCTCGCATTTAATTGTTATGCAATTCTCCTGATGTTGCTGCCAGAAATTGCCGGCAGTTGCGCCCGGTGCGCCCCCCCCCCCCCCCCCCCCACCTCCTTTATTTCCAAAGCGAAAAAATATGGCTCCAAATGGCAGTTTTGGGACTGTAAAATATCAAAATTTTTAAGCTCGCTCTCTTCGCTCGCTCGCATTTATTGTTATGCCATTCACCTGATGTTGCTGCCAGATATTGCCAGCAGTAAGATGCGCGCGATGCGCCCCCTTAATTTCCAAAGCAAAAAAATACGGCTACAAACGGCAGTTTTTGGACTGTAAAAATGTCAAAATTTCAAGCTCGCTCGCTCGCTCGCTCGCATTTAATTATTGTTATGCAATTCTTCTGATGTTATTGCCACTAATTACCGGCAGTTGCGCTCGTTGCGCCCCCACCCCTCCTTTATCTCCAAAGCGAAAAAATACGGCTCTAAATGGCAGTGTTTGGACTGTAAAATATCAAAATTTTTAAGCTCGCTCTTTTCGCTCGCTCGCATTTAATTGTTATGCAATTCTCCTGATGTTGCTGCCAGTAATTACCGGCAGTTGCGCCCGGTGCGCCCCTACCCCTCCTTTATTTCCAAAGCGAAAAAATATGGCTCCAAATGGCAGTTTTTGGACTGTCTAATGACAAAATTTCCAAGCTCGCTCTCTTTGCTCGCTCGCATTTAATTATTATGCCATTTACCTGATGTTGCTACCAGTAATTACCAGCAGTTGCGCCCGGTGCGCCCCCCTTAATTTACAAAGCAAAAGAATATGGCTACAAACGGCAGTTTTTGGACTGTAAAATGTCAACATTTTCAAGCTCGCTCGCTCCGCTCGCTCGCATGTGGTCGTTATGCCGTTCCCCTGATATCGCTGGAAGTAATTTGTCGTTTCACACCGTCATTCTATAATCCATTTATAAGGGGTACAACCCTCTCCGGCACTTCCACACCCTCACCCCCCCCCCCCCACCCTTGCTCGCTCCCTCGCATATTACCCCCCCCCCCCCCCCCCCCCCAAGATGAAATCCTAGCTACCGGTGCGCCGGTTTCCCTAAAAAAAACTGTAAGGGATTGAGAGCTTCCTATATTCCAAATGTCTGTCCAAAAAATATCGTAAACATTTAGTGTCAAAACGCAACCCCCTTGAAAAAAAGCTGGTGACGCCCCTGCGGAGGTAATAACTCGTTCACACAGTACATGTAAATACCCTTTTGAAATGTAAGTACTGTTCTCTGAGGGAGCTATATAGTCCTCTACCAGGTACCAATTCATACACCAGTCCTCGTGGGTAAAATGGGACAGGGTCATGGTGTAGGTACAACGCCATGTCTTAGGAAATAAACCCAGAAAAGCCTGTTTGAGAGAAAAGAGTCCCTCGGTGCTCCTAATACAATTGAAAACATACATAATAATAGAGAGGTTGGGTATAACAAAACCCTGCCAGGTGATTTTGCAGTTCCAATTTCAAACTCCTTATATTTCCTTATATTTCTTTGTCTTTGTGTGCCCCAATAATTATACAGTGGGAGACATGGGAGGCATTTTCATCAAGCGTTTTGTAAGTTTTTTTTTCTTCTTATAGCAAATTTGCTTTCAGCCAATCAGATCCAAGGATTCCAGTAGCTTAGAAAAGTTTGTCAGAACAAAAATAATAGTGTCTGACAAAACGTTTGATGAAGCCCCCTGGGACCCGGGTGTTGTTCAGTTGTTGTTGTTGTTGTTGTTGTTGTTGTTGTTGTGACAACCATGACAGCCATGTCATTTATCATCATCAAAATGACAAAGGAAAACTCGGGGAATGACGGAGAAGGACTTTTGTTGTTGTTTTTTTCTGTCAAAGACGATATGGATTTGGAACACTCCCAGCTTACAACCGATACAGAGGAAAATGAATGGAGGTGGGGAGGGAACCCGAATGTCGAGCGGAAAAATCTCATTGTACCTCATTTTCATTATGAAATATGATTTATAGCATTACAAAGAGGTTGAGGAAAACCTTTCTGTCGTAATCTTAATTGTTCGTCTGTCATTATTGGAAATGCCCTTTGTCATGTTTTCACAACCACAAGAAAAATGGAACGCATCGTCTGCATTTTCGGTTCTCACGCTATATGCCATGTTGTTCTGCAAATCGCAGTACTTTAGGCTGAAAACGGAAAACAATATTGCTCTAGTCTGAAAGGAACGTACGTAGGCATATCAATCCGCTAAATAGGTGGATTATAGAATGAAATATAACCCTTATCCATTACACCTGACTGGTGTAATGACCTAGGTAGGTTGGTAGGTATTTAGGATCTAGGAGATCCAGTTTTAACTACACCTAACATTCCCTTTTATGAAATTTGGCTTGAATTCTGATATTCTGTTCCGGGAGAGCCAGTTTTAACTACAATGTACATTATTGAGTGAGACTTACAATGCTGGTGGAAAAGAGACCTTACATTGTTTTTGTTTTCTCCCCCTTACTCGCCCTCCATCCACATTTAAACTTACACACATACGCGCACACACACACACACACACACACTCTCTCTCTCTCTCTCTCTCTCTCTCTTTTTCTGTGTGTTTATCTATCTATCTATCTATCTATCTATCTATCTACCTAGCTTCTTTAAGCTGCAATTAACTTTGATATAGCTATTATATATCTAGCTCTACTTCGTGTTCAATTACCAACTTTAGAGGGGGAAAAAAGATGATATTGTGTTCAGGGCCAGAGATTAAATTTTTCTACTCCGTTTTTTGTTACGACTTAAGTAGTATCCATTACGGAGTGACACGCCTTACCAGTCCTCTCCATTATCCCGTTACCATGGTGATGACACAGACGGCAAACAGCATAGGAGATTTTGTCCATGTCGGAATCAGGGATCTGGCCATCCCATATATAGGCTTACACGCGATGTTTACTATAAAAGGACCAGATTACTAAATTGAACGCATGTCGTTCTACAATGGAAATGTATATTATTCTATGGGTGAAATCATGGGGATATAACACAATATTTGTTTTGAAGCTCCATGGTGAAATATAGGGATGAAAACTTTCAGTATGTGGCAATAAGCATTTTATGATGTGTGATGCACTTAATTTGCTTGTTATATTGTGTAGTACAGAACTCTTGTATGTCGAATGGAGTACGGTCTGTATCTCCCTGATATTTTTAAAGCTTTATTCTTGAACTGTGAGAGGCTACAACGTAGACCCATTTCTCGGCTTTTATACAACTCCTTGCAGGGGAAAACTTGGCAGTGGTTGAGTCAGCTAGTGGTCCTTCCATATCAATCCTTTAACTTTGTTGAGGATCCTTATACAATGTACAAGTATAGAGCACCTGTAGTGGGTTTTGCCTGCAATTTTACTGACGTCTTTGCGAGGATTCGACGCTTTGTTCAAAGTTGACAGATGTCAAACAATCTTCAGAACCGCGGTGGGAAGAAATGTTATTATGGTATCGAGTTTCCCATATCGCTTTAAAAGAAAATCCCTCGGTCTGCAAAGAACGGGGTTAATAGGGATCACAGATTTTGACACTAGATAATGCCATGCAATTGACGCGATGAACGTCAACCCAGAAGATGGTGTAACTTCAAAGTTCGGAGGCCCTGAAAATAAGTATAATCATATAGGCCTTCATAGTTTTACATCAGAGCCGATACTAACATTTTTTCTCTCTCTGTTGGCCCATTCCGGCCACTAAAATCTATACGTCTGAAATTTTGGTGGCCCCCCCCCCCCCCCCCCAAAAAAAAAAAGAAATTCAATGGCCTGAAATAAACATAACAATTCATTTTTAATCTGAAGTGCCCGATCAGGTCATAAGATTAAAGATAAGTCTTTTGGGAAATTTGATGTTCCGACACCAATTTTTAGTGGACCCGGGCTACCGGGCCGACGCTAATGTCGAATCCTGCATATATGACGTTCTAAGCTATACACTTAAAATACGTTATGCAATTTTTATTCATTATTTCATACATACAGGGGCCGCGATACAGGGGGTGGCTCTTCATCTCTTAACGTGTGACCACCATGCTACCACCATGAGATATGAAAGGGACCCATGATTTAATTTGATGTAAAAAAAAAAACAAACAATATAGCAGCTATACCAAGACATACAGGAAATGTGCATCCTCTTGCTTGTGGGCTGCGATAATGTATACCTATAATACGAACTCCTTTATGTCTGAATGCGGACCATCCTCCTAAATGTAACATTTTGCAGAAGGATGTATGATTATTAACCACATCCAGTTCGTTCCATTGTTGTTTCAATGTTGATATTTCCTATGTTTTGTGAATTTTCCCTCACTTTAATGCTAGTATAAAATGATGGGGCGCACGAAGGTCCATTCTTTGTACCGGTACAGCCAAGCAATATAATCTTAGCAATATGTGCTCAATCTTGAAAATATTTCAGTAGGCATTAATTTGGTTTCAATAAACGTGATTCAATATTGAAACCTTTTTTATTTAGTTTTAGTATGTTTTTGTTGTTAGTTATCATTGAGTTTTTGGGGTTTTTTTTTAGCCCGAAGGTTGATTGATTTGACATACTTCATCGTTCGCTATCATTTGTTAATTTCTTTATATCGTGACGTTATATGATGTATACCATGTACGTCATGCAGCTGTGGTGTATATAAGCATAACTGCATTTTTAGATTCTTTTATCAATTTTCACCTTGCACTTTCTTTTGTGTGTGTGTGTGTGTGTGGCTGTGTGGACGTATCATGCGTAGCATCAATCTATAAAACTTGATTTCCAATTTTATCAAAGAGATCGCAAACGAGAGCGACAGAAGGAAGGAAGAAAAGGAAGAGATAGACGGACAGATCGGCTGTAAGAGGTGATTTGTGTTTGTTTTGCTTTCCCAGCTTATTTGATGTGCATGGGCGTTGAGACGCAATGATCAATGATTTTGTCACATTTGTTGCGACCGTCTGTTTGCAGAGAACAGCGTAACGTGTCGTGTAAACACAACCAAATGACATCGGTGCTGGGGTGGAGCTCTTTAGTTCGCAAATGCGAAATGACATACCGGCATATAACAAGTGATAAAGCTATTGTAAAATTCGAGAAAATAAAAAGCTGGAGACGGAAATAGAAAGATATCAAATATGGTTTAAAAGACGTGAGAAGTGGCTCTGCAAACATGAATTAACTAACTCATGTTTATCCGGGTGAGGTCAAAAGGGTACAAGACCTCTGGAAGCATGCATATTTGCTTAATGATTTTAATTCAAAGGGTTCTATTCATAAACATACGAGACCTATATGAAAAGATACAGTTAGGTTTGATTTCAGATGCAATGACGGAATAGCACTGAGAGGAGATCATGCAGCATATATTGCGATTTTCTTTCTTAGTCACACATCATAAAGGTACATCCGTTTTGTGAATGTGTATGGTATGAAAGTCTTTTTTTTTCCGTGCCAAGGTTGTCCCATTGCCAATGTATGGCTTTAGGCTACACCACACTTAATACAAAGGTATTCGTGCTTATGACACATTTTCACAAGTTAACTTTAATAAGTTTGTGTTCCGACCTTTAACTTCTTTCGCTCTATTGCTTGTTTGATGTTAATTCTTCTGAAAGTGAAATTGTAATACAATTATATAATTTCATATCGTGTCTCTAAAGGTTGTTCGCATGATAATTGAAGCTGATCATTGTAAAGTGCAGTGGGGATAATCATTTAGTTATATGACAGTGGTCATGCAACATTTTGAACCTACTCATAATATGAATGGCTCACCGTCGGTGTATTCTTTATTGTTGTTGTCGGGTTTTTGGCGAAATTATTGACAGATTTTCTAAAAACTTCAGATTTAAACGCATCTTCAGATTTATATTCTGTTAATACTCGTGTGCTCATAAAAATGAACGATAAGGGTCTCTTTTTTTTTGTTGACGTTGGTTACCATTCAAAGCTGAGCACATTAATGTCTATCTACATTTTGTTGGACGACCTTAAACGCGTTCCATGACTTGTTAATCTACTACATGTATACTGTGTTGTGACGTTGATAGTAATCATGTAAAGTATACTGCTCAAAGATGTAAAAATGTGTTACATGTGATGTATAGAGACATAATCCAAATGAAGTAGAGGGACGAGTTAATGAAGAAGGTGCTGATAAGAAGAGGACGATTTTTGTTGTTGTTGAATCTTTAATTACGAAAATATTATGATATGGATTTTTTTTGATGACCTTACAGGTGCAATGGTCGCGCAAGTATACTTGTTAATCTACTACAGTGTTGTGACGTTGGTATTGCCATGTACTGATCAAAGAGATCAAAATGTGTTAATTTGTATGCATAAAGACATTATATGAAGCAGAAGGAAGACTCTAGTATAGAGTTGATGAGGAAGATAAAGAAGATGCTGATAAGAAGAGGACGATATTTTGAATGTAGAGTCTTTAATCATGATATTATTATGACTATGGATTTTTGTACATTACCCAATTAGATTAGATGTAAATCATGCAAGATATACGAAAATTACAACATAATAGTTTTTATACATTTTTAAAAGTTAAAAAGTAAAACATGTTTGTTTGTCAGGTGTTATCTTTAATGTGGTATGCATATGCTGTTCTTTGAATACAGTAATTATTATTTGTATTTATTTGTTGTACGTTATAAAATGCTGATTGAAAGCACATTTTCCTAGTCAAATTTGTGGACAATAAAATAATCAATTCCCAAGATGGAGTGAAAATTACTTGCCTTCTGGAAAGCTTTAAACCATTAATCACCCAACCTTTAATCATCGATAAAGGACATTGCACTGTGATTACTGTTTGCTTGATAAGTACTGTATTGACATTGCCCAAAGCACTTGTAGGGCAAACATATTTCAGCGTAACAGAAGGGAACACCACATATATCATGTGTATGTACATAATACTATGTATCAAGGTTCCCATAACTGTGACAATAGTCGCACCTTGATCTATCTTTTTCAAAAGACGATATTGTTATGTCCAGCTGTCGTGATATATAACACAGGGTTAAAAAGTGTCACATGACACCGAATAGGAAAGCGAGATCACTTGATCAAAAGAAAAGCAGAGGGCTGATTTCGGTGTAACGTGTCTTGAACGTATCGAATCGAAGATTCTTTTCCCACACTAACAAACCTAATTTGTGTTTTCATACAAAGAAAATGGATTTAAAAAAAACTTAGCAATTCGTGAAATTTTCGCCATGACGAGTATATCAGGCAATGTTTGAAAAATTATGACAAGTCTATGATGATAAATAAACGGGAAAAAAATGTTAAAATCTATAAAAATCGAATGCATATCAAATCAAACTTGACTTCCATCTCATTGCTGAGACTTTGCAAGAGAAAATAACTCTCTACTTTGAAATGGCCACTCTTGTGAGTAATCTTCATCACAATGTTCAATTCATCCACTATGTTGGGGATGTTGTCTAATGTATATAAGGCTCAAGACAGGGGGTAAACAGGGGGTCCCGGTTTCGAATCATGGCCGATGCCCTGATGGTCAAGATATTTTACCAATAAAGTTCGGATACAAGTCACGAGTTCGACACCCACAAATCAATACAACCCACGAGTTATACAGCCCATGAGTCATATACAGTCCATGAGTTCGACACACAAGGTCCACGAGCCAGTGTTGCAACGTCGAACTCGTGAGCTGTTTTTACCTAGGTTTTAGCGTCGAACTGATAGGCCTTATTTGCCTAGTGTCGAACTCATGGGCTGTATGGCTCGTGGGTTGTATGATTCGTGGACCTCTTTTCCTTGACGAACTCGTGGGCTGTATGACTCGTGGGTGTCGGTTTTGTAGGACGACCCCTAATGTCCCTCTTGACCCACCTGTATTATGATGATACATAATGTACCTGTACGTCGATGCCGATGTATTAATCATGTCAGATACGACCCTTTGAGAGAATAGTGCTCTCACTGGAAGGCTTCCTTGAGTTATACCATATGACTGATATACTATCCTTTTCATCATTATTACCACCGTTGTAATTTGACATTTTTTTCACTATTATAGCTGAAGAATCTGATGGAAATATACGGAGAGTAAATCAAAACTCTCACTTGTCACCAAGACAACTGATGCCAGTTTGACCTATAATGTACGACACGATTGCTTCCGATGCTGTTTCATACGAAAATCAATGAAAATCAGTAAGACTCAAAGAAGCATAACACAGCAGAGAAATAATGCATTATAATATAAGATATAAATGAAAGAAAGAAAGAAAGAAAGGAAGAAAGAAAGAGAGAAAGAAAGAAAGATATAAGATATAAATGAAAGAAAGAAAGAAACTATAAAGGATATAGTTTGAAAGAAGCCGTCTGGAAGTAAATAGGCAAGGATCGACATTAGAGGTGGCCGGGTGGCCCGGGGCCACTAAAATTTGATGTCGCGCCACCAAATTTTTCTTTTGGTGGCACGATGGGGCATCTAAAATCCAAAATTAAAAAAGACCTCCTGATGATTTTCAAATTTTACATTTGAACAAATATAAATTAGTTATACTGGGTACAGAGTTTCAGGATTTATAATGATTGGGATGACGAGTAAGAATGTTTTCGAAATTTCTAACAAATTGCAATGAACAAGGATGATGAAATGGCAGGGTCACCATAAGAATGCATGAGTTGGGGCTCAAGGAAGCAGAACAAAAGAAAAAGGCATGCATAGATTATACACAGGTGAGCTTGTGAGCATGCGGTATTGTAATGGAATGACACTGCTAAATTTCTGAGAATTGCGAGGCTCCTATGTCATCATCTTTGTTCAGTATAATTTGTTTAAGATATTTGAAAGTACTGTTTCTCTGCTCAAGAACGACAATAAATTCCACAAATCTATACATGAAGCTGTTGATTTATGTACTACATGATGTGAAATTATGAAAATCCACCGGAATGCCCCTTTAATTTTTATATTTCCTCTCATTTTGGGACACTACATTTTTTCTTCGGGCCACCAATTACTAAAAATTTCAGTTTCAAAGATTTTAGTGGCCTGAACATGAAACCAGAGAAATCAAAAGGTAGTGCTGAGCCCTGAATTAGGAAATTTATTTTGCGAAGAGACGGAGAGATACATGAAAAGTAACAGACAGTAGGTATACTTTTTCTTTATTTCTTACCATTATATGCTTCACCTGTCGTCTCTGTGTTTATGTTGGCAATAGTTAAGCCATTTTTGTCCTATATTCTGTAGAGTTCAGTTTGTATCTCGTCACACACACACCCATATATATATATATATATATATATATATTTGCCTATTCATTACATTATAAGTAAATGCATTTTTTTAATGGTGTTGTTTCTTAAAGGTTGCCTGAAAATGTTCACAAACCTAGAATTATTTCATTTGTCTTAAGGGTATAAAACCCATTCGTCGGCAATAAAATATATCAGATGCAATGATTATGCATAATAAATGCTTAATCATATAAATGAAATTCATGCATAAACAATGCATTAACCTGAATACTATATATTATAAGGTATATCAAGAAAAAAAATGTGATGTTCATTGCAGCGGGATCTGAAAGACAGTGTTTATCTTAAGGATAACACTGTCTTGTTCGTTCGGTTTCAGATATGAGTTCACAATTTCTATTATGAATACATATAACTATACTTTAATATCTATTATGAATGAAGCACCTCTATACATAACTGATAGTAAACGGCTTTTCTTAAGTCAATCTTTAGTTTGTTCTGTACTAAAACAGTGCTGAACGACAAACACAGTCATACAAACACAACAAAATAGTGTGTCTTTACCACTTATCAAAACATTAGAATCTTTTATTTTCTAGGTGGAGAGGGGATCGCTGTTTCACAAAACTTGTCAGCGTTGGATTCGACAACATATTGTGTCCTTTATCTGAACTATAGCGTTTACCACCCGTGAAAGTCCGCTCTTTAATAGCACGTAATTGTATTCACCGTCCCCTAAGACGACAATACAGTACTTGGGTTAGTATGTCTATAAAGTAGAATGGAGATATAGATAACGACGTCTTAATCGTGTTTACTTGTTGTCGAGTGGCTCATTTTTTTCTGCCAAACCAGACCTTCTTCAAAGTTTGTATATTGACTACACTAACATACTTCAGACGTTTGATCAACATTGATTGGAAAGCGTGTAGGTTGCACCTGATCCAAAAAATGCAGTTTTCTCTTAGCCTTTGTTGTATCATAATATTTACCATCAAAATCATCATGAATGTGAGTTTATGATCCTAACATACCTCCCATTGCTTGAGAATTTGCTTTCATGTTTGCCGGTCTTAGATCAAGATGTGGTGCTGTTCCTGTGTAAATGAAATGTGTATTCCAAGGGGAATTGAGGGCGTTTTCTTGACTATCCTCATGCTGGGAGCTAGCTAGCTCGTGTATATTGACTCAATAGGCGTTTTCACATCAGCCCGATGTTTCGAAATAGCGCGCTATTTTCTGAAAGGGGGAATTAAAAAATATCTCGAGCTTGGATTTTTATCGGGCTGATGTGAAAACGCCTTCTGGGACAGATTTTGCTTGGCCTGCAATGCCTGGCTTTGAAATTGATATCATGGGCTCCATATGCGGTCTCTCGTCTTCTTCTTTAGCCCCTGATACGATTTTTGTCAGTCGGTCAGTCAACGTCTACAAAAGCCCTTCTGTCGATGATCGGCGTTGATTGGCAAATTTATAGTTATAGCCATGAAAAGTAGGTGTTTGCTGCATCGTTGATATTACACCACATTGGCATTGATGACCCACTTATGATGTTTGCATTGAAATGATGCCGACTATCATGTGATTTCATGAGTTTACATTCATGTTTGGCGACACAGCTGTTGATGGTTGTTGCCTGGTGAGGGGATCACGAATTCTTTCAATCGGCACACCACCGTGCAGCAGCAAATCGTATTACCCGCTGATTACGTTGGAGATTTTTTGTGCACAAGCGCCGGCAAGACGCGTTATATCAAGGAGTTTTCACCAAAAAAAAAAAAGTAATTGGCTTACATTACCTGGAAAGGTACACGGAAAATATGCTAACATGACTGTATCTTTCTTTTGAATGACTGTAAGAGAACAACTATAATTTAAGCCGGATGCAAAGGAAAAACATGTCAACGATATTTGCACAATTATTTTCCATTTTCGTATTTGCTAGCATTTCAGGCAAATAGACACACCACGCACACGCACATACACACACACACACACACACACACACACACACACACACACACAAACACACACACACACACCATACACACTGAATACACACAAAATTCATGCCATGCATCTGTCTATCATTATGTATCTATCTCGCTCTGAAGACCGACGAAAGGCGTCATTTATATGTGTACGTACAAGGGGGCGTTGGCGGTTCCTGCATTGGCATCGAAGCCAACGTGAACATCTCGAACCACTTTGCTCTGAGGCACAGTTGAGAATCGGTCACACCGTGGGCTGAGAGAAGTTCATCTCGTTTCCTTCTCATTGCGACATACTAAGTTGATAAAAGTTTATGAGACCAGCAGAGACGGCTCACCATCCTCCTCTTTCTTTGCACTATATATCCTGGCTGCTTTCTGCCACTCATGGCAACAATGGTAGTAATCAGACTGGTATTTGTCGCCGCTTGTCTTGCAGCAATAAGTGTCGTGCCATCAGTCGCCAGTTTTCCGGAGGCTGAAGACCTGGCGGATGTTGTGGATTTCGAAGATGCGGTGATGGAGGAGGAATCAAATGATTTGAAGTCGAGAAGGAAGCGAGCCACGGATTACACCGGTAATCCGTTTCTATATTCTGACGCTGAGAAGGCAGAGATCGTGAACTTGCACAATGACTACAGGCGCCAAGTCCAACCAGAAGCAGCTAATATGGAATTCATGGTAAGATCTATACTGCACCCTTCCATCTGATCAAATTTCTTTCTGGTCCAATACTTTCCTTTACTGGCTGCAGCACAGCAATTATATACATTGCCGGTTATAGAGAAAAAGATGGGGGAAATTTTGTCCATAATTCCCCATCCCCAATTATCAAAGAGACCTAAATATCCCATCGGGTGCCCTTGATCAAAATTATTATATGCAAAGAGATGCCCTAATGAAATCCAATTTGAGAAAGTATCAGATAAGATTTTATTTTTGAAACAATTTAAGGTAATTCAAGCGCAGATTTAGTTTGTTATTTGAGCTATAATGTTCTATACAACATAAAACATGATGAATTAGATCACTCACACATCATCTTCATAAAGATACCACAGTATGTCGAGAAACCGTGTTGCATGGATGAACAGGCATGGGGGAGGGGTGTTCCATAAAGACGTTCGTAAAGTTACGAACAACTTACGAGCGACTGGTGATAAGTTGTGATGTGCTATACTTATCAGAATTTCCATAATTCAGCACAAGAACTGATCACCAGTCGCTCGTAAGTCGTTCGTTACTTTACGAACAGCTTTATGAAACACATCCCTGGTCTTTGAACAAGACTATTGCTTTCCTTCAAGAATTCTTCAAATCACCTTGTTTGACGAGGAAAATAGGTGGGACAGGGTCAAGGGTCATCACCTTTTGTCATTAACACGGACAATGAAAGAGCATTACGAATGAAAACTGGCAAATGATGAAATGGAATCCTAATGGTCGTTAGTGGTCTGATAGAATTAGATGATTACCTTTCGTAAGATCTACAAAATGACTGGAAATACTGGAGATATAAGACGAAGGAAGAGGACAAACAGGAAAAATATCCGACCAAATTAGCGAAAGCTTAAGTTCCGGCAAATTGCTTATTGAACAGTGGACATCAAGCTTATAATTTGTCAAAATTACTTCCAAATCGATATCAGACATTCTCTTGCAACATGTCCTTAAAAGTCATGGTAGAGACACTTTGTGCAATTTAGGCAAAACTTAAAAAACGAATTAGGAACCTTATGAATAGCTTCGAATTTTGAAAACGCAGGAATAAGCATGTCAACTAGATGGTCAAAGG
Organism: Diadema antillarum; assembly: GCF_040938485.1. Taxonomy (NCBI): domain Eukaryota; kingdom Metazoa; phylum Echinodermata; class Echinoidea; order Diadematoida; family Diadematidae; genus Diadema; species Diadema antillarum. Next base: position 103,569 of record NW_027271239.1, on the reverse strand, counting down.
GCAATAACGTATTATCTCGATAGGAAGGGGGTGGTATAATTTCCATATTTTAGTTTCTTTCCAATTTCCAGCATTTCCGTATACTTATGATATTCCGTGAGCTTATCTTTTATTATGTATTGTGATGTAGTTTATGTATTTAAATTCTGTAAATGAAAATGAATGAAAAATAGAGAGAAGGGAGCAAAACCATTTCAACCACGAGTCAATTTTACCATGTCATATACTAAATCAAGAAAAAATAACGATAATGAGGGGATTTTTTTCTAATACTGTGTAAAAAAAATAAAAATGCACACAAACCATTGATGTCAAGTATATGAGTATATTTCATTGTGTGTAAATTCAACTAACTTGTCCAGATCAATCCAAAGAAATGATGTAGAAATAATTCAATAGAGTGTGAATGCAAAACCAGATAAACCCCATATTTTATACTCATTCATTCAAGTTCAAGACATAATATACATCTCACTTTCTTTAGTGACAGAAATCATGTAAACAAGGGAATGTGGTTTGTCCATAAGGTCGTCAATAAACAGAAAAATTAAAATCTGATACTGCACTCGTTACATAAGAAGAGATTGTCTCGTAGATATTATCAAAATAATCATATGTATTTTTCTGTCTTTTGTTTGCTGTAATTTCGAAAATTCCAAATTAAAAAAGAAATAATTCTTTATGTAATATACATATACAGTCAATCGCACACAGTCATAACGCGCACACACTACACTTATAAAAGGTTACTGTCATGGATCTTACAACATATTCTATATAGAACTTTTTTTTTGCATGTAGTATGAGTTTATGCATTTTAATACTATACTTTCTTATCGTTTTATCTTAATTTTTAAGTAACATGTTATGTTAAACCATGGTATCCTGAAAGCGTTTTGAGTACCAAGACGTGACCCTGAGAGGTGTCATTCTTTAAAAATTCATATCTTATATCATCACCATCACTACCATGAACACTATGTTTATCATTCTTTTTATCATTGTTAAAAGTACTGTATAATAATTCATGTTGGCATAACCTTTATCATTATTTATAGACCATAATATCTTACTCACCGACAAGTCAATTAAAAAAAAAATACAAGATGACAAAATATGATTCTCTGTAGAAGGAATTGTAATTATTCAATCAGTTATTAATTATTCAAACAGTTGCAAGTTCGGTGTAAGGGGCATTTCGATTTTCTTTAGTCATCGCTTTCTCTGTATAAAGTACACCGATATGTATGATTTTATCAAGAGCATATAGTGTAGAGTGAACAGATATGAGCAGAATCAATTCATAAGTTGATATAGATGTTATTACATCTAACTGCCCATAAAACTTGTATTTTTGATACTTGAACGTGCGTTTGTATTCGAAGTTATTGAGCTGTTGTCCTGAAAACGATCTCAATTTTCAGGTGTGAGTTTCTTCAATTTATGTCTTTCAACTTCAACTTTCAACTTTCAACTTTATTTTCACCTCCATCAAAATGAACAAAGAACTTTATGTACATTGCGTATACACGGGATATTTGTGATACAGAACAAAACTTGAAAAGGTACATAAGAAAATTATGAAAGTGAAAAGTAGATGTGATTACATCTTTGTTAAATACATAAAGCGTATAATACAAGTCAACTAAGGATGAGGATGGAAGTGGAGGGTCCCACTAAGAAGCAAAGCTTGTACGATATGGGACCCTCAGAAAAATACACAAAACATCAATATAAAACACAATAAACGAACCGATGTCAACTGACATCAAAATGATTGGGAAGAGGAAAAAGAGAGAAAAGGAAAGGAAAAAGAAGAGGAAAAAAAGAGAGGAAAAAAAGAGAGGAAAAAATATACCTTGTATAGAGGCAGACAAATTGAAGAAACTCACACCTGAACCTTCACCATGTTACGGCACATTTTGGTAAATCGGCACATTTTGGTAAATCACCAAAATGTGCAAGGTACCAAAATGTGCCGAGACATAGTGACGGCACATTGCATTTTTTGCACATTTTGGTAATTTACCAAAATGTGCCGATAGTGCACCTATACCTGACGGGATCAACTGTTACCAAAACGTGCAGGTAAAAGTGGATTTGCCTGCACATTTTGGACAATCTGCACATTTTGGTAACTGAACTAAAAACCCGTGGATGGGCTTGAGATTTATAATACGGTCAAGGAGTTAAGGTGATATGGTCCTGCAGTAAAGACAGGTAAGACACTTATTTAGCTCACCCAAGCTGAAGGCTCGAGTAAGCTTTGCGATTGCTGTTCGTGCGGGTATGCTGTGTGACCTGAGTGCTAGGTGCGTCGGGCTGACAACTCAGTGAAGGAATTCCTCTGAAGGAATGGCATAAGTGCCACAGAATGTCATTAATTTGGCCGCATACGGGGACTGCAGAATACAAACGTGGGAGTTGCCTGCGAGGTGCTGCCGCTAAGGGCCTCCTACTGGCGTTCTGCGTGTACGACTCACCCGCAAAAAAATTTTGGACATGCTGTAAACCTAGCTGCTGGTAAATCGGACTTGCGTGCGCACCTCCGGGCAAATACAGGCGAGATACGCGCTGTAGGTATTGTCAGGTGCGGACCAACTGCAGAGAGCTTCGGGTAGCAAATTTGCTTCCCCGCAAGTCAAACTTTCCCAGATACGGTATGACAAGGCTTTGAGCATGTTCAAAATATGTTTCGAGTGAGTTGTGGGGATACACGCAGAACACCAGTAGGAGACCCTTGCAGACAACTCCAATGCAGGTACTTCCCAGTACCCGTAAGTCGCTCGTAACAGAAAACGCCGGACCGGTTTCAAAGTTCTCACGCAGGTCAAACAGAATACACGCAAGTAGAAGGTAAGTAGCACGCGTCTAGCAAATAAGACACAAGTGCGAAACTCGTAAACATTCTTGTCCACCCGCAGAAAATTTTCCTGCGTGCTGACAAATCCCTACTCGCAACAAGCCCGCGTAGCTTGCCCGGTCCAAAAGGTGTGACACGGCCTGTAAGGCCGAGTCACGTCTTTCCGGGCAAGCCTTGCGTGCGACTTGCGAAGAACAATTTTTACTACCCGGAGGTCCCCGCAGATGACCCTTTTTACCCGTTACCATGTTAAGGCCTTGTCACACCTTTCCGGGCAAGCTACGCGGGCTTGTTGCGTGTGAGGATTTTCCAGCATACCGGACAATTTCTGAGGGCGGACAAGGATTTCGGCGAGTTGTGCATGTGTCTTACTTGCTGGATGCGTGCTACTTATGTTCTTCTTGCGGGTATTCTGTCTGACCTGCGTGCCAGGCGCGTGGGGGCTGACAACTCAGAAATTCATCTGAAGGAATGGCAGAAGTCCAACAGAAATGACAGAATGTCATTATCTTGGCCGCGCTGACCGCATGTGCTGCTCAAAACTTGGCTGCGGGTAAATCGGACTTGCGTGTGCAGCTCCAGGCAACTACGGACGAAATAATTTTCCTGCGTGCTGGAAAAATCTTACTCGCAACAAGCCCGCGTAGCTTGCCCGGAAAGGTGTGACACGGCCTTTAGGCTGCCGAACTTATTCGGTGGGGACAAAAACCAACTGCACTTACAATTTGTTTTTGTGATGATTGTGGAGGAGCAGAAAGTTACCAAAATGTGCCGTCAATGTCCTGCACATTTTGGTAAATTTACCAAAATGTGCAGTTACCAAAATGTGCCGTAACACAACCCTCTGAATAATATCTTGCTTTGATTTAACATGCCTTGTCCGCCTTGGACTACTTGAATATAACAATGTCGGAATTTCGGAGCTTAGGTATTTGTTCCGTGTTCATCGTGTCACTGTCGGCAACCAGGGACAGCCTGGTGGTATTAGAGGGAGACATGTTTAAGAAACTAACACCTGAACCTTCACCTCTCTGAATAATATCTTGTTTTGACCTCAATTTGCTTGCATGATCTTCGTCATCCTCATTCACACATTTTGAGTTACTTCCATTTAAAAATTACCGGGAAACATCAAAACTTTTTTTTTCTCCAAAAATCTCCAGGTGCTTCAGCTGCGAATAGCCAACAAACGTCAACTGACAACGCGATGTGTTTTTTTTTCTTTTAATGGTGCATCATACCTGTCAATGCGTTTTCTATCATTCTTAAAACCGTGACCATCGAGGGTCTGAAGGGCTTTCGACTCGATGAACTTTTTTTTTTCTCATGTCGTCAGAAACTTGGTAACAATGTACATACGTATATACAAACTGATTTCCCCCAGGCCGTATCTCTTCTTGAATGACTTTATTCCTGGTAATGACAGATAGTACAGTACTGCCCTCTCCCCCACAAAGACACAACAATAAACAAAAAGGGAGCCCCAAACACACACTTTTTGTTGTTGGTTTAAAGAACGAAAGAAGAGTGAGAGAAAAATGGGGCAGAGCAAAAACACTTTTTGTTCTGCCCCCAAAAACACTTTTTGTTTTGAAACAAAAAACAGAACAAAACGAAAACGAAAATAACACACACAGGAGAAAATCCCTAACTCCCATAGGATTCCGCCCCATTTTAACAGTGATTGCTTTAAGCTTATCAGTAAGTTCATTAAGTAATGTTTGATTATGTTTAATACGAAGAACCACTGAAATGTACAATGATTGCTGTCATTCTGGCACATATTGTCGTGGTCAATCTTTTTCTGATTAATCGATCTTCGCTGAATTTTAGATTCGAACATAAAATTATACACAACTCACTCGTGTCCTCCTCTTGTGTGTGAAAGGCTTGGAAAACGCTGCCCAGGCAATGGATGTAGCAATGACATCTTCCATAGCAACGGGCCAATTATCATAATATTTAATGGAGCCGAGCAGGATTGGGAATATGGTGGGCGATTAAAGTTCACCGGCACTGGTTGCCACGGTAACAATAGCTGAACACAACTGTATAGCAAGTGAGTTACTAGAAAGATTAATATTTTACAACTGGAGTTGATATCATTTTCACGACATCACCGTAATTTTCTTACTCATCCTATAAGTATTAGATGGGGTAACTAGAGGTTGACCGTAACTCGGCTAAAATGGGAAAATTTGAAATTCAATGTTAATTACACGTGCGATGTGATAGCGTCTTACTTTTGTTTCCCCTTTTCTCATCATTTTTCAACAATGCACACACGGCCTTTAGAGTAAGAACTGCTATAAACTTCGATAAGTTTCATGAGTTAACTCAACGGAATATCTTCACTACCAACTTTAATTGAACTGCCAGGCTAATCATAACACACACACACACACACACACACACACACACACACACACACGTTAGATCTTGTTACTGGCTATTGTGAGAGAGCAAGGGACGTGCATATCATATCATTTTTTGAGCACCTTTCCATGAATTCCATGGCGATAAAACCTAAAACATTTTTCCCAGTTGTTGTATTTCCTTCTTTTAATTGTGATATTAATTCTGCAGCTGCTGAATATGAAGGGTGTTGAACTCAGGAGACTACAAGAAAATCAGTTCAAAACTTTTTTCCTCCATAACAATGTGATATGAGCATCGTCAACACCAAAGCGCCCAGAAGTACTTCACCTTTTCAATCACATTCAGGCTTGGTGTCTTTTTGAACACCCGAAATGTTTGGAAATCGTAGCCATAGATACCATCCAACAATCCCTGAAAATGATGGGACCACTAATTGGACACAAGCTTCAGAGAGTCACGCACCAAATTGTGGTCATCCATGACGCATTGTGGCTGCACGTCAGCGGGAGATAATCAGGCGTAACAAGTGAGAAATGATTAGTGAGAAGTTTTGCTATCATCTCAGACATATTCGGTGTGGTTTTCAAGTTGCTATTCAAATGGTTTGCGCTATACAAAGGAACAAGTCACAACGCACGTGCAGGTACTCACACACGCACACACACACGCACGCACACACACTCACACACACACACAGACAGACAAATTGACACATACAAACTTATGTACGCACTTTTGCTTTTCTGTACTACAGGCTAAGCAACCCAGACCATTTTTTGTTAATGTGGCTTCAAAAATAGAATAGAATGAAACCGCCAGTCCACTGTGGCAACTTCCACATACTCCAGCCACGGAGCTACTAAGCTCCAAGCCCTAACTTTAACCCAATCAGAGATTACGAAATGATTTCACTTATAAACCAAAAGTGCAAAGACTTCGTCTGTTCTATAAGATCAAATAATCTTGAGATAAGTAGCCCATGGTGCCGATCGTTGATTTTATTGTGTCCTTAGGTCGATACCAGACAATGTGTTGCATGCTTCAAATATCGCATGTACAGTTATGTTTTTACAGCTGTAAATTTGCGACGTATTGATTGCAGCACGGAGACAATAATTTTGCCCGCCTCTCTGAGCCCGTCGCAGACAATGGGCTACACAAAGAATCCACGCTGCCGCTGAGATGTAATGTAGGGCAGTTCAGCTAATGTCTTGATATCGTCATGAAATAATTTCTGCTCCAATTACTTAACAGCGTAATGTTTCAATCTCGCGTTTAGCCTCTCGTTGGATAAAGAGAACATTCAAATTCATCCCTCATGTCATTTTCACCATTTCATGCATTATCGTCTGGCAGCTAGAAAGGAGTATGAGACCATGAAATTGACTTGTTCCCATTAGAGTCGTGATAGCCTTCTAGCAATCAATGAATCCACCGCAGACCAGTTGACAATGGCCTGTCGCAAATTAGAATGTCCTTCATTTGGCTTTCCCCGTAAAAAAAAAAAAAAAAAAGTTAAAAGAAAGATTTCTAGGCCAAGGTATATTCATACATTCGACTTTTGCTGGAACTGGTAAGGGCGAATGTTGGAATCGAGAGCAAACCAAATATCGCCCATTCTTCTTCCTTTTTTACATTATTGACATCGTATTGTGTGGTTGCTATTGGTAACAACACATTGAAAGGGGAAGGTACGTCTGATACGAATTCAAAAAATTGTTGTTTTTTAAGACTGGATTTATTACTCCACCTCTAAAGCAGTGATAATAGAATTTCAACTCCATATCTCCATAAGAAAGCAATACTTGATGATAAGTTAGTTTTTGAGGTTATAAGGTTTTAAGGTTATATGTTATGATATATGTATTCATAATTACATATAAATATATACATGAAATATGAGGAAAGGGAAAACGGATGCTATCAATTACTCTATTCAAGGATGTCTTCTCTTTTGTAAGTACAAACATCACATCACCTGCACTCTTTGCTTTGAAGCACGAGATGTAATGTTTACCATAGCCTTATAACTAAATAGTTTGTACGATTGCCCTTTTCTATAGTTAGTGAACCTTTTAATTATTTATGTCTTTCTTCTTGTCTGAAAGTCATTTGAGCAAAGCGCGGAAGAAGCGTCATGGTCTAATTAGCCAACTTGTTCCATCCTATATGTTATGGAGACTAAGACTCGTTACCAAGGACACGGCAATGTTTGATAATAACAAAACGTTTTTAAACAGCAAGACACAACGTATACGTCGTGAAGCGAAGTTGTTACAACGTAGACCCGATTTCAGAAAGTCATGCGGTTATGCAGTGAGATCCCCATGGTAACTTCCTCACACGTTTCCAACATGAAAGGAAATGCGATATATATTACCACACACACACACACACACACACACACACACACACACACACACACACACATACACAAACACGGTGAAAATATCCTCGGCCACTTCGATTCTGCGCTTCATTTGCTACCGATGTAATTTACCCAGAGTCTATCAATTTTTTCTTAATGATAAACTTGGATTGATTAACGAACAATAGGGAAACCAGACCATTATAACATAACCTATTTCTGCAGACATTGTAAGTTATATATTGTTAGCGCCATCCGTGCGGATTGGAAATTTATCAGTACCCGGTAAGTAAGTGCTGGAATTACCAGCCGGGTATAACCTAAACAAGAATACATGCTTTTAACATCACAAAAATACAAGCCAGGGCGGTGTCGAAGAGAAGAACCCCACACGACATGAACATTAAAGGGAAGCCTAACCCAAAGCGCAATGGGGATTGAGCGAAAGCAGCAAAATTAGTCGAACATATCAGTGAAAGTTTGAGAAAAATTGGACAATCGATGCAAAAGTTATGAATTTTTAAAGTGTTGGTGTTGGAACCGCCGGATTAGGAGACTACTAGAGGTTATGACGTATAAAAGGACATTAATATAAAGAAAGCATAAAGAAATTTTTTTTTAAAAATCACTTTTCTGGCATAATGTAAAAGCACTTGACTAACTGCTTTTGGATAGCAGGGGGAATAATTGCTGCTACCCTTAACATATTATGTCAGTATCAAGTTGATTGAATGTGCAATTTTCATGAAAAATGATTTGTGTGTGTGCGTGTGGAATTGTCTTTACATTTTCCTACTAGTATATTGTTGTCCACTCATACGTCATAACCTCTAGTAATCTCCTCATCCAGCGGTTCCAGCACCAAAACTTTAGAAATACATAGCGTTTACATCGATTGTCCGATTTTCTTAAACTTTCACTGATGTGTTCCACTAATCTTGCTGCTTTCACTCAATTCACATTGCTCTTTGGGTTTGGGTTTCCTTTAATTACAACCTCCTCTGCCTCTATACTATGTAGAGATCCTTTGTATCATTATTTCAGTCCTGATCAGCTCTAATTTTGATACATCATAAATGCTTGTCCATTTGTCTTTCTCATAATCATTAAGTAAAAAGCCAGGCAGAACTTGAACATGTCGCAAAAACAATAATAATGATGCCTATGTTATCAAGCATCTCGGAATATCTGATACGAAATGTAACAATCATGCATGGTACATCCCCCTGTAAAACAAATTCTGAGTCTATATTTTCATGATTATGATGATGATTTAGAAAAGGCGTTGTTATATTAAAATTGAACACTATGATTATAGACACCGCGCACCCTAGTCAATAGAATGATTGGTCCCTCTTATCAATCAAAAAACAAACAAAACAAACAAACAAATTCCTGCTTCGGTTCATTTATGATTTCCTGCATCGCTTTCTTTGTTTCATTCTTTCTCAATCAAAATGATGTTCATCGTATCATTTAATTCCTCTTTGGCGTGTGGTCTGGTTTGTTTGTTTGTTTGTTTGTTTGCTTGCTTGCTTGCTTGCTTGCTTGTTTATGTTGAGGAAGAGGAGTGATGTACTTCTTATAATCCGAATACTTGGATGGGAGATAAAATTCTGCCCGTCAATTCCCTTTTGTACTGAAAAAAAAAGAAAGAAATATTATTTTAAGGCATGGTTAACATAGACTTAGTGAAAAATAAGAACAATGCTATGGCTAGCTAGGTCATCGTTGTTTCGCTACAAGAAATGCATTATATTCTTGTACTGGGATATGTCGTTGCAGGGTTTGATCTTCCACCCTTGCACGGCAATATGTTTCACTGTGATGCTGTGTGATGCAAAACAAAACCCAGCAAGTTACATCAATCAGCATTATTTTTCTGATGCTGTAGCATTTGTTGTTATTGTTTGTATGCGTGTGACTGTCCGTCTAGCTGCAGTTTGTTCTGATGCTAACTTTTATCGACATTATATGTGATATCCAGCTCTATTCTGTGAACAACTGTACAATAATCGTTTGTTATTTTGCGGCTGTATTTAAAACCCGCAGTACTGGGACGAGACACTCGCCGCATGGGCGCAAGAATGGACAGACGGCTGTTACTTCGAGCACGGTTTCCCCGACGAGGCGTCGAACCAATTCGTCGGCCAGAACCTCTGGCGGGGCTGGGTGGCGGACGTGCCCGAGCCAAGCGGACCAGTCGGGGCCTGGTGGAATGAATATCAGTGGTACACCTATGAGGATAATTCCTGTGAGGATGGGGCGATATGTTCCCATTACACTCAGGTGAGTGGCTCTCCCTCTCCCTCTCTCTCTCTCTCTCTCTCTCTCTCTCTCTCTATATATATATATATATATATATACACACACACACACATACATACATATATATACATATATATATATATTTGCCTGAAGCCCACAATAGGGAGACAAATGGGGGTTATAATGTGGATATTAAGGAGACAATTTCTCAAAGGAGACAATTTGCTGTCTCCTTAACGATTTTACACCTTGTGCCATCTTGCTGAAAGGATGTTGGCGTCTTTTGCACTCTTTTTCGTTTAGAGGGAACCAACCTAAGTCTGCAATACCACTCGGTCTTGTGTTATGATTTAAAGGTGGAAGACGGGATAGGTTAGTTGTTCTCATCGTGTATATCTGTAGGGGTTATAAAGCGACATAAAGGAGACTTTTAGTTTTTGGCCTATTGTGGGAAGAGTTGTCTTTATATCTTCATTACAAAGGTGGCAGCAACAAATATATCTTTTCTATACATTCTGGTACTGGTATCATCAAATATACTTCCGAGTTGTTCATTAAACATGCACTTAATTGAAAAACGGCCCCCGGAATTGCACGTTTTGACCCTTACGCACTGTTCGCTTTCGATCGGCTTTTCGTCCGCTTGCGCGCTACGTACGCCTCCCCCGCGCGCGCCGTTGCATGATAATAGGGAGCTTTAGATTTTGACGCGCGGACGTTTGAGCCGACGCTTGCGCTGGACGTTCTCCTCTCCCTGCGTCGTGTGGAAAAGTAGCTTTAGATTACGCTGGGACGCAACATATAAAAAATAAAATCGCGCCCCCATATGATCAGTGCATGAAGAAGCTCTCTACGTCGCAAACTGTGCGGACGTGAAAATAGCCCAGTACGCGTAGTAAACAACTCAGGCGACGCAAGCTAAAAATAGATTGACTTTACGCGCGCTACTGTGCAAGCTCAGATCATGTTTTTTTCCTTTGAACGTCCGCGCGTCTAAAATCTAAAGCTCCCTAATGTCGCGGCAGTACCAAAACACTTGCACCCAGAACGTGTGAAGAAGAAAAGAAAGAAAGAAAGAAAACACCTAAAATATAGACAGTTACTAACGTTATTCTGTACATTGTACCAACGGCGTAAATCTGTACTGACGAGTGAGGGGGGGGGGGGAAGAGGGGAGAGAGAAAGAGAGAGAGAGAGAGAAGCTTGGTGCCCCCCCCCCCTCCCATACACACACACTTTACAGGGATTGAATGTCCCACTCTTTTGTATGAAATAAAAAGTGGGAGGAAAGTGGCAGCAAAAATATGAATACTTTTGTTGTTGTTGTTGTTGGGTTTTTTTTTTTTTTTTTTTGCTTGTCAGATGACTTTCGGCGGAAAATCAGACCTTAAAAGTATGAAGACCTTTTCTGTGTTTGTAATATCTGTGCGAGGAAGAGGAGCGACCAAGCGGGAGGAGGGTGTGGGAGGGGGGTATCCCACAAGAGGAAGATTTTGCATTTTCAGACCCGAATTCCAGCGATATGGTGCACACTTTTGGTGAAATTGTGCATTTTTCTGTCAAAAAAATACAAATAAGAAAAGAAAATGAATATAATTGAATGACTAAATCGGGGTATTTCAGCTCTTGCTCCGCCTGTGCGACATAACTGTGAAGGCCTATCACCGGCGTAGCCGGGGGATGCGAGGGAGCGAAGCGAGCGAGGGGGGAGGGTGTAGGGAGGCCTTCCGCTTCCCACGGTGAGAACTTTTTGCATTTTCAATCTGTAAATGGTGCAATTTGATGCAATTTTTGCGTGTTTTATCGATTTGAAACAGTCCCACATCATTAAGGTAGCACTTAATTGTGATATAGATTATCATTGAAAGTTTTTGCCTATAAAATATTATGATTTATAAACATCTTGTACTAATTATTACACTGAATATCATGAACACGACCGAGCCCGAGCGAGCGAAGGGAGCGAGGGGGGGGGGGGGGGGGAGGGGTCCCCTCCCACGATGAGAACTTTTTGCATTATGATGTTGTGCATGGTGCAATTTGAGGCATTTTTGTTTAAGGTACTCTCTAAAAAATTTCGAGTGAATAATTCACTCCTCGGAAGGAGTGAATAAAATTTCACTCAATTAAGAGTGACTTTCACTCGTTGTCGAGTGAATTTCACTCTTGTAACGAGTGAAATTTGTGTGAAACCCATTCGCCGAGTGAATTCCGAGTGAAAATTAAGCCGAGTGAATTCTGAGTGAATACATAATCAAACGCATTTGGCTAGGCCAACAGAAATTGAGAATTCCCCTGTCATGTGTTTACTCTAAGCCAATCACCAGCCGCAATTTCCCCTGGCTTGGGCGCGGGCAGGTTTGCCTGAAGAGCGACGCGTCGCCTAGCTGTGCGTGGACTGTGACCCTGTGTGCAATTGCGTGCTGTACGCTAGCTGTGCGTGTATTATGCATAGGATCACAGATTTACGTGCGTGTACACTGTAAGTGCAATCGTGAGAATCTGAGCCTGGATGTCGTGATGGACGGGAGAAAATTTCTGTCTTCAAATTGAGTGGGGCGGAGATATCATTCACATTTTGAAGGTAAGCAAACCATAGATCGATCTAATTATACCTCTCCGTAAACGACCATTTATGTAAGTTACCTTTAGGGTTCTATACGAATAACCCCGGGCCCGTACTGGCGCTCCTTCGAACAATTAATGTACGGTACAATGGTTTGTACACAGTTAGCTATATGGGGCTGGTCATATTTAGAACACTTTACGAACAGCTAGAATCCGAGGCCGAAACTCAGCTGATGGTACACGCTAGGTGTTGGGATCTAATAATACGTTGAGTCTTTAGACAACACTTTAATTGTACACGTTGGGATCTAGGGCTTGAACTATTCACAAAAAAAAAAAAAAAGAGTGATGAATGAAACGTTGGTCGTTGGTCATTGAATTGACATTCGTAAGCATATCATCACACAGAGATTACTGTGGTCGAGTGTAGAGATCGAACTTATACTATAGGGTCCTAACTGTTACTGAGCTGTGCTAATTAAAGCAATACATTAGAAGCGCCTAGCGCCAGACACGTACTCTACATTGCTATTGTTGAGTTGACAGCCGAATCACTGACACTGGTCTGTGTTGCCAGACGAGATGGTGATCTCGATCAGTACGGTAATAAAGAATGGTGAAATTTGGTGATTTTTATGATTATTGTTCATTATATACACTGTATGTAGTAAAAAGGACTTTTATTTGCCGCTACATTTGAGCATCCAAACAGCTGGAAGAATACCACGTACACTAGCTCCCACGTCATGTGTCGTGATACTGTACTAGGTAAGAAGTATGATGCGTGTACTGTTCGTGTTAAGTGTTGGTCCACTGTGACATCGCACTTCTATCTGAAGATCAGCGTGCTCACACATCATGGAGATCGATCCCCTTGTAGCAGACGATGACTGGTACTATTTTCAACATTGTTTTTTATGAAAGTTACAGGTGACCTTAGGTATTGAAATTTGGCAGAGATCATCTTTGGGTCTTTAATTCTAACATTATATGCTGATGTAGCTAAAAAAAAGTAATAGGCCTACTAGCTTTTGTATTGGTGCTCACTTAGTATTTGTGTGGACAAAACAACTGCATGGTCTTGTGGAAATGAGTTCTATATCCATTTCTGAACCTTGTGTTTTCATACTTTCCTCCAGATAAGGACGTAGACATGACAGCTCTTCGGGAGTGATGGTGATTTAAAGGAACTCGGTGTAGGGGTCATCATTTGGAGAACAAAGACAGATATTGATAGCTGTACAGTCTCTGTCACACGAAGAGGGTGCAGATCACCAGATTGCAAAGTACGGTACCAGATGTGGTCATACAACGACTAGCCATTGAATTCAGGGTTGACGAATGCTGGAAACACCGGGCCAACATCAGCGAAGGAGCCTCTGAGATATGGACTTCCATTGCATTAACCCTGCTGTAAGCTATTCTGTTGTTTTCCACAATGATTAATGAAGGGAGACTAGTTTGAAATTGATTTATATTTATTTTACATTCTAGAGTCTTAGTAATTACATAAGAGGCTACATTAAGAGACTGAATGCTTGGTTGGTTTTATTTTGTTTGAAGAAATGATTTTCAAGATACTTCATGGAGCAGTTTTGGAGCTGTCCTTCCCTCTGACAATGAATGTCTTGCAGGTTAGTACTTGTATTTAAGAAAAATGTGTACCGTGTACTTGCCGTATCGACAGAAGTGAAAACCATGTTATGGTCAGTCTTGAGTTGTGTATTTGAAAGTAGAGCTGTTGCTTATGTCAAATATGTATGTTAAATGATTTTGCTCTTCAAGTTTATAATGTAAACTGGAGGAACCTACTATCCTCATGCCATTTGTATTACCTGGTATTCATAAAACCATTAAATTTTACTTATTTGCCCAGGAATTCAACACACACATCACTTCAAGGGGGAAGAGATACTTCAAAAGCTGAAGGAAGGAGTTCTGACTGTTCTGAGGAGACATCTGCACATCAAGTTCATTGCAGCATATTTGTTGTTGAAAATGGAAGCAGAAAACTGTACAGCGTAAGTTCAATTATGTAGAATATTATTATTATTCATATATCATTATTATAATTTGAAAATTGGTCTGGAATACCAGTTTCCCATTGTCATGTCTTGTACTACAATGTACATTTCCATCCAATATATAACCATGTAATTTGCCTGTTCATTTGGTTTTGTTTGTTTTTTTTTTTTGGTCTTCTCAAGTATAGAGAAAAGCAGACTAAAATTTGCCCCCCCCCCCCCCAAAAAAAAAAAAAAAGGAAAGAAAGTAGAATGGACTGGTAAGTGTAACATTGTTAATGAAGTGATGGTTATAGATTTAAAAATAAAGACTGGTATACTTGTATAAAACATGTAAACAGAGTGTACGTACAAGACTCCACGCTGACTTATTTTCGTGGTAGCCCCATCGGGCCACATGTATATTGATTTGATAATAGTCCCAATACTTATGATTTAATCATCACAATGATTAATAAAAAAAGTGGGAGTTGATGTGCCATGAAGTTCAATGGATAATCACATCTTGTATAAATTTTTCTACTAACTGTGCACATTCACACTTAACCTATCTGCATGAAATGTTCATATGTATTAACTGATATCTGGCTCAAGTAGCAATAAATAAATGTACAAATAATGTAGAATATGATTAACATTTTTCTTGCTTTCTTTTTAAATTCAGATACCAAGTAGTGAGCAAAGGATGTTGTGGCCAAGGCAGTTGCGATGCAGTACCCCACTTTGTGAGACACCACACAAGATGCAAAAGGACATGTAAGTTTATACTCGTAAGTTTATGTGATCTACAACTTTTTTTAGCCCTCTTTAGCAGAAAGATTAAGTGACATACATGGTATCTTATTCATCTAGCTTGCAAAAACTTCAACATTTTCAACTTTTCTCAAGAGCTAGTGGACAGAATTAAGCAACCAAACGAGGAGTTGATCATCCTTGTTTAGTTAGGGGGCAAGGACCCAAAGTTTTTCAGATTATGGGCATGACCTCCCCCCCCCCCCCCCAAAAAAAAAAAAAAAAAAAAATGGCCTTTACAGGGAAATTGCATCTATTTCTTAATAAACTCATTGTGCAAATATACAGGCAATGTGGGGATTGTGATGTACCTTCTCATAGATGTCTAATAAAGTTGTGTGCAGATTGGCCTGATTCCATGACTTGGGTTCGATGAACGTTAACTTCAACGTAACGTAATGTAACTTAAGTTCCACATGCCAGTTGCGCCGTTCATTTATAATAAACCTATTCTGGTTTTCTTCCATAAGAATGCCACTACATGTATTTCTACTGCTATCAGATCTTCATCAGTTATAGTCAACTCTGTGCCAAAGTCAAATTTGTTGAGACTCAAGAAAAAGCTTTGACTTACAATGCATTTTTATATTTCAGGAGTATACCTGTATGGCAAGGATCATGGATTCATTGAGTATCATTTGAAGACCTTGAGGAGCTATGACACCACACATCACCTCAGGCAGAGAGAGAGAGAGAGTAGTTGCAGCTCTCACCAAGCCCATTGACCGAGCACCATTCCAACGTTAGATTAGAAGCCCAGTGAGAAGAGACAGCTACCATCGGTGTGTAGGTCTAAATACCCTTGCTTTTTCCTCTTTTGAGATACAGCATATGCTCCTCTGACGTTGGAACTTACATTCTTGTTGAAGAGTCAGCCTCATCAGGCTCAGCGGTAGTTTAGCATGAAGCTGTTACCAGGATGTACTGCAGCACTTCAACATTAAAAGTAGAACTGGGCTTGCCGACGAAAAGAGTTTGTTGCATAGAATGTGTGATTGTTAATGTTTTAAATTGTGTATTGTTGTATATACTAGTAACTGAAAATAGTTTTGACTTATATAGTAGTAAAAAAATATCCTCTTCATGGCCACATGTTAATCAATACATTCATCTGTGAGGTGTTCCAAGCATATCAAAGAATGTTTGGCCACACACAGCTTGGCATTCCGCATGATACGAATCTTGCTGCGCTCATGATTAAGCACCCCCTTCTCTCCAGGCAATTCTGACTTGCTTTAATAAAACCTTTTTATGGTCTGATATTCAAGAGAGAAAACTGTTGACAGACACTCGCATGTAATTTTTTTTCTTTCCCTCATTTTTTTTTTTTATTTATTTATTTATTTTTTTTTTTGGGGGGGGGAATGCTACAAATAGCAGCTAAATAGTAGAATCTTCCAATGGTCATCCATGCTCTTGGGATGAAGATCATGTCTCCATGTTGTGATTAAGTTACCACATACGTTTGTCACCCCTTTGATTAGCATTGATGCAGTACAATATGCATGTGCTCGAATTTATTGCATCCATCTTCTTTGGAGTAGGGGGAAAAATCTTTTAAAAAAATGAAACAAAATTGATGGGAATCATTGATCCCTAGGGTTACGGGACCCAGAGTTATTTTGTACATTTTCACCTTTATGTAATTGATGTACTGTACTTTGAAAAACTTGTGGGTAGAAGCTCAATTGGTTCAACTTCTTTTTCCACGAAACATCTGCAGCCCATCATTGATAAATCCACGGCATTAGAGTAGATGGAGTTAAATAGATTAGTTCACTAATGTGCCAAGTCAAACTTATGGATAATTCTTCCCTTGATCTCGTAACAAATTATTAAGATAACCTGCAATTGACAATCATATTTTATAGAGTGTTAGCAGTGATGTCACAATTGCCCACCATAAGGCTGCGTTCACATAGAAGTATACTATTTGGGTATTTGGGGCTCGTTTTCAAGGCACGCGAATAGCTTGAATCGAACAATAGGATTTCCTAACACCGGTTCACATAAGAGGGCACTATTTGAATGTACCGAATAGCATAGAATAGTATAGCAAAGTGGGAAATGAGCTTGTTCGATTTTCTTGCAGCGTATACCGTCTCTCGTTTATGAAATAAGGACAATTTTGGTCTGGATTTGCCCTTTAGCAAAAATAAGCATGTAGACTGACATTCTGATGCAGTTTAGAAATTGTTAATAAGATTTGCTGGGATGTAGGAGGAAGAAATCCTCACTGCATGGGATGGCGAGTTGACGGTGCGGGTGATGGTGTACTGGGTGCCCGAATAGCGAATAGCGAATACCGTATACTTCTATGTGAACGCAGCCTAGTGAAGTCAATTGCCTAAACCGACTAGAAATCAAGACTGCATACAAAAGCTGCAGCAATATTTACTTCAGGGAAACCTAAGGCAAAAGAACACCTTTGTTAGAGAGGCATGCATGAATGAATATTGATCGCCTTTGCTATGGAAGCCACCATTATGGTGGCCAACATGACGTCACATGAAATCACTCTATAAGAAATTCAGTTTGCATGCATTAGTTGTTGCTACATCTGGCAAAACTCGGAAGGATTACAAGTGTTCAATATTGTACAATGATGCCTTATTTAGGTGAAGAAGATCAATGATATGATACATGTTGTGTCAACTGTATTGATTGCAATTCTGTTTCCATAAATAGTAGGCCCGGTTGAGGGGGGGGGGGGGCTACGAGCCCTCCTTCCCTTTGACATTCCATGCCAAATTTCATGAAGGCATGATTATTTTGGGGGTTATTGATTGTAATCAATAACATGAATATTTTCATGCTGGACGTGTTGCTGACAAATTTCATTGAAAAGGCAATGAAAAACAAAAAGTAAGAAACAAAGAAATACATGAGTAAATAGAAAAAAAAAATAAATACTTCAGAATTTTTTGATGGCACAGTTTTTTCTCTTTCATTTGCTATGGACACTAGAAAGAATATTTACACAAAAAACAAAAAATGTGCCTTTTTGGAACTTTATTTATGGCAAATGGTCTGATTTCATGCTCAAATTAGCATAATTTAGCCAAGGTACTTTTTTTTTGTTGTTGTTGAAAATCAACATTACCGTTTTATAGATTATGTCACAGGCAATTTGTGTGTGGATTTTGTAATGATCGCACGGTTGATGGCCGAGGTCTGGGGGGTTCCAGGGAGGCCCCCCTCTGGCTCTATCATCTACATAAATACCCCACCTAAAGCCTACTTAAAGTCAAGACCATGCTTCTCTGATCGAGTATGTTTAGGTATTTATACAATGTACTTGTAGAGCATCACTGTGTTACATGACAGAGGATCCAAACTTGATTAGCCATGCAGTATTGAAAATTTTTGTATTTTTGTCAATTTTTCGAAGCAATCACAATCCCTACTACATGTGTAATTGTTTTTGTATTATAATATAGATAATGGTGACTATACTTTGTAAGTCTTTTGTAGCTTATCATTGAACATGCAATAATTATATTCACTTGTAGTCGAAAATTAAACATGTTCAGGAAGGGTACTTGTAAATTTTTTCACTTTTGCACAAACTTCATGAATTTGGCATATTTTCAGGGAAATGTGTGATGTTAATATTTGAAGAGTTTGTTCGCAAAAACCGATATGTCCATTTTTAAAGATTTTGAAGTACGGTCTCTGTCATAAAGTACAAAATAGTACCTTTTAAATTATATATTGGTCACTACATATAAAGGTACATTTTTGAAGTTATGATCAAAAGAAGCAAACATTTTCTTATTATTCTCTTTATTTTTCTTGACCTTTAATCGCAAATATCTCCATTTGGCACATATGGACTTAGCAGTTTTTGCAAACAAACTCTCCATTTGTAGAGCTTTGGGAATGACAGCTAGAATAGCATATTTACAGGGACCTTGTGATGATTATGGTGACAGTTGTTCTTAAATGATAAAAATATGTATAATTATTGTTGGCCACATAATTCATGGAAAACCAGATACTCAGCACATGAAGACTGTTTGTAATGGTGTACTGCTCTGCAGTTGAAGTTTAGATATTTCAAGAGGAATATTCCTTTTTTTCTTAAATTTCAGGTGATCCAGTGGACATCACACATATATTAAAGAGATTCAGCTCATTAAAAAAAAAAAAAAAAAAAAAAAAAAAAAACATAACATGCGTAGCATTAGTACATTATCTTCTTATATCCCCCTCAATGCTACTTAAAGAAAGAATAAATTGATAAGAAAGAATGAAACAACAGCCATTTGGATTACTAGCTTATATTTATTCAGTTTCATGTATTGATCCAGCTCGGGTAAGAATTACTTTCAAAACTGGAACACAAAGTTGGCAATGCACTGGGCTACCAGTGGTGGATCGTTGGCTTCTAAATACATGCATTAATATTAACAAATATCTGTATTATGAACGTTGCTTGCTGTTTTTGTTTGTATTAGTTTGATTGGTATTTATTATTCCAAAAATGGCTCCAGACCACCTAGATTATTCCCAAATTCATCACTATATTGTCACTTTTCTTCCAGGGTTGAATAAGTAGTGCACTGAATGCTGTGATCAATGGTGATAGAGATGTGTGCTCATGTAGAGTGTAATTCCGTTTGGAATTGAAAAAAGATTGAAAAAGGATTGAAAAAAAGAGTGAAAAAGGAGTGAAAAACCTCCGGAGTTAAAGGAGAGTGAATACAATAGGAGTGAATTGAGAGTGAGAAAGGAGTGAAAAACGACTGACAAAAGAGTGAAATACCTCAGGAGTGAATTTAGAGTGAGAAAGGAGTGAACATCCCAGCAAAAACATTTCCGTCTTTTTTCACTCTCTTTTGGAGTGAAATTTCTGTTCACTCGAAATTCACTCCACTTCTAGTGATCCTTGACGTCACTACCAAGGGGAGTGAAAATCGAGTGAAAATTCACTCTTTCTTTTTTAGAGAGTATATCAGTACATTTTGATGTAGATTATCATTGAACAACTTTAACTATAAAATTGTATCATTTGAATAAACTTCTTGTACATTTGTATTAATCATCACCGTGGGAGGGGCTATCTCCCCTTCCATGGTGAGAACTTTTTGCATTTTGATTTCGAACATGGTGCAATTTGATGCATGTTTTTGCGTGTTTTATCGACTTCAAATAGTCCCAATTGTTTAAGGTGGCAATGAATTTTGATGTAGTATTATTGAACAATTTACCTTTAATAGCATCATTTAAATAAACTTCTTGTATTAATTCTTCAACTGAATATCATGAACGCAACCGAGCCCGAGCGAGCGGAAGCGAGCGAAGGTGGGTGGGGGTGGGGGTGGGGAGGGCGTTACACTGAATATCATGAACACGAGCGAGCGGAGGGAGCGAGGGGGCGGGGGCGGTGGTGGGTGGGAGGGAGAGGGGTGTCCTCCTCCCACGGTGAAAACTTTTTGCATTTTAATGTTGTAAGTTGTGCAATTTTATGCATATTTGCGTGTTTTATCGACTTGAAATTGCTATAAAGTACAGCATGTTACGTGCACGAAGAACGCACGAAGGAAATGCGAACAACCCAAATTTTTCAATAATCATGGGAGAATTTAATGTACCCAAGGGTTGGTGGGAGCTGTCTTGAGTTTTTTTTTTCTTTCATGAAATTTTCCTTTCTTTTTCTCTCATTTCTCTATTGTGTGCTGGCCTAGAGTTTTTTCATGGGACCTATCTCCACTAGTAAACCATTTGATTTTTTTTTTTGGGCAGTTTCTTCAACACATAATCTCTAGTTTCAGATGTAGTTTTGGCATACTTTAGATTCTGCGATTTTTTGTACATCAAACATTTCTTTCTCTTTGGTGGTCTTTAATTTCTTTTTTACTATATAGTTGTTAATAGTTGTTCAGATATATGCTACAATTCTGATTTGTAGAAAAAGTAGGTCATCCAAACAAGCGCTAAACGTGCGTGAGAATGCCTCAGAAAGTACGCGAACAGTTTGCGGTTTGAAGTAAAAACGACATTCGCGAACGATTAACGACGCTTCCGAACCTTCACGCTCGTTTGGCGATCTACGGAAGCTTATAAGCGCCAACCAGATGATGAGATAAGAAGACGAGAAGACAAGTTAAATACCGAGAAGCCGAGTTATTGGAACTCGGCAAGTCGACTTGTTTGGATCAAGAAGACAAGAAGCCGAGTTGTTGAGTCGATTTGTTTGGGACGAATAGACAAGATGATGAGCTGTCGAAACTCGGCAAGTCGACTTGCTTTGGACAAAAATACAAGATGACGGGTTGTTGGAACTCGGCAAGTCGACTTGTTTGGGTCAAGAAGACAAGCAGCCGAGTTGTTGGAACTCGGCAAGTTGACTTGTTTGGGACAAGATTTCAAGATAACAAGTTGTTTGGGATAAGAGGCCGAGTTGAAAAAGATAACGAGTTGTTGAAACTCGGAATTTGACTTTTGGGGGATAAGAAGACAAGATGATGAACTGTTGGAACTCTCCAAGTCGACATGTTTAGGACAAGAAAACAAGATGACAAGTTGTTTGGACAAGGGGACAAGGAGCCGTGTTGTTGAAACTCTTCAAGTTAATATACATATTTCTTTGCGACATTTGCAACCTCATTGCGTCGTGGATTTGCATACTGAGTTTCTCTTCCACACGACAGCAATATCTGGGAAAATTGACATTCTTCCTGATTTTTAAGCTATTTGCCATATTCCACGAATTGTTAACATGGAAAGAATAGTACTGGAATACGTATTTGACAGACGGAAGGCAGCAACTTGCTCTTTAAAACATCTGAAACTATCTGAAATTATATTAAACTATAGGAATTAATTGCGACAGTAAATAAGCCTCTTCATTTGACATTTTGAAATTTTGTGGAAAAACTGAAAATAAATTATGCAACTAATTGGGATTAAAACCAAATCAAAGACATGGACTATTGAGCCATTCACTCTGGAAATTTAAAATAGAATCATTAAATAAGCGTTGACAATTGACACAAGTATTATCATAAGCATTTCTCAACAAAATGTGATATCAACACATAGCATTGATTTACCAAGGGCGGAATGGGGAGAGGGCATAGATTTTATCTACGGCCACTAGCACTAACTTTTTTGACAAGCTGCAAGAACTAGAAAAAAAAAAGATACAAGAGTCAAGCTTATAGATCGATTTACGGAGGTGGGGGGGGGGGGAGAAGGCAGCTCAGTTCATAAACCTGTCATTTATGTATATTATGGTCGTTCCTTTACTTCTACAGCAATATCATATTTCGCAAACATATTGTTCCCATCTCCCAGAGCACCCCTCCCCACCAAGCAGGGGCGTAGATAGCAGGGGGGGGGGGGGTGGTATGCACAATCATTCCCCGCAGGTTTCAGAGATAGTAAAATATATGTGTTCCTAATAAATCGCCTGATTTTTCCTCGTGAAGGGTGGGGGCAGTTGGCAATGAAAATATTGGGGGGGGGGGGAAATATTGTCCCCGGCCCCCATAATCAGGTCGCTTAATGTCAAAATTTGGGCTTACCGTTACAGGGCGGATACAATCACCAAATTTGGAGAGGTGATCCCCTAGGACCTACTCATTGATATTAGAGCAGGAGCCCTCTGGATTTTTTTTTTTTTTGATTTTTAGGGTGAAAATGCTGAATTTCAATATTTCTCAATTTATGATAGATACATACCGTATTTGCGTAATATATAGGGGAATATGGTGACATATAGGTTCAGATCTGTTGTGAATTGATTTATGTTTTCATGGATTGAAAATATTTAACGTAAACTTGAAACCATGATCAACATCATACCATATGAAACATGGAGTTGGTGGAATTAATTACCGATCAAATATGATATACATATATTACATACCAATCAAATATATGTATACAGTTTAAAAAGAAAATAGTTTCTGACATAAACGGTTTTCCTATACTCAATAGTGGATCCAGGTGGGGGCGCAACGGCCCCTCTTCTTTGTTGAAATAAAATAAATGAATAGAAAAAAAAAAACATAGAGGGGGAGCACGTACCCCCCCCCCCCTTTTTTTTTTGTAAAGGCGCCCCTCCCCCTCGTGGAATTCCTGCATCTGTCCCTGCTTCTCCCATAATCTGACACTTATTTTACACTGAAATTATTGTGCAGTAAGATTTTGAACTGTTTTCAGGTACAGTGCACCCTTGTAATAACGAACGTGGTAATAATTTTCGTCATTATAAACGTTTTCGTTTAAAGTTAAAAACCAGGTCCCAAAGCTATCATATATCCTTCTATTAATACTTTACTGTTCGGTTGTAACGAAATTTCGATATTACGGGAAGAAAACTGCTGGTCCCGACGACGTTTGTTATAATGGGGGTGCATTGTACTGCAGTCTTTTGGAAAACATTATTTTGACTCCCATCATTATTTTGACTCCCATCGTAAATCTAGCAAGGTCTAAATTGCATGAAATTGAATGGTCATCGATTAACTAATTACTTAAACCACGAACAACTTCCTGTTGTGCTACGGAAGGTCATGCTGAGATAAGTTATTCATCTAGAAACAGCCAAAGATAGACATCTTAGAAACCACTGGTGAGGATGTTTGACTACATTCAGCTACTGCATTATTCTTCTTGTGCCACCGAAACGTGTCTCAGCAACCGAAAACTTCCCTTCTGAGATTATGGGTGAACTTTATCTTTTACCAGGAATTTCACTGAATCAGATAATCATACCAAATGAGGACAGAAAAATATACACGATGTCTTGTCATAGTTGTGTTGGCCATAATCTATATTTGTGTTTACAGATGTTTGAAGTTTTGTGGGATGAGGGAGGTTTGTTTTGCAGAATGTTTCATCAGACGAAAGAAACTAGCTGACTGGCATAGTCGCTTTGTCCTTTTTCCCCCCAGAGGATTACCTTTATCATGTACATGTGTTTTCTGCTGTAACAGCCCAAGGCATTATAAATGTACATACCTAGAGATCAATTTTCACCAGAAAATGTCTTTGCTGCCAAATACATGACAATATTACTCCAATCCACCTTAAGTGAAATGATTGAATGGAATTCAAAGGTTTATACGATGATTGGATTAAATTCCAATACTTTTGCTTTTCAGAATGTAATCCATGCATGGTAATAAAGTGGGATCGTTGCGTGATTTGCCAGCAAGACACCGATGAACCCTTGAAGTGTCCCTTAAAGAGTTCAAGGGCAAGTGGTGACAAGACAGATCCCTACAAGTCTTTCCTGTCGAATGTCGAACAGTTCCGAGTCATTAATGCTGTTCCAGTTTAACTCTGTTTTGGAACGAAGAAAGTGTTGAAAGCTTTGTTACAACTAAACTCTGCTCAATGGCACAGAGCTTACCATTTGCAATTCAATAAATCTAAAGTGGAGAAGCCAAAGAAAAGAGAGTTCACACCCAAAATAAAGACCAAAAAAGGCTCACCAAGCGCAGAGATGTTCAAAAATGTTTCTTCTGTGAGAAAGGAGCAGAGGGTGGAGGATGTCCTCCATGAAGTGTCAACATCCGACGCTGATAAAAATATCATTGACATGATCACAGAGCTCAATGACACCTTACTAATGGCCAGAATAGTCGTAGGAGATGTCATTACAATGGAAGCAAAATATCATTTGACCTGTCTCCTCAAGCTTAGAAATCAATATCGCAGTCACACTCGCAAGACAGGCCAGTCGCCAGAAACATATACAGTGAAACCCCGTTATAACGAGGTCCGTGGGACCGCCGAATTGTAACTGGTTCCTCGTTATCAACGTACGCACTAAAAACAAAGAAAAACATAAGCGTGGAGTCGCATACCAAGGAATCAAACTTATGAGCAGTCTTTGTATTGTTATTACACAAGTAAATGTATCATTATTATTGAGAAAGAATAAAAAGGAATCATTTGTGAGTTGATACCGTAGCCAAAAGAATAAAAAAGAAGGGGTTGAAAACGTGTTCTTTGTTTTTCTTCCGAAAAATCTCTTCGCGTGTGTTGTGCATGCGTTCTTGAAAAGTGCACGGCAGGGTTGAATTCGTAATCCTTTCTACACCTATCTCTTCCTCGTGTTTTGAACCATTCTGAAAGAATAAAAATATCATTTGTGAAACACAGTATAAAATTTTAATAAGCAAAGTCATATTGTATTAAAAACGTTTGTTACTTTTTTTTCTGAACATGGGTGCAAGCAGAGTAACATGCATTATTCAAAATCATTTTACGCTGTGTGCGCCCAGCGGGATCGCGATGATTACATTAATTATTTATGCTGTACTTAGTATTCCATGTCTGCACTTTGCGTTATTACATTACACAAGTAAATGTATCATTATTATTGAGAAAGAATAAGAAGGAATCATTTGTGAGTTGATACCAAAAGAATAAAAAAGAAGGGGTTGAAAACGCGTTCTTTGTTTTTCTTCCGAAAAATCTCTTCGCGTGTGTTGTGTATGCGTTCTTGAAAAGTGCACGGCAGGGTTGAACTCGTAATCCTTTCTACACTGACACCTATCTCTTCCTCTTGTTTTGAACCATTCTGAAAGAATAGAAATATCGTTTGTGAAACATAGTATAAAATTTTAACAAACAAAATCATTATTGTATTAAAAACGTTTGTTACTTTTTTTCTGAACATGGGTGCAAGCAGAGTAACATGCATTATTCACAGTCATTTTACGCTGTGTGCGCCCAGCGGGATCGCGATGATTACATTAAATATTTATGCTGTATTCCATGTCTGCATCAGCAGGGGTTGAAAATGCGTTTTGTATTTTTCTCCCCAAAATCTATTCGCATTTTATACATGCGTTCTGGAAAGGTAGACGACATGGTTGAATTCGTGATCCTTTTTACGCCTATCTCTTCCTCATTATAACGGACCATTCTGAAAGAATGAAATTATTCATTTGTAAAGATACAGTGTGAAATAATAATGGACATCACGATGATTTCATAAATTATTTCGGCTGTAATCTTTTACGTATAGTGTACACATCAATGTTTCCTAACCAGCAAAACAACTGGAAGTCGGAACTAATATGGAAAGGATTATGATAAGCTGCACATGCATTCCAAAAATATATTTCTCAATGTTCTGTCACCAGTTTGTTTTACTGGATGAAACATTTTTGAATGAGTTTTTTTTTTTTTGGTCACATATTATAAGGCTCAAGAAAGGGACACAGAGCGGGAGGGTTTAGGAGAGGTACGATCCCCTCGTAAGCACAAGAGATTTTACATTGCATGCATTCTGGTGCATACTTTGGAAAAGATATTTAGACAAACGCAAGAAAATTTTCCTCATTTCGGGAATTATTTGGCGACAAAATGACATGTTTACCCCCACCCCCCCCCCCCCCCCCCCCCCGTCGTCCAGAATCTACGTCCCTGCATACGAACTGGGCTTTTGCGTTCTTAGAATACAGATACAAATGAAAAAAATTTTGATGGCAAATTTGGAAAGCTGTCAACCCCCAGAATGTACTATAAGGTTTTTAATGGGAAACAAAGTGGGGAAAAGATGGATTCAAAGAAGATATCCCCTCCCACCGCGATGGATCTGTCGTGTTCTCTCTTGTAACTGAAGTGAGAGACCTGGTGCACTCTTAAGATAAAACTTTTGGGAATCTTGTAATCTAAAAAGAAAAAAAGAAAAGGACCGAAAGGGGAGGGGGTATCCCCCTCCCACGCGAGATATTTTTTTTTCGCATTTTCAGAATTGAAATTCTGCAATGTGTTGCACACTTTGGATAAGATGTTTGGACAGTTTTCTATCCAAAAACGCAAGAAAAGTTTCCTCATTTCGGGAATCATTGGGGATCAAAATTATATGTTTGGTAAAACACCCAAACACTCCCATAGGGGCGGGGCAAATGCCCCTTTGCCTCCCCCCAGATAGATTCGACGCCCCTGCATCCCTTAGTATACCCATAGATGTATCCTGACTGAGTCAGCAGAGTCATCATCGTTTCTCAGGAATGATTCAGGAATTAATGGAGAGGGTTCAATTATGGCGGTATAGTTTTTGTTATTGTTTGTTTGTTTGTTTTTCGTACATATTTTGCAGATGGTCCCGAGTTGCTCGCGTCATAGCACGTTTACATGTAGGTCTATATCTATTGACGTTGTTAACGTCTGGGCCATTCCTTACAGTGTATGTCGATTATTACTTTCTTCAGCGCTTGAGAAAAATATGTATTTACACAACATCCTACAAGATAAAATACTGTTCAGTTCTGTTACCTGTATTTCGGGGGGGGGGGGGGGAGGGATTCATACCCCCATCCCCTAGTATTTACGCCCATGCCTTGTACTCGTGGTAGGGTCATTGTCATGCTACTTAAATTCTGCAACATTGAATCGTGATATTTTGCAAATTGTATAAGCTTGCGTACTGATCATGGAAGATAGTAAAAAAAAACACTACAAATACAAATGTGCGAGCTTTTTTTTCTTACGATTGACACCCATGACACTATGTGACCGTGCACCACAAAACGAACAAAAAGTCGTACAAACTGATTTTGTGTGAGGACTGAAAATAAGTGAAATGGGCCAACTTAACCGATCTTGAGTTTTTCATATTTTCTGACAGAGCAAGTCTTCTTCTACATTATGCTAAAATTTGGGATCATAAAACGGGTAGAAAAGTGTGTTTTTTAGCAGTTTATCTTGAACATGTTTTGGTAGAATAGTGTTATCAGGTGTGTTTTTAGAGTCCCTTTTTCATTTCTTAAGAACCTTGTGTGTACTCTTCACTTTCAACTCTGATAACTTTTTAAAGGATGATGCTACTGCTTTGAAAGTTAGCATCAATTATGAACAAAATATGTTGATAAGGCACGCTCAATTTCAGTTTAATCTGATAATCTCTTCATTATTGTTACTTTTGTGGTTCACATCCTGTTTTTTGTCCCATTCATTGCACAGCCAGCGCGGCTTGGTAAAGATTTAGTTAGCGCTTGAATAGACACTGCACTTCAGAGCCTCTTTTCTCAGTTCACACTTTTCCTGAGTGTGTGTTTTCATTTCAATATTCAGATAAAAATATGTTAGGAGAGTCCATTTGATTTGAGTTATACATCATTTTAAAACTTAAAGTCTGCTATTTTAGACTATGCTCTTAACTAACATTTCATGTCTGGCGACTTTCTGTGCGTTTTGTGATGCAGGATCACCTATAGTCTGTGGCAACATCTGACAGATTTTAGGATTTGTTAGGATTTAGCCCCCCCCCCCCCCCCCCAAAAAAAAAAAAGCCCAAGCTATTTTGACCCTTCCCAAGCACGGGGGGGGGGGGGGGGGGCTAACTTTTTTTTAAAATCATTTAATGTATCACCGTCATATTTGGCACATGGATAGAGCAACTCACATGCTGCATGACCGTACATTTGAATTTTCTCATGGTCACCCATGGAGGGCGCTATTTACGAGAAACGATAAAGAAATACATAGGAAATATGCTAAAAACATGATTTTCCTGTGTAATATCTTCATCCCGGTATACATGTCTTATTATAGACCAATCATTCTCATATTTGCCACAAATGATAAGTAAGTAGAATCTCATTATTGGCTATGGTGGAAATTTCTCAAGATCATCACATGGAGCGCTATTCATATGACATAAAAAATACATTTTGAGACCTGTGACCTGGGATAGGTAGGCGTACATGTATAGTTATCACATTTCACATTTGCATGATATTGGAATTTTGAGTTTGTAGATAGATAATAATTGATTATGATAATGTAATGATATTACAGGCATAACTAGAGTGAAGGAATCAAAATGATTCATTATAGAAGGGCAATCGTTGTAAAAAGCGGGTTTTTTTTATTTTCGCTATCAACGTTTGATGCTTTTGTCACATACAAACAATGGACATGATAAGAAAAACATTTTTAGGACCATAATCACTTCACATGTTGCTTCTCCAGCAAATTTCAGCCCAGAAACGCCCATTCCATTCATTGTAATTTTGTTAATTGAAAGTGGAACAGAAAAAAAAATGAATCTGACTGACATGGTTATCAGTTTATGGTTGCCATGGTAGCCAGCAATATCAAATATAGCTAAATGTATATCGAAATGTTTGCAATAAGATGTTAGGATAAGTCACTAAATCTGGTTGAAATTGGATAGAGGGCAAAGGAAAGGCAAATGAAAATCGGAACGGGCTCAGTGCCCCCCCCCCTCCCCTTAATGGGCTTTAAAGGGTTAAGCTTATGGGGAAGGGTATGAAACTTTAAGTTACGAGTACTTAATTATTAAAACAACATAAGAATTGAATATTTCCTTGTGAACAATAGCAATAGCGTAGCAACAGAAATGCTATTAAAATAATAAGAAAAAAAAGGAAGAAAAAAATAATGTACGTATTGCTGTCAATATGTATGTGAATACGTGTGTACTTAAACTCTGTCTCCCTAATATGTGATACATAAATATGAAATGTGATATTGGCACATTATGGAAACAGGTCTCCCAGAGATACTTGTTTTTCAAAGTGTCTCCCTAAGGTGGACTCTTGGGTTAGAAAACCTAAAGGAGACAAAATTATCACTTTTAGAATAAATATCTGAAATGAATTTTCTTGGCTCCAATTTATATCTCGGATTAAAAAGAGATCTTCATTTCCAATGTTTTAACGTAATATGCAAAAATAGAAACTACGACAAAATCACTCTTTTCAGGGTTTACCATATTGTCGCTGTAAGGTATGTATTTCACGAACGTCTCCCTAAGGTTTCTTCCAGGAGTATATATATATATATATATATATATATAACTATAAATTTATATTGCGCAGTTTCTATGAAGCATGTATACTCAACTGCGCATAACAATAATAATCAATGAAAGCCAACCGATTCGAGAGTTGTGTATCAGTGCCTCCTCAAATGTACACATTTGTTTTGTCGTTCTGGCCTTTTTTTTACCGAATTATGAATGATGATTGTGATGATAATAATAATGATAATAATAATAATTATACATTTCATTGTGCGCTTAATACAATGTTTCTAAGCACAAGGGGAAAGGACGAAAAGGAAAAAAAGAAATGAAAAATGAGAGACAAAAACATATCAGAAATGCAAATTGCATATAATTACTAGCAAAAGAATATTGTTACATTTATCGATGTGTGTCAGTAAATAAACGCATGGAATGATTGGGCTTGCACTCAGTACATTAACTTTGGGGAAGTAATCAATCTATTATGGAAAATTAGAGTTTTCAGAATTAACTTATAAAAGAACCAACATATGAAACATAAATTCTAATGATTTTTGAAATCTTGTTTCCGATTCTAAATGATCTTCCATACTGTTGATCGATTTTTAGCTCTTTGAAGATATTATTTTGCTTGAATTTAGTTGTTTAAGGAGATTACATAAAAACACATTTCAATTCGAATGTGTATCGACTATAAAAGATATATCGTCGATATTCTGCATGTGATAGTGCAATGGCACACTCGCCCCAATAAATTAGGCAAATTTACCGCAAAACTGAAGGAAGACAAAAATCATTAATACAGGAACTTCCATCCGTAAAATCAGGATAGGGAGGGGGTGACGAGGCAAAACCTGGAGAATATCTGCGAGGGAACGAGTGGGGGAAGAGAGTGGGAGGGGTGCCCCCCCCCCCCCCCCCACACACACACACGAGATATTTCGCAATATTGAATTGAAATTACTCTAACTGGTGCAAAAGTTCGTATGTCTATTATAATCTATATGGAGATGGACCGAGCTGGATAGGGGATATTTCCCGAACAGAGTTTTTGAACTTTAGAATTGAAATTGAACGATCTGGTAAACACTTTTTTGGAATATCTTTTAGATTTGTCAATACCAAAACGCGTAATTAATCTATGGAGGTGGACCAAGAGGTTGTGCAGAGGGTATGAATTCATCGTCCCACACGAAGGAGCTTTTCCAATTTTGAAATTGAAATTACACGATCAGCTAGTGCACACACATTGTGTCTATAAAAATGTACCGAGCGGGGGAGGGGTATCCCCCTCAAACAAGAAAGAGGTTTTCCTTTTTTAGGATGGAATCGACATAAAACTATCGAGTGCACACTCTTTGTGGAATATTTGGAAAAAGAATATGTTTTTAAAATGTAATAAATCTATAGAGATGAACCACTCGCAGACAGGATGTTGGAGGGGGATATCATCCCTCCCACACGAGGGAACTTTTGCATTTTTAGAATTCAAGAATTAGAATATATTACAATTTACTTTGCAGTCAACTTCTCTTTTTTTATCATAACGCCTCTTTGTTGGATAAAGGCTTGAATGGCTTGATTTAAGAATTTTCTTGACAAAGTCGTCTTGATCGTCTTTTTTCAACAATGCTTTTGTTGTTGTGTAGTTGGTGTGGGCTAAGACCACCAGAGTCGGATGCGGCCGAAGTTTTTGCCCACTCGGCCACGAACTTGACGGAGCTGGTGGAGAGACAGAATTCCAAAACAACTACATGATGGCCTGCAATTATCAAGATGCGTGAGTAAATGACTGTTGAAACGCTTGGAAAATAATATATGTTCAGAACATATCTATCTTATATTTGCTATACGTGGTGTGGAAGGTGAGCAAGACATCTAATCGTGTGATAAGAGATCAACGTGAGTAAGGGATCACCTCCCTGGCTGAATCACACTTATCTCCGAACCAATCTGCAAATTTCTCCACTCCCATGTTCATAACCTGTATACAGTGTGCACGAGTGTTGAATTGCGTTTGATGTTATTGTCGTTGTTCAATATGTTTTGTATAGTTTTTCGGAGTTTTTTAAAACTTTTTGTATGTTACCAGCATGGGTTTGAAGTTGTGTGTTCAGAAACCTTGATTATTTTCTACTTCCATACTTTCCTCATAATAAAGCCTGGATGCATACAGTGATAAACGAAAGTCGTGATCCCAACGTTTACCCATGCATTTCCTAAATCCTATAACCGTTGCCTATTTTTATATTCGCTCTCTTAATTTAGCGCAGTATACGAGTGTACGGGAATAGAGGAATCCAGGGTTGCAGTTCTGGCCTATTTTCATGAATAAAAAAGACCGAGATAGAGAGAAAAAGGAAAAAATACAGAAAAGAACCCTGGTGTAGAATACAATCTGAGTCAAAATGTACATACACCTTCTCACATGTTGTACGACACGCGTGTTCATTATAATAGTTCTACAACTGGAGATTGATCGATTTTCACCCCGTCCTTTGAGGTAACAAGTTCAACAAAGTCAAATAGAGCGATACATATTGGGTCACCTTCAATAACGACAGCAAGCGGCCTTATTTGGTGATTAACCCATTTTCAGCGAGGCCTTTTGGCCGGGGGAATCACACCCCGTGCAGCCAGACGGTAAAATAGTGCAAAGTGAAAGGCGGTATTCACGCTTGATGAGAAACTCTTCGTGACCTGCTTATATTCCAACGAAGGTCATGTATTCTGTGATAATGAAGAAGTTGACCTGTTCCATACTGAATTCTGAAATGCTCATAGACTTAACATGCAGACAGCCAGGTTCCCGTACGGAACAGGTTAATGTTCATGGGAATGGCATCTGCACACATTGTGACTTTCGAGCACACAAATACGGTGGTGGGTTTGCTCAATGTGTGTTAACTATGATTAATTGACCTTTATACGTAATTAAATACTTCGGTTACCAATAAAAATGCCGATTTGGCATGTCAGTTGAAACGTGCGTTAATATCGGAGGCAGAATCACCACTGATTAACGTTTTGACCTTACAAGTTTTTCCTGAGGTTGCCAGTTAGAAAAGTAGTAGGCCTTTGTGATATGCCAAAGAGATGTCTGACATGTATTCGTGGAGAAAGTTGTAATCACATCATGCTGCGAAGAAAATACAAGTATTGTAAAAGACGATTTGAAATTACCCAGTTTGGATATCCAATGTATAAACTGATGTAGTGCGAGAGCGGAAATTCCAAAAACAACTTGACGATCAGCGTGGAAGTGGGATTACTCAGCATTTCTTATGGCACAAGCTTGGGATGATAGCTTTTGACTTCTTAATAATTATGTTGAAATTGTTTCATGTGACGGACCTCTCCCAGACTACTGGCAATGTTTACAAATTATTTTCGAAATGATCGCTATTTACTTTTCAGTATCGAGGCCCTACTACTGCTCTGAGGGAAAACAAAACTGAAACTGTAAAATCAATTTTCGGGCAGGTCTTGATGAAAATGTTACTGTTCTGATCATCTAACCATGGAGCTACAACCATCTTTCATCTAACTTTACTATATATCTGACAATTACTTTTCAAAATGTTGGCATTTTACTCTGCGGTGCATGAGCAGAGGGAACTGGGTCGGTCAATGGCCCTACGACGCAGGCCCCAGCTGTACCAGGTGTGCTTCGGGCATCGGGGAATGTGATGACAAACTGTGTCGTGAGTATTCCTCGTATTACCATTGACTAATTAAACATGGACATTAATCGCTCGTTAATCATTTTCATTTACTTGTTTCTGCCAAAAGTAGGTCACAATAACATAATTTTCTCATTATGACATTTCTTTTCTGCTTTGATTTCATTAAGGAGGTTCGAGAGATGAAGTTACAGCTGACTATAATTATTCAATCAGCTGTCGACATGAATTCATTTTCATCAACGCGAATTCATTTTCTCCCTCTGGAGGGGCAGATCCAGTTAGACACATACTTCAAATATTTTTGAGTGGCGGCTTCGACCATGAAATCAAAGCGAATAGGCGTTTTCACATCAGCCCGATAAAAATCCAAGCTCGAGCTATTTTCCAATTTCCCAAGTCAGAAAATAGCGCGCTATTTCGAAACATCGGGCTGATGTGAAAACGCCTTATAAGACTGTTGTGACTCCATTTCTCGAACCTCCTTGATTTCATCATCTCCGCCGACAGCCAGTCTTGATTAAAGCAAGACGGCTGTTGAGAAATCTAAAAATAAACAGAAAAAAAAAGAAAGAAAACTACACGAGCGGAAGATACGAACTCTATTTAATCAAGAAGAATGCGCGTGCGTCATCATGATCTCACAGATGTTGAATCGGATATTTTAACTATTTCTTTTTTCCCTTCCTAAGTTAATTCAATGTCAGTCGACATTGTTTGTTTGTTTTTATTTTGTGTATGTATTTTCCGAAGGTCCCATACCCTACAAGCTTTGCTTTTTTGTGGGACCCTCCATTTCCATTCTAATATTTGTATTATGTATATGACTGTATATACCTTAGAAAAGGAATTTCTGTTGTTACCCGTGATCACACATGTACGTTTTTTTTTTAAATTATTACGAATATGTTCTGTTAATGTATTGTATATAATTTTCCCTGTTTATTCAATGGAAATGGAAATAAAGTTGGAAGTTGAAAGAAAAGTTGAACTATACGTGATTATCATAGAAACCTAGCGTTCTGTCTGAAATAGAAAAGAAAGCGCATTGTCTGTTGTAACACAATGTTTTCCCTATTTTCTAGCATCTTATGACCCACGTACGACCGCGGATACTACGTTTCTGTAAAGTGTTTACGTATTTTTGATGACCACAAGCTTGCCCGAGGTTTGCCCTAGCAACAACAACTGATAATTGCTATGTGAATTCCTGCCTAAGAAACCTAAATTGGAGTGGACATGCAGGTGTATAAATGGCTAGTCACTAAATCTCGCTAATATCTAGGCTAAATCATTCTAATCTAATTATTAGATATATTGCATCCACTTCGCTGCGCGTTCATTTCAGGCTGATAAGCACAAAGTATGTATTACAATTCATTCGAAGCTTTGAGGGCAAAAGGAGTACAGTAATGAAATCTAGTTTTATACTCTACTGACCGTGATAAACCAATATAATCAAGCTATATAATGAATGCGTATCAATGACAGAAGACCTAGTTTTCACGCAGCCGCCTAGACAGAGAATAAACAAAAATCTCCCACGAGGGTTTGCTAGTCGATTCCGACAGTATTCTTTAAAAACTGATAAAAATCAAGGATGGCGAGAGAGGGATTTATCCTCACTCGGCAAATATGGCAGAGTTTGGAAAAGAACTAACGCAGGGAAACCTAAATTACATATTCTTTTTCTATGTTCGTTATTCAGAATGTTCGATAAAATGAAATAAGGTTCTTTGTTCCGATGGTCCGCTGATCCAAAAATGAAAAAAAAGGTCGTTATTCCGAGGGTTCTCCAGTCCGAAGATGAAATGAGATTCTTTGCATCGAAAATGAAAGAAAAGAAGAAGAAGAAAAAGTGTGCGTACTAACAAACCTGCGGGATTACGAACCTTCATACTCACTTCGTTTTCGGATTAACGAACCTTCCGATAACGATTTGTAACAGTTTTACCTCTAATATGACTACATATAATATTTTTACCTATAACATCTTATTATGTTTTTACATCAGATATTTTTACTTAATATCGGCTGTCAACCTATCATTGTCATTTCTTATTATTTGGGTCAGTATTAACTAATCACTTCTGTTAAAATTCTCAATGTTGTGAATGAAGTTATTTCATGTTCTTCCAGCAGTGCGGTTAATTCAGAGCTTTGTTCCTTTAAAGGGACTGTACAGTTCTGGTTGAGGTGAGGATTTAGCTTTTAACGTTTTGCAAGATATGCAGAAACCACTCTATGAGACGTCAAAGAGCATGCAAGTCTAAGGGGTATCAAAAGTTTATTTGATGAAAATCGGTTTGAAATGGCTGAGATATCCAAAAACAAGGTGAAGCAAAGAGGTCCTAATAAAAGGCGTGGCCTGTCGCCTTTTATTATTATCACTTTTTTTGAATATCTCAGCCATTTGAAAACCAATTTTCATCAAATAAATGTTGAATCCTTCTTAAAATTACATGCTCTTTCATATTTCATAAGAGGTTTCTCATTATCTCACTTGGGAATGTTAGAAACATGAACCCCCACCTCAACCATACTGTACAGTCCCTTTAAAAGGCGCATTGAATTTATGCCTCTGAGTCC
This sequence comes from Diadema antillarum, assembly GCF_040938485.1. NCBI lineage: Eukaryota > Metazoa > Echinodermata > Echinoidea > Diadematoida > Diadematidae > Diadema > Diadema antillarum. The sequence continues at coordinate 67,289 of NW_027271239.1, read as the reverse complement.
CGCTAATCGGACGAATATGTACTTCCGTGACGTATGACTATACAGTCTGAGGACATAGATTATATTATCGATCGACCGACTTGTTGGTCAGTCAAGCAGTGTACCTGCCTATCCCACAATGCAAATTTTAACGATACTTTCTATTTTTATGAGCCGTGACACCAGCAAGGCGCCAAGAGGTGAATCCTAATAGGTAGCTAAACATGCATCACACGAATCCACTGCTGGACCTGCTGAACAACGATGATTGCAAAAACAGCCATCAATCAAGAAAGCCGCCTCGTTTCAGTCACTATTTGATAACCTCACACGATATCGTTTTGATAATCATGGCATAACATAATATCTCTCATGTATCCAATTACATGAGTCATAATGAAATAATCCACAGCAGCTTAATAAAGGCGACCTCCGGACGATTTTCAGACCTTTACATTATTTTGAACAACTATAAATCAGTTATACCGAGTACAGAGTTTCATAGTTTATAGTGATTGGGATGAGGAATAAAAATGTTTTCTAAATTTATAACAAATTGCAATGAACAAGGATGATGGCATGGCAGCCTCACCATAAGAATGTATGAGTTGGGGCTCAAGGAAGCAGAACAAAGAAGAATCATGCATACGTTTCACGCAGGCGAACTTGTTAAGCAGACGTTATTGTAATGGATTACACTGCTACATTTCTGAAATATGTGAGGCTTCTTTGTCATCAACACTGTTCAGTTTAATTTGTTTAAAGATTTTTCAGAGTATCGATTTCTCTGCTCACTGTAGGGACCACAATAAATTCCACAAAACAATATATATTTAGCTGTCGATTTATGTACTACATGATGTAGTTACGTACCTTTCATATTGATGGGTCGCATTGATAGTTAAAGTAGATGCCATGATTATTCACTTTTCCCCTGATCATAGAAACTAGGTTATGGGGACAATGTGTTCTTTGTCAATATTTATGAGGTGTCTGCTTTTCTGGTTATTTTTCCAGCAAACATTAATGCACGCTGAAATTACCTCGGGATAAAACTAATTTGAACTAGTCTTCACACATTTCTCTATTTGTGATTAAATACTGTAATCATATCGTGTTCTTTTTGTCCCCCAAGGGCAATGCCTAGCCGATGAAACAGCTGAGGGTAAGTGAAATTAATAACGGCACATAATTCACCTTGCCTTCTCCATTCTTCTTTGTCTTATTTTTTTTTTCTGTACGATCGTTATATCAATTAGGTCTACACTGCAAAAGGATCGGTATTAGATTTAACACCACTGGTGTCAAATCTAACAACGATCAAGTGTCAATAGAGGACCACACCGACAGGTGTAGAAAGTATGTTGTGATGCAGAGTGTTAAAAAGTGTTCACCTGACACTTCGTGGTATTAATTTGACACTTTAGCTGGTGATATTTTTGACACTGCGCTGATGTTAATTCAACAATGATACTATTAAGGTGTTGATTTGACATTGTCGGTGTTAATTTCAATGGTATAACACCCACCCAATGTCAGAAGGAGACCACACCAACTGGTGTTAATGTGGTGTAAATGTGTTCATATTTTTTTTCTTCAAAAATCAAGTACCTTATCCATGTTATCGGGAAGTTCATGTTCGTCTTGTTAAAGTTCAAATCAACAAGAAGAACAGGAACTACTAAGTACTTACCTATCTAATAAGTTTTATATTTGAAATGACACCCGGAGGTGTTAATCTATAACGCCACAAATGAGCACCGAAAACTAAACACCAGCTAAGTGTTTCATATTTAACACCCGATTTTTACAATGTAACAGAAAGTGATTTGCTTTTTGACAAGAAATCAAGAGAAAATGGATAGCCGCCAGACTGAATCTATCTCACTCAACAGTGGTTTATAAAAGCACTAAAGAAAGGACCTAAAACATCATGCTAATCATGGATTTATAATCGTGGATAAACCATGCATGCATGATCAGCAACCCCTCGTAATATTTAAATCACAAGATCATAATTATACAATATATTTCTTTCATTGGTATCTGATTATTATTCTGTCTTTCATGTTATACTCTTCTTTGCCAGTGTACATAATCTCTCCGACAGTCTTCCCTAAGCGAAATAGCAAATATTTCTTATCTTCTATTTTGATTCAGACTTACGAGCTGCGTATCTTAAGTTGTTGAATAACTTTTCGTAATATGTTATGTGATGCTTATTTTACTTAAAGGCAGAAGTTATCATTTGCAGATGAAAAAAAAAAAACCCCAGCATTAGTGCTTTAAAATAGATCTAAAATGTGAGTTAGGGATAGAAATGACCACTGTTAAAAATTTGAATCGGTAGAATCGATATTGTTGAATATCCAAAATGTAAACAATAGTTGTAACAAAAATGTTTTCTGACTAAACCGTCTACAATTACGGTTTATTGAGAAAAATACAGATATATTTTAGGCTTTATCGTGAAAATCTTACATGATATGATGTTTTGTGGTACAACTGACCTACATATATGAATTAAATGTAATATCTTGATTTTTTTTTAAATTACTGTTCCCAAAGGGCATTTAAGTATTCCAAATCAATGTTGTAGTGATAAGATGATAGAGTTCTTTGGTTCCTTGTGGTGTATTCATTTGTTTATTTTTTTTTTCTGTATCACATGCAATGATCAAAATGTTAAAGAAAAACGGGAATTATTTTCGGAATTTATCTGGCCGAATGCTACATTTGTCGTGATTATAGATATAAATTTATTCTAATCAGCTTGTTAGGAGTTTTATTGTGGCTATAAACCTTCCCCTCTATAATCAATATTTTCCAAGTTAATTTGTAAATTCAATCTGCTTTGGGCATCTAGCAGATATTTCATCATTTACTTCAGATCAGCGTACACAATCATTTCCAATGCGTGAAAAGTTGTAGTAATATAAACTTTTGAGAAATTAAACTGTACACCCTCCCAAATTACTCTTGATTTTTCTTAATTTGTCAGAATGCTCAACTGAATGCAAAGCAAATTGTTTGAACTGTGGAACGCTGAATGACGACTGCACATGCACCTGTCAACCGCAATTCTTTGGTGCGGACTGCTCCGGTAAGTTCAAATCAAGTCCTGCATATACCCAGTGATCTCCAGAATAAGACGACAAATGTAGGGCAGCAAATAGAATGAACGTGTTCAGCGCACTCACGGTGTGGCAACCTGAAGAAATCATAGATTTTCCTTGATTACGCGTTTTTTCCTGGGTGGTTTTCACAAGCATGGATAAAGACACTGTGAACGTGCAGTGTATGGTATAATGACAATGATTTTTTAAGAGATGTGACCATGAATTAAGTAGAAGCCTAAATGTACGACATGAAACATTATGTATATATATATATATATATATATATATATATATATATACACACACACACACACACATATATATATATATATATATATACTGGCATCAAAAGACTTAACCACAACATGGCGGGCGGTGCAAGAACAGTAAATCTATTGACATCAAATCTTGCACATTAATAGACGTGGCTGGTGTTGGGTAGCACCCCTTTAATCATCGAATTTTCGGGCGAAAAGCCCTTCTTCAGGATCTATACAGTCAATGACAACAACGTATAAATAAAATCAACCTAGGTATAAAATCATACTAAACTCAACTAGCCTCATATACTATACATTTCAAAATATACTCAACATAAAACATACCTCAATTCAGCGCATTTTATAACAAAAAACAAATCAGCATACTATTACTAAATACAATCTCAAAAACAAAACTTACTGTGTTGGTGCTGAGTGTGGTCTTGTAGTGTTGTCTGTGTGAAGATCGTGGTCGGGTGTATCTTATATGTATTTGTGTATATGGGGGGGGGGGCGTTCCTGTACTAAGGCTCGTTCTCAATAATCAATCAAAAACTACCAATACTCAAAAATTTTCACCATCCAACAATACAAAAAAACTTCCAAATTACCATTACAATTTCTACATATTAATACACCTCTTGTAATACATACAAACATACATATCCGCATACATAATATAATTTATACACATGAATCTATTTATCCAAATACTTACATACTTACAACCACGTTACTTTAACTACAGTTCAACTTTCCCAAAATACATATACCATTATTACATTACCTATTATATATCTACCTACACTTACATCAATCACTAATTCTATCTGACCAAAAATTATTCTAACCTTCTCAAACGATAACATATTTATCATATACTAACATTCAATTAATCTAACAAATATTATAATAATCTAAAAAATAACATATTTTTATACACTAACATTCAATTAATCTCCTCTCATCTATCTCTATATAATACACCCTCATACATCTATTCAATACTTTCCCATGATTCAAAAACAAAATATATATACAAACATACATACATACTTACATTTATTTCTACAATTACTCATACATATCTGACAATCAGTAATAAAAAAAAACAAAAAAAAACAAAAAAACATTAAGGTTCTATGTTAATTCCGTTTGGGTGGAGGGTTTTTAACTTGTCAATCCAAAAGGATTCTCGGCGTAATGTTGTCGTGTGTGATTTGCTCTCGATAGCTTCGATGGCTGTAAGTTGTAGGTTGGATAATGAGTGTGAGGGTAGGTTGAAATGTTTGGTGTATGGGAGTGTTTTGTGATGTGGGTTGTGGTAGTTACGTATTTCTGATAGTGTGTTGTTGATTCTTGTGTACAGTGTTGTTTCTGTTTTCCCGACGTACTGTTTATGACAGAGTGAGCATGTTAGGAGGTATATGACGCATGTGGATTTGCAGTTGATGTGTGAGGAGATCTTGAATTGTCTACCTGTGGTTGTGCTTTGGAATGTTGTAGTTTCTACGATGTGTTGGTGAAGGTTACATTTTCGTGAGTTGCAACGGTAGAATCCGTTAGGTTTGTGTGATGGCGTGCTGGGGGAGGGGTCTTTGGCCCGAACTAAGAGGTCTCTTATTGTGCGTCCACGGCGGAGGGAGATGGTAGGGGGTTACCCCACCAAGAAGGCATGCAAGCATGCAAAGAAGCACTCAACACCAGAACAAATACACACCCACCGACAGACCAACTCCTCCGCCTCCTCCATCTCGTACTCACACTCAACAACTTCTCATTTAATGGTGAACATTACCTACAGATCCAAGGGACCGCTATGGGAACCCCGGTTGCCCCAACATACGCCAACATCTTTATGGGCAAAGTAGAACATGCCATACTATCGTTGACAAATCCTCCTCTCCTCAAAACTTCATGGCGACGCTACATTGATGACATCTTCTTCCTATGGAACGGCTCCCCCCGCTCCCTCGCATCACTCCAAGAGAAAATGAACAACATACACCCAACCAGGGAGGTGGAAGGGTCTTCCACCTCCCTGACCCAACCATCAAATTCACGTTTGACTCCTCACCCGAACAAACACACTTTCTCGACGTCACAATCAAACACGCGGACTCACAACTTCACACAGAAGTTTACACCAAACCCACTGACACCCACACATACCTCCTCCCCACATCCTGTCACCCAGCACACTCTTTCAAGGGTATTGTCTATAAAACAGCCAAGCCCTACGCGTCACACGGATATGCTCAAACACAGAGTCACTGGAACACCACCTACAACAACTCGCACAACATTTCATCCAACGAGGCTACAACAAACAAATGGTCCACAACCAGATAACACGGGCAAGACACACACCACGTGATGAACTTCTCTCCTACAGAAAGGGAGGCGACACACATAAACAGGACATATTCTTTCCAATCACATACTCGCCTGCCACTGCCAAACTACCTCACATCACACACAAACACCACCAGACTCTACAACAATCTGACAACACCCGGGAATTATTCCCCAAACCCCCTACCATCTCCTTCCGCCGTGGACGCACAATAAGAGACCTCTTAGTTCGGGCCAAAGACCCCTCCCCCAGCACGCCATCACACAAACCTAACGGATTCTACCGTTGCAACTCACGAAAATGTAACCTTCACCAACACATCGTAGAAACTACAACATTCCAAAGCACAACCACAGGTAGACAATTCAAGATCTCCTCACACATCAACTGCAAATCCACATGCGTCATATACCTCCTAACATGCTCACTCTGTCATAAACAGTACGTCGGGAAAACAGAAACAACACTGTACACAAGAATCAACAACACACTATCAGAAATACGTAACTACCACAACCCACATCACAAAACACTCCCATACACCAAATATTTCAACCTACCCTCACACTCATTATCCAACCTACAACTTACAGCCATCGAAGCTATCGAGAGCAAATCACACACGACAACATTACGCCGAGAATCCTTTTGGATTGACAAGTTAAAAACCCTCCACCCAAACGGAATTAACATAGAACCTTAATGTTTTTTTGTTTTTTGTTTTTTTGTTTTTTATTACTGATTGTCAGATATGTATGAGTAATTGTAGAAATAAATGTAAGTATGTATGTATGTTTGTACATATATTTTGTTTTTGAATCATGGGAAAGTATTGAATAGATGTATGAGGGTGTATTATATAGAGATAGATGAGAGGAGATTAATTGAATGTTAGTGTATAAAAATATGTTATTTTTTAGATTATTATAATATTTGTTAGATTAATTGAATGTTAGTATATGATAAATATGTTATCGTTTGAGAAGGTTAGAATAATTTTTGGTCAGATAGAATTAGTGATTGATGTAAGTGTAGGTAGATATATAATAGGTAATGTAATAATGGTATATGTATTTTGGGAAAGTTGAACTGTAGTTAAAGTAACGTGGTTGTAAGTGTGTAAGTATTTGGATAAATAGATTCATGTGTATAAATTATATTATGTATGCGGATATGTATGTTTGTATGTATTACAAGAGGTGTATTAATATGTAGAAATTGTAATGGTAATTTGGAAGTTTTTTTGTATTGTTGGATGGTGAAAATTTTTGAGTATTGGTAGTTTTTGATTGATTATTGAGAACGAGCCTTAGTACAGGAACGCCCCCCCCCCCCCCATATACACAAATACATATAAGATACACCCGACCACAATCTTCACACAGACAACACTACAAGACCACACTCAGCACCAACACAGTAAGTTTTGTTTTTGAGATTGTATTTAGTAATAGTATGCTGATTTGTTTTTTGTTATAAAATGCGCTGAATTGAGGTATGTTTTATGTTGAGTATATTTTGAAATGTATAGTATATGAGGCTAGTTGAGTTTAGTATGATTTTATACCTAGGTTGATTTTATTTATACGTTGTTGTCATTGACTGTATAGATCCTGAAGAAGGGCTTTTCGCCCGAAAGCTCGATGATTAAAGGGGTGCTACCCAACACCAGCCACGTCTATTAATGTGCAAGATTTTATGTCAATATATATATATATATATATATATATATATATATATATATCCCAATTTCTTCTTATCAAAATTTGATTTGATTTATTTCTGCTTAATTTCGTTACATCAGGTATGATTTTGTACATGTCATTTATGACAAACAGTATATCAACACATAGGTTTTAGTACTAAATAAAACAATACAAACAGCTTAGGGAACTTAAACAGAAGGGTCTCCAAAATAAGCCGAGGCTTGACGGTATGGAGACCCTATACTTAGCTACTCTCGATAGAATAAGGGATAGAGAAAGGGGGAAGAGTATGGGGAAAAGGGAAAATTACAGAGTGTATTATGTATCACTCCAACTACTTTACAACTATACTTTACAGTAATGATAATAAATATGTCTGCTATCAAATTTAACACGTTCAGTTGCCTTTGCCGTATTAATAACCGAATATGCACTATGAGAATAGTAATGAATGGATACAAAACATTCTTACATATGATTATCTGACATAAAATATATCGCGGTTAAAATTGTGCACAGTAATGGTAAGGCACATGGTATACATACATACATATACATACATAAACATTATGTACCTATCCTATTTATACACATACATACCCATATTCATGATATGTTTATGGATAGATAAGATAAAATAGATCGATATTATTATGTATGCACACATACATGCATCATATACCACGTATATGTTTATATTTGATTATAATGCATAACAATGAAGAAATCAAAGAATTATCCTGGGAATTTACAGCCTTCTTAAATGAATACAAAGTGGTCATGTTTTTAATTTCGTAGGGAAGTGAATTCCAAGTCTGGTAGAATGATGCGCGAGAGCAGCTTTGGGGTTAAATAGTAAATGCAAATTTGTGGATTGTCTGGTAGGATAAGAGTGAATCTCTGAATTTGACCGAAATATTCTGTTAAATATTGGAGGAAAGAGGTTTGACTTGAGGCAAAACATGAATACAGCTTTTTGGAGAAAATTCATATCATTTATCTTAAGGGATTTAAGCTGGAAAACAATGGGTCGGTGTGTTCTCGAGAACGTGCTCGTCTGCACACTCGAATTGCTTTTTTTTTTTCTGCAGAAGAAGTATCCGGTCTGTGTTACATTTGTGGGTTGCCCGAACAATGTTGCAATACGATATACACGGCAGGATCAAAGCATTATACAGGGTAAACAATACAAGAGTTGGTAAAAAATACTGAAGCTTAGTTAACAGGCCAACGTTTCGGAATACAGGCAAAATAACGTGTTTTTTCATGATCATCCCATTTTAGGTTTTCATTTATATACTCACCGAGAAATTTGTTAAGTGTTTTCTTTTCGAGAGGTGTGCCATCAATATACAATTCATATTCTGATAAATCAACTTTTTTGCGTTTAAAAATCTTTTCTTCATGGTGCTGCCTATAGCAAGGGCCGAAAAGTGCTAACAAAGGTAACCCGACGTTGTCACCTGACAAAACAATGATCAAACTCTGACAAATATTTGAGGTCACGAGCCAGAACATTTTGTCGTCATTGTGTAGTCACTAGTCAGACAATGCATATATGTTTTGTATCAAATTGTTTCTTTTATTTGCCTCTTTCGTATGCATTGAGGGGACATTGAGGCTCTCACTTTTTAGGAATGGACTATGATACAAATTAGATATGTTTTCTCAAGAATATTTTGGTCCCCGTCAATGCCCGTGTACTAGGATCACGATAAAACTTTGTGGTTGCTTTATGCTTCTTTTACCGCTCAAAGGTTTGTAGGTTTGTATACGTGTATATAGCCCACACAGAACGGTAATGGCAACAGGAGTTAGCCTCTTCGAATTGATAGTTTTTGCGTCGAGTTGTTTTTATTGCAATTGATTAACAAATTGCTCTTCATCGGCCAAAAAACACACCGATTAATCAGTGTTTTAGAGCAATAGCAATAATAAAAATCTTTGGAATACAATACTTGGCCGGGATTGCTTCGGACATGCGTCATAATATCCACGAGACCAACGGAATTCCTCTCGATCATGTCGATAGTCAGTGTTAATTGGTTATGATCCCGGCAGCCGGTACTGTACATATACGTGTGTTGTTCAAATCTGTAATTGTTGTGTCGATTGTTTTTTCATTTAATACTACTTATTGACAAATTGCCCTCCATCGACAATAACACACACCCAAGTACGTTCCCATGATTCTTCTCATGGCTGTTATCACAAAATTCAAATTCAAATTCAAATTTATTCCGTTTTTCGACAAGAATAACCTAATATGCATCTCACTTTCTTCAGTGATAGAAATCATGTAAACAAAACAGTGTGGATTTAACAGAGTAAACAAAATAAAATTGTGAACTTAGAGTAAAGAACGCACACACACACCCACACACACACACACACACACACACGAAGAAATGAGATGGTCATTGAAAATAATGTCGATGTCTTTCATTCAATTTGCCTTTCAGTCTCCTGCGGCAACTATGATACCGGGTGTGGAACCAGTTTTCCGGCGTTTGCCTGCGATTTTGACGGCTTCGAACACATACCGGAATTATGCCCAGCATTGTGCGGGATCTGCAGTAAGTACTAGTGATGAAAGGCAGGACTTATCTATACTCCATTATTACCCGTCCTAGGGTCCATCTTTTCACGACCTTCGCAATGCACACAAAACAGGTCGTTTTGTATTTGAAGAGTCAGAGTTCAATCTTTTAGTCACGAGCGAGTCAAGCTGTCAGAGTGCCGTGGTGGAAGAAAGTGATTGAGAATTGAATTGAATTGAATTGAAATTTGAATTAAACTGAATTGAATTGAAATAAATTGAATTGAATTGGGTTGGATTGGATTGAATAGGATTGAATTGAGTTGAATTGAGTTGAATTGAATTGGGTTGGATTGGATTGGATTGAGTTGAATTGAATTGAATTGAAATTAATTGAATTTATGAATTCAATTAGAAACTGGCCGGAGACCTAAGGTCAAATTGCACGAATATACATGATTATGTACAAGACTCGATGAGGAATACTATTGACTTTTACATGGTAACGGGGAGATTTCGTTTGTAGGCATGCTGTACAGTCAGATGTAGTTGGAATGGAAAAAACTCCGGCATTTGACATAAAATCTCGAAACTTGTATTGGTCATTTCGTGAGTTAGCTTTATTTGTCAATGATTACACATGACTTGTTTACACGTGACACTGTAGCTGAACGTGTGGTCAGCCAAAATTTCCGTTATAGCCCATAAATCTTTCGTTATCGCCCATCATTCTGAATCCCGTATTAGCAATATCATATAGGCTAATCGTATGGTCTCATTCCATCATGAAGTATAATTGATTTTCGCACGCTATATGCACAATGACGTCACCCTTCTCCCTTCAATGTGATAATGTAATCTGAAAGACTGAAATATTGACTGAATTGGAAGCTTTCATTGAGATAATCATAAACGCGCTCTCACATTTACTTCATTTTTTATATTACTATTACTGATCCAATTGGTAATGATATCGTCACCGTTATTATCATCAATGATATCAATGGTCTCATCATAAATTAGAGTTTGAATATTTAATAATCGTGGCAAAAGCTATTACAAAGTAATACTATCGTCGGCATTATGCCAAAAGGGCCTTAAAGAACTTCCCCTGATATGCCAAAAGGGCACTAATAGTGTACAAAGTCCAAAGTGTTAAGGGCCTTTTTGGCATAACAGTGGAAGAGGTCTAAGCCCTTTTGGCATAAGACCGACGATATCATGTTAGAAATCTCTTTGAATAAATGGTTTATCATCACAATCATACTATAGTGCAATTATATACTTTCTCCCCCTCCCCTTCCTCCTCCCCCCCCCCACTTTTTTTTTAATCTTCTTACAGCTGTGGATGATGGCAGTTTCCAGTGTGGTAAGGAACCTGAGGTGACGACACAGTTAAGCGATTGCATGAGTGACTGTTTGGCACAATGTTGAAGTGTGAATTATAAGTCTGTAGCTATTTATTCATTATGTAGACTTGGTTGATCACATTTGCGCAATATATATATTTTACTGGCAGCAAGCGTCGATCAAGCATCCTTTATCATTATGAGGGGATGGGACAAGCAATATTTATTTCACCTGGGCCTGTCGACTAAATAGGGTTATCAACCGGGAATTGGTACACCTGTAAATCTTATTATCTGAAATTGGTAAACCTTTAAGTCCCATATCTCAAATTTCTCGACCAATGTGTAGAAATGGATACTTGGAAACGCTAAGGTAATGATAGTAATGGCAGGGCCCTCTGGTAGAGCAGTGGTAACACTGAAGAGGCTACCCTGGATAAAGAAGACTTCATTATTATTTCAAGTGTATTATTATTATTATTATTACTATTATTATTATCATCATTATTATTACTTTTATTATTACTATCATAATCATTATTATTATCATCGTTATTATCATCATCATCATCATTATCATTATCATCATCATCATCATATCACGATTCATGCACGCGATATGATACGTTTTATCAGCATCAAGTCAAATAATTTTCTGTCCATCCTTTCCAAATTTTCGTTTGCCTGCAAGCGGAGGATTTTGCAACAAAAGTTCGATGACTGTCTTGTATGAGTTGGCTATAATATTACGCTTTCATCGTAAATTGAAGTACTAGTATAATGTACAGATTAAATCATACCAGATGAATCATAAAGTGTGAAGATTTTCCTTTTATGTTATAATCGATTTCATGTTTTCAAACAGAGTAAGAAGTTGAACTTTTGCTGTTTAAGATCAAGAATCTGTATAAATATCGTAAAGGGCATTATATAGCAAGGGATAATATCGGCCGGCGAATGTTTTCAGATCTTATGCAGATGTTCTCTTTAAGAGCTCTATTTTACCAGTCCAGAGCTTACTCGAGGTCTGTCTAATAAGCTTGATATGAACCTTTAACAACAGTTTATGTCCCTGAAGACTCAAGAGGTAAAATAGAGCCTGATAGAATGAACGAATAAATTATCATAGGGCATTTCACTCAGAAATATTACAGGAATATCAGTAATGATTAAGTCTGTGTGACTATATCTAAATGCTTTGCCGCATACCGCAGTTATCATTTTTACTATGATTATGTATTCAAGCATCGCGCCTTCTATTAATGATTATCACCAAAATGTTTTCCGATTTTCTTGCTTGTTGGTTTTGTATACTGTACAATCCACACACGAAAGGATGTACCACTGGATTGATTGTCGTACTCGATCACAACATCGACATCCACTACATTTAATACGTTGGGAATCCTTTACCGGTATATACCAGTTCAAAGTTGGCACATGTCTCAGTCGATAATTTCAGTCACCACATTACATGTATTCGATGTATGAAGTAGCAAATTTGTACATCATATTTTGTTTTTCTGTCAGGATGAAAAGCAAAAATCAGAGGTAAGAATGTTGACGTCTAAGACACTTATCTATAGTGACAGCAACATATCAGTTGTCACAAATGTCAAACGTTTAAATATTAAAGATCGGTTTTATCAAACCACTTCATAAAAAAGTATGAGATCATGAAAGGCATAAAAGCGATGCAGGCTTATATATCATTATTATTATATATCATATTCAGTTGGGGTTTTCTTTGGTATGACGGAAGAGACACAATGCTTGAGTCATGACTGCATGATGTGGATGTTTCTTGTTTTTAAGATTGATATGCCGGTCCTCTTACGTCCTCTTCTTTTTCATCCCATGATTGTGATTAAAATAGTTAATTCAAATATGCTATTTTCCCTCTACTATACAAAAACAAAGCTCAAACGCCCCCCCCCCCCCAAAAAAAAAAAAAAAAAAAAAATCAGAGACTGTCGCTCACCATGGAACAGTTTTTTTTACGACAGGTTTCAAAATGGTTCAACTGTGAGCCCCAAAGAAGAGCAAATGATATTACCGAGAAAAAAAAAAGAATGTCAGTTTCTCACCACCTGATTACAGTGGTCATCTGATTACAATGGTCACCTGATTACAGTGATCACCAGCTGCAGTTCATCCTAATATGACAGAGGAAGAATCTAGTTTCAATCTTGACTAGTTTGTTATGAAATGTCTTGAAACGGTTAATTCTGTACACCAAGTAACGAATACCAATCTGCTCAGAGTGTCATTATGATAATATTGCTGAAATTCAAACACTTTACATGCCTCTAAGGATTTCCATAGCGTTTTCGTAGTTGTTTACTTTCCTAAAGTAGCAATTTACTGAGAGCTATATACTTCATTTACTGACGTTGTATGCATTATAACATATTAAGTTACAGAGTGTTGGTATATCAAATGCCAACAAGTTGCTAAAAGTGACAATGAATACAAAGATTTTTCGTTGAGATATTCAGACTGAGATATTCCTACGTGTGACTGTCATGCAGATGTATGAACAACGAAATTTATTATTGTTTTTTTATTTCGTGGGTGACAAAAAAAAAAACAACAACAACAACCGAAGCGTCAATGGTTATAACGTTGCAAACCGTGGTCGAGTTTCCCGCTTATAGCACCGAGACATCACGTCATAATTATTGTACGTGTATTGCTTACAGTGCCGATCACTTATAGTCATTGAATAAAGGAGATGGACGAGAACTATACTTTTATATCATAATCACGTTGAGTGTTATATTTGGTGTCGATAGATGATGTTGTTGATAAAATATGACCTAATATTTTCATGGACACCCACCTGGAGTAGATATTCATATAGCTACTTTTCAGTAGCTATAGGGCCTACTTTTGCGGTGACCATTCACAGGTGCATTTTGAAGAAGCTGAATTCAATAGCATGATCTAGGTCCAGTTCTATCATCCAAAAACATGATCATGTAGGATTTTTGTTCAGAATTTTTAAGGGTTTTAAGATTGATCACTGACTGTCTTTTCTTTTCCTTCAGAATGATTATCCCTTTAACTGCAATGGATATCGTCTTTTATAAGTTTTTCATTGATGTATTGCACCAATTAAACTTTCTTGTCAACGAGTTCAGCGCGCACTGCGTATACGTCTGTTTTCTGGTACGGCATGCATGCACTTGTGTAGATACGATCACAAAGTACACCTAATTGCTTGCAAAGTGCACTCACTGCCTAAAACTTAAGTTTCAAGAAACAAGTGATTTCTAGCGAATCATTACACCCGATAACAACCGGAAGAATAGTGGACAACATGATTGTATACATATCTAATTACTTGAAGAATACTGCGAGAATAGGCCCTCACCATGGCTGCATTGTTAACGTCGCTGTTAACACTTTTTTTTTGGACAATAGTTTACCAAGTTTTAGATTACACTGTGCTACGGCAAAAGACTGCGAACAGAAGTTATCACAAGTACCACGACATTTGGTTGCATTACTACACTTGCAAGCAATGATGTAACAATATCAAGTTCAGGTCGTTTCTATATCACTGTGCATCTCCGATCGGAATGGATGTGTTCAACCTCGTTCGCATGATAATGTTTGTGAGGTTGCTGTGGCTGTGGCAAAGTTTACCCTTTACTCGTCGGTAGCTGTACTGCGACGTATACCCAGCGCAAGCCAAGCATTTGTGAAATAAATCTGTTTTATAATTGCTTGTAGTCGACCGCATTCTGAGATGTTTTTTTTTTTTTTTCAATTTAGGCTGCACTTCTGCAAGAACGTAGAATTAATGGGCAATTTGTGATGCGTCAGTTGAGATTGCGATGTATTAATTGATCGGCTAATTCATGATATTACATAATCATAAAAAAGTTTCAAAATGCTGAAATTAGCCAGTGCCTCATTTCTGGAAAAGCATGAATGGCAATGTGCCTGAGGGAACTGTTATGTCCTTTTGTTTATGGGTAAGTCAAAATTCCAACGGTTTGTGAGTACGTGTAGTTGATTGTTGCAAAAAACAAAAAGATTATTAACAATTATTGACATGTCTGTAGCTTTTGGGATGCATGGGCCACGTGCAATATTTCATGAACCAGCATAATCACAAGGTCCCTGGTTTGAAGGCTCACAAAGAGGGTAGGTACTAAATAAACATGCGTGCAACCTTGCATGTGATTTTTGTGTGTTGGCGTGCGACAATAAAATGTCTGAATCACAGATACACAAAAGGGATGCATGCGATGAGGTGCATGAAATCCTCTCCCGACACCTTCCCTGCCCCACGCCCACCCCTCCTTCACTGGTATAAAGGGCTATAACAAACGCCTCGGGCACATTACCCTTTCCAACGAACATTGCCTCCACGCCCCCTTATACATAATAGGAGTGTTATGGACAATACCGGAGAAACATGTCTATATTGTGCCTTTGTTAGAATGCCTCCCGGCAATGATCAGAAGATTGATATGATTATTATCAAATCGACCAAACCTAATCTCTTTCTGTTCACAATATCTGTGTAATGCATCGGTTCTAAGAAATATTCAAGCGATATGTGACTGAACGAATTTGAGAGATATCAATAATTGCCTCGAAGCTTTTTAATGCTGCTTCTGGCCGTGCGTATCGAGTCTTTTCAACTTCAGTCGTATTGGAAGAGAAATTGATTTATGTCTGAACTTTTCCGTTAAAAACAACTTGATAATTTCAGAGAATCAAATGCGTTTATGAGGTGCTTTGGAGCAATGTCACGTTTAACCCCTTCCCCTCCCTCGATCACTCCCTCCCACCCCCCCCCCCCCCCAAAAAAAAAAAAGAGAAGAAAAAAAAAAAAAACACCTTGCGATATTTAGGTGACATGGAGAATATTCTGCATCTTCCGGTCTTCAAAGGAATGAAATCCCTCATGATTTTCCCGCCTCAATGATCTGGGTTTTTGATGAGTTAGTATACTTGCATGTCAAATTGGGGGGAAAAGGAACTCTGAAAGGTAGTAGCTCTCTCATAGACAGAAGTCGTTGGTTTCTTGAAAAAGTACGAGTCAGAAAGACAGAGGAAAAATAAAACATCGTGGCAGAGTTATCGAATGTCACGTACACCTTCGCCGGATGGAGGACAACAATGTCTTTAAACAGAAAGCAAAAAGCAAAAACAAAACAAAAACAGTATTCGAAGCCTGGAAATGGAATCATGTTTGTAAGTGCTTGCTGAAATAATCATGATTTGGAGTGCTACTTCTTTTCATTGAGGAAGTTTGAAAGGTGTCTATTAATGGAAGGTTGTAGTGGTATTTTTTTTTTTTGTTTTGCGAAATGATACAAAATGCACAGCCTTCCATGATGAACGAGAATAAGGTGTGTAGCAATATTTTGTTTGATGTTTCGGTAGATCGTGTTCGTGCTTTGCGTACCTTCATCGATTGTCTGAAAAAAAGAGACTGAATATCATTGGTTCATCTACCCCACTTATGCTCCCTTTCTGGTGCTGCGAATATAGAGGTGTTTACATGCATGATGTGTGTTTGCTAAATATATATACATCGGTAACAAGATAAAATGTATATGTTGAGCAGCATGCGCTAGCCTTTATTTACAATCAGGCGGGGTTCCCATTTTAAATTCTATATTCACTGACACTAAGAACGAGTATTAGCACTATATCAACGAGCAATGTTATTGCATGACAACATGTTGCTCTGTGTATAAATGTCTTCTAACGGTTAAGGATAGGTGGATGGTTTTGTTTTGAGATATTCACATAATTATATACTGCTATGGAGTATGACTTTTAAATCAACATTATTGTAACATGCTCTGAATACGAACGCTTATGCGTAGTGCAAAGTGTATAAGTGGATCTGAGAGGAAGTCAAATTTGAGTAACGTACCAGGGCCCTGTTTCATAAAGCTGTTCGTAAATTTACGAACAGCCTACGAGCGACTGGTGATCAGTTCTTGTGCTGAATTATTGAAATTATGATAAGTGTATTCTATAGCACACCAGAACTGATCACCAGTCGCTCGTAAGTTGTTCGTAACTTTACGAGCAGCTTTATGAAACAGGGCCCAGGAACTTCCCAGTTATCTGTGGTGCATAATATAATTACGTGAGGGTTTGTGACGCCATTCTTTGACGGCGTGTGTTTCCCACATATTGAAATCCGTAATTACTTTTATTCACTAAGGATATTGTATCGATGGAAAAGTCGCTTGTAGATCATGGTGATGAGAGCCATAAAGATGGGAAAATTCTAATGCTAGTTTGCAAAGAAATGGCGGCTTTGGATGGAGATACATTTTTTATGCCTGATCAAGGGAAATATGTATGTCTTTTATCATAGGTGCCAAGATATACACACAATGGGGTATAATATACATCGCACTTTATGCAAGTTTTAGTGATATTGGGCAACTGTGGTTGGCGAATACACGTGCAGTGTATATGATATTTATATTCACGCGCATACTTCCTTCACATAACGTGACGGTCCACTATACTATTCCTAAGAATCGCCTCACGTTGGATGAATAGTTGGGGAGCGCAAATTCTAGCTAATGGGATCATAAAGAGACGGCGTCTTTAATGCTGCTAATGATACGAATGCAGATTATGATAATAAGATTGATATTAGTCCAAAGACTTAATTGGTAATAACAAAGATGACTTGATTATACTTATTGGAGTTATTTCTTAGGAGTTAAAGGAATTTCGATTAACCTACTGCCAACGTGATAACTGTGCCAATTAACAAAAAGAAACAACGTGCAGGAGCGGTTCCAGGAATTCCGTAAAGAGGGGGCGCGTTTACAAAATTAAAGGGAGAGCGCACGCACCCCTTTTCCCATTTTTTCTTTTTATTTCTTTTGTTTCAACAAAAAATAAAGAGGGGGGGGGGAGCGTGCGTCGGTTGCGGTCCTCCTTGGATCCGCCACTGACGTGTTAAAAGCTCGTCAAATATTTATGTCAGGCCGAGAAACATCAATGACTTTAATGACTTGAGCTTCATTTTTGTTCTATAAAACTTTATATTTCCTGCTTTCCAATTTTCAACTCGTATAGATAAGGCCACTACGTTGTCAGCTTCTTCTTCACCACCGACGACGGAACCGTCGATGACAACAAGCCCGACCACGGCGTCGATGACAACAAGCTCGACCACGGCGTCGATGACAACAAGCTCGACCACGGCGTCGATGACAACAAGCTCGACCACGGCGTCGATGACAACAAGCCCGACCACGGCGTCGATGACAACAAGCTCGACCACGGCGTCGATGACAACAAGCCCTACCACGGCGTCGATGACAACAAGCTCTACCACGGCATCGGGCACTCAGGACAATCTAACGCCTGCTGCATCGACCACATCGGGTAGAGAGTCGATTCCGAATGAATAATAAATGATAAGCACGAAAAGAGATGTTTCTTAAATAGCAGCTTAAATACATACCGCTTAATCGTTTTCGTATTATCGTGGTTATCAAATGAGATGCAGTCAGATTTGCACCAAGACTAAAATCATTTATCACTGTGCGATGTGCTTAGGTGGCGATAGTTTAGAGTCTTATAAAAGATTAACTTTAATCCTGTAATTGCTGTTTCTACTCCTACATTTATGGTACCATATTTTGTTATGTATACAAAAAGTGTAATAAATGGAACGAAACCCATCAGCCGAATTGTTTAGATAGTTCAAAGTGTAATGGTGTGAAAGGTTTTGAGAAATACAAGGTTATGTAAGGCAAACATTTGACTTAAGATCTTCTTGCATTTTCCTCTCATTCAAGTTTCCATCACACAAATAACAACCGAAACCATAGATTTACCCAACATTTGTGGCACTCATACAATATCAATATGGCTTGAAATTTACGAAAACAAATAACAGCGTTGATTTGATTTGATTTGATTTGATTTGATTTGATTTAATAACGGTTTATTGAAACAAACGTGCAAAGTAGTAGCCCGAAGGCTAAATGATAATGCATCACATTGAAAAACGTATATTAGTTATATCAAACGACATACATTGTATGAACTTTTTCAACAACGGCAAATACCAATTACATTAACATAACAAATATACAGCATCATATCAAAACGATTAACATATTAATTATCATACAATGATGGTGATAATGAGAATGAAGAAAGCAACAATAACGATAACAATCTCTAAAGAGGTAACATTGATATCAATGATGATGACAACTAAAATCATAATAGGAATGATGATAATGATAATGATAATGGTAATGACAGAATCATTGATAATGATGCTGCTTGACAGAAAAATGTCTCTGAAAATGATCCAAATCAAATACGCTGATATCCCGACCAGAAACATCAATGGATTAGATGTGATATGAAACTGTATCTCTCCATGTTTTCTGTTTCCATTTTCTAGATGATACCACTACGTTGTCCGCCTCTACTTCCAAACCGGCAACGGAACCATCGATGACAACCGAAATTGACCACGACATCGGGGTCCCAGGAGAACATAACGCCCGCTGCATCGACCACATCGGGTAGCAAGTCGACTTCACGTAAGTCACGGAATACGACACGCGCGGAACGGGCCGTGTCTTATCATAAGTAGATATAGATAGATAGATAGATAGATAGATAGATAGATAGATAGATAGATAGATAGATAGATTGATTGATTTTGAATATACTCCATATGATTATATCACGAAATCATTTTACGTTTCGTCGTCTATGATTTTTTAGTGACGTACCGAAAGAGTTGCCCTGGATTAAAAGAAATGTAACTAATATCATCATAAACTGAATTCACCATGAGCATAAGAACTTAATGCAAATAGATAACGATGCTCGTGGGGAAAATGAGCATAACGAATGCGGTAATAACGACAATGATATTACCTCTCTATAGACATAGACATTACGTGAAAATCTATTGATAATGATGATGACAACAAAAATTATAAACATATTGATGGGGTTGACAAGGGTGATAATTATACTGATTGTAGCAATAGAAATATATTTGTTGGAATCGTTTCTTGACAGATTAATAAGAAGCCCTATAAGGCTTGTCAAAATTAATCAGGCAAGAAATCATCCATACGTTAGATACATAAATTATCATAATCTTCCCATGCTTTCCTTTTACTAACTTTTAGAGGAGGCCACAACGTTGTCTGCTTCTACTTCTGAGCCGGCAACGGAGCCATTGATGACAACCAGCTCGACCACGTCATGGGGCTCTCAGGAGAACCTAACACCTGTTGAAACGACCACACTGGGCAGCGAGTCGACTTCGCGTAAGTCTCAATGTCACACACTCATTCGAACCTCGTAGAACTGACACCACAAGCTCGGATATACTTTTGGTGATAGCTGGTGGGAAGTAAAGGACCAAGAGATACTCCATTCGAAAATTCTCGCCGATATCGCATATTTGTGTTACCACCTGCATAGAAATAGATCAAGAACGATGAAGCCAGCAGCAACTCAATCGGCATGACAGCGACTTAGTGTAGGGATTTGTTCAGGGTGTTTGTTTCTGGTTAGTTAGGTTAGTAAGAAATGTTATACTGTATAGGTCTCCATGTCTTAGTTTCTTTTGTTTTTCCACTTTTCATGTAGGCCTATATCGGTCAATCAATCACATTGTTGTATTACGACGCTTATGGGGAATGCACCCTACACGCACTATACTTTTTAGCATTCCTCCCGATTTCCAGCAGTTCCGTACAGTTACAATAATTTGTAAACTTATCCTTTATTTTGTATTATGATGAAATTTATGTATATAATTTTTGTAATATATTCAAATGTTTCTGTTGGAAATGGAAAAATTGAAAAATGGCAAAATGGAAAAATGAATGAATGAATGAATGTATGAATGAATGAATGAGTGAATGAATGTAATCAGAAAGACCCGATTCAAAGGAAATACACTTGTATACATAAATCGAATACCTATCCCGTAAGTCTTTATGTAAATGAACTGTGCATGTTAGGTGTTAGTCAGGTGCCACATAGGGTAGAAAGGGAAAGTCGCGAAATTTGTATGAAGGTTTGCTTTTGTGTCGTATGCGAGAAAACTCCTTGATTTCGTCTGTCCCCACCCCTCTGTTCTTTTTTATAATGCTTCTTCGGTTTAGCAGCTACCGGAAAGGATATGTCTTCTTCAGCTGCGCAACAGACAACGATTTCGATGATGACCACCATCTCGACCAGTAAGATGGAGACGACCGCTGACGTAGAGACCACGGAATCGACGACGGTCCAGCAGTGCTCGCTGACAGCGTGCGAGAACGGCGGCACGTACGACCAGACGTCATGTTCATGTGATTGTACAACAGGCTACCAGGGTGACACCTGTGCGGGTAAGACTAGATTGTTCTTCCCTTTTCTAAACAGATGGTTCTGGTTTAATGAAAGAGCATTATCATGAACTTGAAACCATAGGGCCTGATAATGATTATGTACTGGTTGCGACACTCTGTATCATCACAGATGTGTGGGTTTTTTTTATTACCATTTCGATGATAGTGCATTCCTATACTCAGTTTAATAATGATTGCAGTCAATTGGTAGTGATCCGAATGTGGCTCTGTGTGACAGCAAAAACATAACGTCGGTTGTAAGTTGCTGACTGGAAACGCAGAAACAGATCATGCGTCTTCTAAAACATTAAAAATTGTATGAAATGAGTCTGTGTGTGTGTGTGTGTGTGTGTGTGTGTCATGTGGGGTTTTTTATAGCTTGATATAGTTTGTTTTTGTAAGTTTTTTATTTAATTAATTTGTGGCGGCGGAGGAGTTCATGTTTATGGATGGCTGACTCCTATATTTCACTTCGTGTAGCCACATCTCATTTAACACTGACCAAACAATTTTGACAAATTTGTAGGGCATGGAAAGTATATCTAACGACGTTTGTATTAGCTTGATACGCTGATTTAAGCAATTGAGCCCAGGGTAAAAATATATTTCTTACGCTTCACTGTAATCACACAGCAATATGGTGCTGTAATCTCTATGTAAAGCTTTTAGAAATTAATTGTTGACGCCAAGTTGTTTCGTCACAATCAACGGACGCTAGAATCATTTGAAGCATTAATATGCACATTTGGAATATCTGTGTATAGGTTTGCATGAACCCTCCGAAGCTAAAATCAGATTGAATTGATGGTGGGGTTATTGCCACTTCTTTGCTTGGTTTTTTTTTTCAGTCCCGAAAGCAGAAATTCAACACTCGGTGGTTCTCTCTATTAGTGGATCCCTACTTCAGGTAAGTTTTGATAATTCGTTGGGTTTTATTTGCCGCAGTCGTGTTTAAAGATGCCATGATAATATCAAGGTCAGTTGCCTATTCAAAGAAAGAAAAAACTACACTTTACATTATTTTTTTTTATTTGGCACTACTCCCTGAAAACGGATAAGAAAAATAAGTTGTCGACAAAGCCATCATATGGTGATCATGCTAAGAGACTTTGCAAGTACATTCACTTAAAAAAAGGAAACCTTTGATGCGAATATTCTATATGAAATGAAATACATGTTTGTCAAAGTCCTGTGAACGCTCATGTCTGAGTGAAGAATATCCCGACACCATCCCACGTCGATTCGTTCGTCTCAATTCACATATCTAAGACCACATGCCGTGAATATATTCAGATCTTCGACACTGGTAAAATTCATTGAATTTTGTGAGTAAACAATGGTGTCCATCGAAAATTTGGAGCGCGCATGCGCCCAAAAGGGGAACGAGTGTACATGAGTGCACTGTTACAAACACCATTCTACAAAATTCATCTGAGATTGTTGCTCTTATAATTATCTTTCCGACAGTGGCAGAGAATCCAACCGCTCCTAATCGGTATCATTGCGCAGATGACGACGGACTACTGCAACAACCACTACACCGTCTGCTGCCCTTTATCAGGCACAAAAACCAAGTACGAATGAAATCAAGCATTACTTTTCTCTTTCTCCCCTCATAGCTCTCTCTCTCTCTCTATGTATATATATATATATATATATATATGATTATATATATATATGTATATATATATGACGAGAGTTAAGAAGAGGCAGTATATATATATATATATATATTGTATATGTATATATATTATATATGTATATATATTATATATATGTATATATATATATATATATATATATATATATATATATATATCAGCCGGTTCATCTATATGCCTATCTATCTATCTCTATATTATTCATTGTTTGTATATTTTGTATCTGTGACTGTAGGATATCTATCTATCCGTTTATCTATCAAATAATATCATCTCTATATCCATCTATATTTATCTATATCATTCGTCTATCTGTATATCGGTCGTTCTATATACTTTTTTAATCTATCTATCTACTTTTCTACCGCCCTCTATTTCTCCTCTTCTTCTTCCTTCTTTGTGTTTATATTGAGCTCTGAGACAAGGCATTTGAGCTCATCAAAAATTATGTTGATTTTGTTGCTACGCAGTAATGGTGCCCTACAATGAATATTGCAGTCACTTTTCAGCCTATATCAACAGCATTTCAAAAGGCATCTTTCCAGTAATTGATGTTCCTTATTTCAGTGAACATTCGTGGACATTATACAATGTAACTAATTGCTCTTAAAATATCAACTATGTTGCGTGACTAGGCAAAATATAGGTAATAACCTCGTTTCTGCATCAGCAACGGCGCAATCAACATACTTTCTAGGCAAAATATAGGTAATAACCTCGTTTCTGCATCAGCAACGGCGCAATCAACATACTTTCTAGGCAAAATATAGGTAATAACCTCGTTTCTGCATCAGCAACGGCGCAATCAACATACTTTCTAGGCAAAATATAGGTAATAACCTCGTTTCTGCATCAGCAACGGCGCAATCAACGTACTTTCTACATTTACGAAATATTGTCATTGCACTGTCATTAATATAGGTAATCGATAAGGGGGAAAATTATCAAAACGGTATGATCTGGTTCATTAATTCCTGCCTTGCTTGACGTCACAATGTAATAAACGTTGAATCCTTCTTACAATTACATGCGCTTTCAAATTTCATAAGAGATTTCTCATTATCTTACTTAGTGTTCAAAACATGAATCCCTTAGCTCAACCAGCACTGTACAGTCCCTTTAACTCATTGACCGTATCAACTATCTAGCCCATCCGAGGATTTTTAGTTCAGTTACGAAAATAATTATGCAGATTTTCCAAAATGTGCAGGCAAATCCACTTTTCACTGCACATTTTGGTAACAGTTAATCCCGTCAGGTGTAAAGTTATTCAGTTCTGGTTGTTATTCAACCTATCTAAAGCTTATGAAGGCTATATCTAGTTGAAAGTTCTGGGACGAGTTATGTGGCTTTCAATTAAATAGAAATTTTTGAAATATGATATAATGTTTCTTTAAAGATTTGCTTCTATCTCATGCAATGTCGGTTCTGTCTTCATTACATTTGTGGATGACCCTTGTGTGATATATCTTTAACTTTCATCGTGTAAAATTCGAAACTAAAAGCTTCAGACATCTTTTATGACATCTATAGAGGCGTAATCTCTGTAAATCAATATTAATATATTTCTCACTGTCCTCTTTCGGCAAAGAAAGCTCTTGTAGCATTAAAACAAATCACTAGATAATTATTCGTTTTTTTCAGCATCGATGAATTAGCGCTAGTCCTTTGTCGGTGCAGCATGAGTGATGCAGAGCAGTAATTTCTCATTAGAAATTCGTATGGATTATGTGCGTATTAAGAATATATCCCTGGATGTATCAGAAACTGTGAGATATTTATTGCGAGGCTATAATAATAGTCTGCTTACCCGCCTTGTGGTCAAACCCACGTCCTCGGCTGCCCCAAACGTCTTTCTGTTTTGCTTCACCTCGTTCGAAATATAGTTTGCGCGAAGGCATACTTAAACACATGCAAATGACATTTACGACCATGAATGTTTCATAACATTCACGCTTGCATACGATGTATCCTTTTCTTTTGTTTCTTTGTAATTAAGTTATTTTTTGTTTGATTCTTTGCCACTAAACAATTCTATTTTCTTTTGACTTTAAAAGCGGAATTAGTAATGACAATAATAGATAATAAACTCTCAAATGGTAGTTTTACTCTCTTTTTTTTCGAGGACCGTAACCGCCATTGCGAGAAAGCTAAAATGTCAATCAGGATTTTGTCCACGACCCGACAGGTTCCATGGGAGTTGACGTAATCATTATCTATATGTCGTGATTCCGTCGAATATTATTACCCATAACAGTGTCATTTGTTCTCTCTAAATATTTGACAGCTCGTCGGTAAAGTTTGTTTTATTCAGTTTTCTTTTTTTTTACTTTATTTACTTTTCTTTTAGCAGGGTAGCCCTTTCAGTTCACTCGGAACTGTTCTGTCAAGGGGCCCTGCATCACGGACAAAGTACAATTTGAGTAAAAATAACAAAGTTACAAACACGGTAACAAAGAGGAAACATAAAACACAAG
Organism: Diadema antillarum; assembly: GCF_040938485.1. Lineage (NCBI taxonomy): Eukaryota > Metazoa > Echinodermata > Echinoidea > Diadematoida > Diadematidae > Diadema > Diadema antillarum. Next base: position 41,461 of record NW_027271239.1, on the reverse strand, counting down.
ATAATAAGTTCATAAGATATAAGCGTACATGAAAAAAGGATAGTACACAAGCCAATGAAACAAAAATGGAACAAACAAAAATACAATTAAATCCGGGAGAGATAGAAAATTATGATAATAAGAAAAGACCTCACTTACACACACACACCAACACGCACACACACACACACACACACACACAAACACAAACACTTTCATCTCCACACCAGTACACCGGCACCCATCCAAACCCGTACACGCACACAGATACACGCGTTTGAATCTTTACCGTGTCCTTGTTTCTTGCAGAAACAGTAAAATCGGTGCATGAAGATACTCTCTCCTACCTCTCTGATTCAATTCTTTCTTCCACCTGGTGCAGAAACTACTTCCCGATCCATTTTCGAATATTTAGGAGACACACCAGGGGCGGATCCAGCTTTTTATTTGCTTAAAGGGGGGGGGGGGGATTTGACCCAATGACGATAGGTCACGACAAGAAAAAAGAATGATATTGAAGTCTTCACATATTTGCTGCCAGTTCTCTCCCCCCCCCCCTTAAAGAAAGAAAAAAGACATCCCAAATTGAGGAGTGGGGAGGATTAAACCCCCTGAACCCCAAACAAAACAAATGGGGCGGGGGGGGGGGGGGGGTGGGGTTAAGCCGCTTACCCCCGATCCGCCCCTGCACACTTCAGCCGCTCGTATCATTGTTCATCACTGATTTTATTTTCATTGACATCGCATCGGGTAGAACATTAAATAGAGGTCCCATGGATGAGAGAGTCACAACTCAATGCACGAAAAAGATCCCGCTTCATTCATTCATCGCGAAAAGAGGAGGGTGCACAACCCGGTGAAGTCAGGCGGGTTCGCCTCACATCCAACCGCACCCCACAGAAGACCACCTAGTGCGGCTGAATACGAGCAATTCATCCATTGATCTCCTCAGTTGGAAAATGAAGCAGACAAATCAATGAAATACCTCATTTCCATGACCTATGATTATAAGCTTTGAAAGAATTGTCATACTTCAGCAGGTTGCATCACTGCATAACTTCTGCAGTTTGCATTATGACATAATGTATCCCGTTTTGGAAGACAGCGAAATCGACAAAAGCAGTCACGTTTATAAAATGAGATAGTTAATTCTTCAGGGTATTCAATGCGGCAACGCGCGCAGGGGTATGCAGGATACCTGTAATATTCGGCGTGTGGACTCCGACGAACGCAGATTTTGGCTAAGCAGAAATGAAGCGCACATTTCATTACGACAGCACTTTAATTGGTGTGCGCAGTGAGCGGTGACCGTACATCCTCCACAGACTGATTCTCTAGTCTTTCAAAGACTCTCAGACTATCAACTAGACAATCCATGACTTGTTTCCGAAGTTGCTTGTCCGAACATAACAGGAACAACAACATGAACTGAAGCATTCGTCGTTTTTACAACGCTTCATCTTGAGATGATCACTTCAAAAATGGAATACAGTCAGCCTCGCGTTCAGGAGCTCAAGAATTTTGTTGTAATTGTAGTTTTGCTGACGCTATTGTCACCTCACATTCTACCATGTGCAGGCGATTTTCAATGCCCGTCAGCATGCAGCTGCCCTGGTTATGGGCAAATTATCAACTGCGAGCGGAGGTCCCTTGAAGTTATCCCATCCATAAATTCTGAGACCACTCACACTCTGTACTCACAGAGTAACAGAATCGACGAGATTAAAGATTACTCCTTCGTAAACGTGACACGACTCAAACATCTTGATCTCGGGAAAAACGGTATAAGTCGAATCGGCCGTAACGCTTTCGCAGGATTGTTCAGTCTGGAAAACCTGTCGCTCGACAAAAATCGCATCACCGACGTATTTTCAATCCACACCATGCCCCTGCTGAAAACACTAAATTTGTTCTCAAACTACATCAATGTCGTCAGTGACAGCGACTTTCAGAGGGTATCTCTGGCAAGGAAGCTCCAGCTGTATTTGCCCTATAACTATTTACGAGGTCTGGCAAACATTTCATCCGCCGTCGAAATGTTACATGCAGAATTTACCGGACTTCAATTGTTCGATCTCCACTTGTCCAGGTGCGCAGTTTACATACGGTTTGCTGACTTGAGCAACAATTTCATCAGACACCTCCCGAACTTAGCAAACATGGTGTCTCTCGAACACCTGAACCTCGACCGAAATCTTATTCACACTGTTGGTTCGAACCTGCCACCTTCCCTTTCAGATTTCTTCATAAGAGAAAACCTGCTCACCGCTATACCTGACATCTCTCACTCTCCAAATTTGATAGCTATCGATTTAGGAGGAAATATGTTGAATCTTACCCAAAGCACTGCAAATGTTAGTCATTTGCAAAGCCTGGCTCTGCATACAAATATCACGGGAAATAATTTCGTACGGACACACTTGTTCTTAACCTCTCTAACTTTAACGGAATGTAGGTTAAGCGGAGTTTTCTTATTCAATGTATCAGTGACTCCAAACCTTAGAACTTTGAATCTACAAGGAAACGATATCACGCGATTTGAAGCTTACGCATTTTTAACCGATGACGTTCGCCTTTCTATATTAAATGTCGGCACCAACAAACTAACTGAAGTTGCATTTTTATCTCATTTGAAGAACGTAGAGTATTTCATGGCTCAAAACAATGTCATTGAGAACTTGAACCATTTCCAGGGCGACGGCCATTTAATGAAAATCCTTGTTCTAGCAGGGAACAAATTAACCGTCTTAGAACACGACTTAGAATTAAGTTACCTAGTGTTTGCTGACTTTGATAATAATCTCATATCGTATATCAAAGATGATTTTTGGAGAGGATTTCCCTCGCTTTCGAGACTATGTCTTGCAGGGAATAGGTTGACACGTGTCATAGCTATGCCGACTTCTCTGAAAACTCTGCATATGGAAAACAATCTCATTCAATCAGTGGAAGAGCTGAAAAAGCTAGAAGTATTGGAAATTCTAAATTTGTCTGGTAACAGATTGCGCAGATTCGCAATCAGAGAGTGCCCTTCATTAGTCGAATTAGACTTAGGTAACAACGAAATACAAACGATGGCGGATGTTTCTTTAAGGGAGGTACCAGATCTTAAAAGACTTTACCTGTACGGAAATCGCATCGATTCAGTTGGGAACAACTCAGTGTTCAATAGTAGAGTGTTTTTTGTTTTCGATGTTGGTGATAACCTCATTTCTGAACCAGGTGTTGTTATCTCTGCGGATTCATTTCTAGGTCAAAGAAATCTTATCTTTGCTTTACCGTATTCCTTCTTCCATAAACTTAGAAGCGCGGACGTTTCCTATAACCTCCTTACGCATCTTGACGATACTCATTTTGCAGGCGGAGGCACGTGTATCTTGAAAGAGCTTGTCATAGATTGGAACAGACTAACTTACATTTCCAGCCCAGCTTTTAAATGGTGTTCATCATTCAATCGTCTGTCCATTCAGAATAACCCTCTTACACAAGTATCCGGATTCCAGGTTCTTGTGCAAGATTTAATTGCAATTAAACTGTCTAACCTCTGTTTAGACGAGTCTTTACGCGTCTTTAACCATAGTCATGTTCAGAATGTTAATATGACTAATATGACACACGAAACCAATAATAGGTTCAAAACAATCGATTTAAATCTGTCGCTACCAGAGTGCAGATTTTTAGCTTTAACTCAATCGGGTCTCATCCGTATGCCATTTTTATATGCCCCCTATTTAATGACACTGGTTTTGTCTTACAATGAGATTGTGTCTATAAGTCCACTCATGTCAAGCAGAGTGTTCGGTCTCTCTTCTCTACATCTCAATAAGAACCATCTGACCAGCATTCCAGCACGGTCTTTTGCCAATTGTTGCCCCTCTCTCGACGAAATCGACATCGCCGACAACGACATCAGATATATCGAGCATTCGGCGTTCTACGGGACCATTCTCGCAACCGTACGACTAGACGGCAATGAATTGATGACGATTTCTCCGGGAGGTTTGAGCACTTTCCTCGCATTGCGTTTGGCCCGGAACCCATGGCGGTGTGACTGTGAGATTGTGCCCTTTCGAGACTGGCTCCTCCGTCAGTTGAAAGGCTTATCTGATTCTATCGTCTGCTCCACTCCACTGGCGTATAAAGGCATTGATGTGAAGCATGTGCCAATATCTAATGTATGCCTGGCAGGACCACCGGCACGAGAAGTCTTTCCTCTGAATTCAGATGTTTTGTCGATGAGCTCCTCCGCATCGCCTTCTATCGGAGGTGATACCTTTGAACGATCTCTCACAGCACTGCTGCTAGTGTTGCAGATTATTTTCCCCTCAGCTGTTCCGTTCTCAAGTATTTTTTTTTTTATTTTAGTTTGGAGCACATAAGGGAAATTGATAGTTTATAATAATCATAATTGATACATGTTTTATGGCGTCTTTGGTAGAAAGAAGATTATCGAGCAGATCCAAACGTGCGCTGTTAGTGGTAATCGTGAGATTTAATTGACATCGTATTTCTTTGCATCGTTAATTGCAGTGCTGTTGCCATTATGTATATTTCAAAGAGCAAGTAAGTTGTCTATCAACAATTTATGGCCTTTTTACACTAAGATCATGACACTTGGCTCTTCCTGTTCAACTGGCTCTTTTTATTTTTGCCATAATAATTATATTACATAAACGTGTACACCTATGGGTTGAAGGGTATATGCACTCATGTTACCCAGGTTGCCCCAGTTTGCTTGGACAGCCTCACTGCCTACTCTACGAAAAAAGTGACATTTTAATGAAAGGATACTATAGAAAGTGATAAAGTGGCTTTGGATATTATAAAAATGTACTTCTTCTGTCATGGCGTATCTTGGCGTATTATGCCAGCAAAAACCCTGAATCGTGGATGCCAAGTTTGTCTGATCAGTACTAATCATACGACCGAGTCAACGAAAGTCATACACGGAAGTACAACATTCTATAGATGCAACAAGAAAAACATGAAAAATCGAAAGACTTTTTTCTATCTCCCCATAAGACAGGTAAATGTGTTTGATTAGACAATGAACATGTAGAGAAAACGTTGACACTATGAATGGCCTGATTTGAGTTTAATATGGACATTTTCGTCGTGGTTGGTGTTACCAAGTTTGCTCCGAAAATTTGACTCAGGTTATCACTTTTTTTTTTTTTTTCAATGATATTTTATTGATTTCATTCAAATCAATCATAAATCAACCCATTCTGGGTGTAACATGAACATAAAACGGTACAAATGCCATTCAAAAGACAAATCCATTACCAACTTATACTGCCCATCATCTCCCTTCAAACATAACAACTCGATTATAAATCAACCTACTGACCATTTCTTCACGAGAAAGTATTGACATGTACAAAAAAATATATATATATATATATGTATCTTTGACTATGGTATACTTATACTGCCAATCATCTCTCTTCAACATAACAACTCGATTATAAATCGAGTATGTAAGGGTATATATATACAAGGGTATATACATAAAAAAGCAACAAAAATACGTTATACAAAACTAGAATGAAATCATTTCATTGAAATCAAATCCCCATCCCCACCAACCCCGATGCACTCAAACCTATCCCACACCCCCACCACAACCCCAAACACATACATCCACAACCACCACACACATACACCCCAAACACCAACACACATACACACCAACACCAAAAACGCACATACACACATACACCCCACACACAAAACACACCCGAAGCGATACTACCTTCCTTCCTAATGAAAACGACTTCCAAATGTTGATTGATACATACAACATACAAGCGTGTAATGGCCGTATGCAGAAAAGCAGCGTCCGCCCGCACCCAAATACCGCTCCAAACACCCATTCAAATTCACCAAACAAAACTCATCAAACTCCTAGCTGCGGACAAAATCCTATAACGTTTACACCACCAAAAACTTATCTCTCCCCGCGCGCGGCCAATGACACATTATATTATATTGCCTTCACCACTGATAACTACACTGTACTAATAAAAAGAAAAAGAAAACAAAACAATACTTAAGCTCTCGTTTCAGAAACATTTTCCCATTTCAGCAAATGTAATCCCAACTTATTTCTTTTTCTTTTTTTAGCAATTTCTTTTTCTTCATCCCGAAAACTTATTATTAATTACCCTTAACTTATGACAATGATGAGTCGAGGAAATGTCAACTTTTTTTCAAAAAAGTGAAATTCTTTTTATATTTTTTTATATCGTTGTTTGCATGTGACATCACACACTGTAGTAGTCTTCTCATTCAGCAGTGATTGTGCAAAAACCTTAAAAATCTGTAAATTTTTAATGGATTGTCTGATTTTCCTAAAACTCTCACTGATATGATCTCCTTTTTATTCTTGCATTTACTAAATCCACATGTATGAATGAAAGTTAACTTGTCCAGTAAGTGGCACAGATATCCAAACAAATAATGAAGTAAATGGTCCTATTATGAGAATAAAACTGTCACTAGGATTTCTTTGTTTCTGGATATCTAAGCCTTTTCAAACCAATTAACATCCAATAAAATGTAAATTCTTTTAAAATGTCATTTTTCGGTTGCACAATTCATAACAGGTTTGTCATCATCTCACAGAAAATATGGCAAACTGCAGTCCCATCTCAACACATGCAATTACATTCATGGTATAAAAAAGAACATTATAGAATTAACACAAGTTAGGTGTTGACATTGCAGCAGCAATAACATCAAGAGAGTTTGCTATGCTCTCAAGGTGGGAATTTTGCTGCCTCAAAATAATAAGACGCTCTCTTTCCAACGCAACGAGCTGCTGACTAGCAGGTGGATGGGTCGTGGGGGGATGTGGAGTAGGGAAAGGAATTTCAAAGGGGCATGTTGCAGAAGGAAGAGATGCTGTCGGGTGGGTTGCAGGGGGATCAGTTGCAGGGGGAAGGGAAGCTGGACGATCTGGAGTTATGGGAGTTGGTTGTTGAACTGGAGTGGAAATTGGGAGCACTGGGGAGGATGCCGTCCCTTCAAGCAGCTGCCTCAAAAGATTTGAGGCAGTGTCATTTTCGCTTTCATTGGTGCTCTATTAAAGGGACAAACGGTAAACACAATCAAATTGGTAATAGCTAATGTTATGTATTGAAGATGACTATTCTTACACAATTATCAATTAAAAGATTATCTTTTGGGATTTACTTCATGCATCTTTCCTTATTAGCTATCAATTTTATGACATATAACTTGAAACAGAAATAAACCTTTGAACGAAATAGTGATGCATTAAAGTAATTCATTATTCAAGTCTTTTAATCAAAATGTAATTCCTTTTACAATGGTTTATTCCTACAATAAAAAAATGAACACAAAGGCCTACTTCTTGATTAGAAAATGACAGGAATTTGAATGTTTTGTTGGAAACTTCATTTTGGTGAAATTGAACAATAAACATTAAAAGGCCCATTAAAAAAACATGATAAATGGCCACAAAACACTTTACCAACCTGAGATGAACTGAACCCCGCTTCAGTCTCCTGTCCCTTTACACCTACAACAGCCTCCTTGGCCAACACTTCAAGCACCGCCTCCATCAAGGGTTTGATTTCAAGGCTTCCTCCACCTGCATGTAACATAACGTGTCAACAGTCGGTAACTTGTATGTTGATTTGTAACATTTGTAACATCAGTCAACATATTTGAACTGACATGCTATGCGTACATATCACACAGGGAACAATACACTTATAGTTGAGAGAGATAGACTTTAATAGATGACTATGTTTGGCCAGAACTTGGAATAAAATTCCAATACACTGTGACTGTCTGCTCATACACTGATACTACCTACAAAGGGAACACCTGCTTCTGTAACACATTGTGATCTCTGAGTGACGTGTGGTTGAACCCTCTGGTCGATAGAGCTTAGAGGCCATGTCTTGCCTCATTATGTAATATACTGCTTATTTCAGTTATCTGTAGCAATCACAATGGTAAAAGGATCCCTCCTTCCAATACATTTGCCAATTTGTGCATGTTTTCTGGTTGCCCTACATTCAATAGGAAAAGCAATTTGCTGTTTCCCTACAATCAATAATAAACTCAGTCAATCATCTGCATGTTAGAAGTTTTGTATAAGATGAGAGGTATCATATATGACACAAAACTAATTTGAATTATCAATCCATAAATGATCTAGTGAGGGATTTAAGTTTATCAAAATCACATACTATCAATGTGTTTGTTTCATTATAAATGCTGTTTGCTTCGATTCATCTGGGACTAATTGGTTGTTCATAGCAATCATTGTGATCACTGTTGACACTGGGTTAGGATATGACTGGAAAAAATTGCAGAGGCTGTACGTACAACTATCAATTGCACCAATACAATAATACAATATTATCTGAAAATCAAAGAGTTGTGTAAATTACAGCAGTTTGCTTCAATTCATTTGGGACTAATCTGTTGATCATTGCAAGCATTATGATCACTTTTGACACCGGGCTAGGATATGACTGAAAAAAACATGCAAAGGTAATTTGAATTATGAATCCATGTATGAGGACTTAAATGACCTAGTGAGGGATTAAATATGTATCAATTGCATGCTTTAAATGTGTTTGTTTCGGTAGAAATGCTGTTTGCTTCAATTCATTTGGGACTAATCAGTTGTTCATAGCAATCATTAAGATCACTTTTGACGGTCGGGCTAGGTTATGACTGGAAAAAATTGCAAAAGTAATTTGAATTATGAATCCGTATATGAGGACTTATATGATCTAGTGAGGGATTAAGGTGTATCAATTGCATACTATCAATGTGTTGTTTTGAAAGAAATGCTGTTTGCTTCAATTCATCTGGGACTAATTGGTTGTTCATAGCAATCATTATGATCACTGTTGACACCGGGCTAGGATATGACTGGAAAAAATTGCAGAGGCTGTACATACAACTATCAATTGCACCAATACAACATCTGGAAATTGAAGAGTTGTGTAGATTACATGTATATGTATCTTTAGTGTGCTTGTTTTGGTGATTAATTCAACTCACCAAAGCTTAATTCTATTTAGAAAAAGCCATTACAATGACTAATGACACAGCACCAAGATATTAAAGAAATATGTTTATTTTGACAGAGGCTGTTTGCCCAACTGTAATAAATGCATTGATTCAACACTAAGCTGTGTGATTTTTTTTTGTTATTTTTGTACGATGTTGATGTTTCGTGTCATTTGGGTTTAGATATTTGTTCATTGCAATCATTGTAACGAATTACACTGAAATCGGATACAGATTTGTACAAACATTATAAAAAACAGCAGAGGCTTCAAAAGAATAAATGGACTTAAGTTTGAGGCAAAACATAGTTATGGTGTGCCTGCAAATCTGTCAATTAAATTTTCGGTCAAAAATGTGCATGTATGCCTAAAAGAATGTAATGAATAATGCTTTAATAACAAGATATTCGTTGGATAACGATGAAAAATGCAAAATATCAACAATAAATGTTTGCATATCTGAACTTATCTGATCGGGGTCAGGCTAACTCGGACTCAGGGACAACTCGGCCCACTTGGATGGCAGGGCTGAGTTGTCCCTCTGGACTGTAAAGCGTGTATGGGAGCGCATCATGTTCTGGCTGGTCGCAGTTTTGGGCCGAGTTGATACAACGCAAACATCAAAGAACCCCTTTGGCGCGTCTAAAAAATGAACATACGTGCCTATGTATGGCGATCACTAACTGCGTATAAATTGTCTGAAATAAAGTGGGCTGAGTTGTCCTTCATACCGAGTTAACCTATATCCTTTTGCACTAAAAGTTGGTATAAACCAACTTTTAGTCTTTATCTCAAAATAATATGGAACTCATCATCCCATCAAATTGTGTCATCGAAGTAAGTTTCTTGGTATACTCTTTCAATATATTGCAAGCAAATACGAAATGGTGCCAGACAGGTTTATTTAACTTCTCACTTAAAATCAATGCAATATGTAGTCTGACGATAATTTCGGGTGCTGTTCGTTATTCCGAAGGTTCGCTATTCCGAAGGTTCGTTATTCCGAAGGGTCGTTAATACGCAAATTCCCTATTCCTAGAGGTTCGTTAATCCGAAAATGAAAAAGGGTTTGTTAATCTGAAAATTTGTGGCGTTATGCCGAAGGTTTGTTATTTCGAAGATTGGTTTATCCGAAAAGGAAATTCGGAACAATGAACCTTCGGAATAACGAATCTTAGGAATAAAGAGCCTTCGGAATAACGAACCTTCGGAATAACGAGCTGTAACCAATAATTTCAGTGTAAATTGCAACATTGAATTCTTCAGCGTCAATAAAATATGATGAATGTCATATTGCTCTGTTAAGGCATGGATTGGTGTGTTCAGGTGTATGGGTGTTTACAGAATCATGACAATGCATTTCCCATTCAAATCATACTTCATTTCTTTTCAGTAATGTTTGCATGAAAAATGCTATAAATGCATGGTGAAACATTACAAGAATACGGCGACTGTGAACAGAAAAGACATGCATCGGTATGTAACGTTACCCATTGCATTTCTTGCTGTCTTGTATTTCAGCGCCCTCTGCTTGAGGTCCTGCCATTTTCTTCTCACTTCCTCCTCCTCCCTGGAAAACCCCACTGCTTTCAAATGTATGGTTGCCTTCCTCCAATACCTCTTTTTCCGCTTTTCCACCTGAAAACATAAATGAAAATGAAGAAAGTAATTATGACTACATACAATATGAGCAGAGACATGTATTATTGATTTATAATATTCTGGACTACACCTTCACATCTTTCACCACTATTTATCTCAATCATTTCCAGTTCTAGAGGAAATTTGTAAAGATTCCTTACAGGAATTGGGGGGGGGCACCCCTGCCCCCCCCCCCCCCCCCCAGGTGGGGTATGTTGCCATTTTGATGTAATTGAGATTCTATTCCCCTAGGGATGCTTCCTGCCAAGTTTGGTGGAAATTAGTGATAGGGTTTTCAATAAAAAGATGAAAATTTACCATGTCCGTCCAAATTTAGGCCCCCTAGGGCCCCCAGGTGGGGCATAGTGCCCATTTGATGGGAATGAGATTCTTTCCCCCTAGGGATGCTACCTGCCAACTTTGGTGAAAATTCTTAATGGCATTTTCAAGAAAAGATGAAAATGTACAATTTGGGCCCCATTAGGACCCCTCCCCACCCCCTCCCCTGGGTCCCAAGGGGGGGGGGCACCCCTGATTTTGCTATGAACAAACTTGAAACTACAGTCATCAATGCACTAATTCATAGTATAAACTTAGGTCTATCACTACTGGTTCTACAGAAGAAGATTTTTTAAGATTCCTTAATTTTGGGGGATTTGGGGGTTTGGTGCCCACTTGAACAAATTGAGATCCTATCCCCCTAGGGATGCTACCTGCCAAGTTTGTTGAAAATCGGTCAAGGGGTCCTCAAGAAGAAGATGAAAATGTAAAAGTTTACGCACGACGTACGCCGGATGAAAAGTGATCGCAATAGCTCACTAATGTCAAACAAGCGTTCAAAGAACCAGTCATGACTCAGTCAGTTTGAGATAACAACATTCAATGTGAATGATACAATGGCTTTTATTCTCCCAGCTGCCATACTGCAAACTGTCGGGCAAGGGCATTGCCAGATCCTTTTTAGCATTCCACAATACGCATTACCATAGTTGCGTATACAAGTGAGGCGCATATTGACAATGACATGCGCGTGAACTGCGCATGTGCTTAACACATTATTACATCCCTCCTTTCATATAAAAAAGAAAGAGTGTACTTGAGGCATTTCACAAATATACATTACTTGTAGCCTTTCTACCACGTTCATTTCTAACTTTGAAGTGGATATCAAAAAACTCAAAACCTTTGCCAAAATAAGATTATGCATGTATGTAAATACGATCATAACAGTTATAAGCACTGAACATTTAGCATGCATGTACTGGAATAGCATTCGTGCAACAACTGCAAATATTAACTATGTACAATGAAATTGTAACAACGCCTTTAACACTGTGCATGAGAAATCTGTATCACACAACGTGTTTACTTGAGCAGGAATATAATCAATCATACTGGAAATGCACAGAATTTCAATACAGCATGCACACAGCTATCTTCAATAATTACATATGACTTAACTTCACTCTTTTGAACTTCTTTCATTTTTTTTTAAAGTTACTGTGTGAATACATGTTTTAATTGAAATTAACATGCAAGCTTAATCATTGATGTTTTCAAATGCTTTCGTCAGACATTTCAATATATGTGGCTTGAGAAACCATTCTGCGAATTATACATTGTAAATATTGTGCAATCCATATTACTTATTCTGATACAGAATGTATTCTATCAATTCTATCAAATATTCTATCTATCCTGTCAATGAGTAAACAAATTCCTGTAAATTATACTTCTCATGGATAAACACCATAAGTGCAGAACTGTATTTACAAACTCATCAGATACAATATCTAAACAAAGTTATTACCACTGTTAAACCAGCGTACAATGTATAAAGTTATCAATGCTCAATTAGACGATCAGGCTTCTTGATCAAGCGTCCTGATCTGGTGCGGTAAGCCTTGTTTGTGTGCTTGTCAATTTCATGTGTTGTCATGTTGCTTCGAGGAAGTAAAGGTCTGCTGTCTTCCTGATCATCTGGAAATTGATCTGCAAATCGAACGCGCTTCTGTTGCATTCCAAGACTACGCAGGTGTCTTCTGTTGCGACGTAGAACACCTCCGTTGGGAGTTTGCACAAAGTATGATCTGGGTTCCTGGCATTGTCCAATTACTGTTGCAGGATTCCATGTTCCAGATCCATGATCAAGCATTGTGACCTTCTGACCCACATAGAGTGGTGGTAATTCACGAACACCTTTGGAGTCAAAATCTCGTTTCTGTTTCTCTTGTCGATTTCGAAGCTTCTCGCTGACCTCATGACGGTATGATGAGTTGCTCATCTTTACGGGTAGGTCACTCCGAAATTTCCTCCCCTGTAGTACTTCTGCTGGTGAAGGCAAACTACTGTCAATTGGTGTTGTTCGCAAACACAACAAGGCAAGATGTGGATCACCTCCAGACAGTTTCACTTTCCCCAGTGTCGATTTGACTGTCTGTATCGCTCTTTCCACAAATCCGTTGCTCTGTGGATAGTGTGGGCTTGATGTCACATGTTCAATGTTCCACTCATCGGTGAACTGCTTGTATTCTCTGCTGGAGAATTGGGGTCCATTGTCACTGACAATTTTCATAGGAATGCCTTGCTCACTGAAAATGTTCTTTGTGATCTGAACAATTTTCGAGCTATTGCAGCTACCACTGATCTTCCGGACGATAGGAAACTTCGACCAATAGTCTGTCACTATGAGATACTCATCACCGTCAAAGTGGAAAAGGTCCGTTCCAACTGTTTCCCACGGATGTCTGGGAACATCGTGCTGAAGGAGTGGTTCTTTCTGTTGAGCATTCTGTAGCTCGTTGCATGCTCTGCAAGACCTCACCATATTCTCAATGTCCTTGGATAGTCCATCCCAGTAGACACATGTCTTTGCTCTGAGCTGTGTCTTTGTCGTTCCTTGGTGGCCTGCATGAAGTTTCTGCAAAACTTCCTGCTGCATAGGCTTGGGTATGAAGATTCTTTCCCCCTTCATAATGAGACCATCCTCGACTGTCAAGGAGTCCCGACACGACCAGTAGTGACGCACCTCTTTGGGGACTTTCTTCACATCTTCAGGCCAACCTGTGTGGATGACTTCCTTCAGTGTACTGAGGTCACTGCATCTGTCTGTCTCTTCTTGTAGCTGTCTTAGCTTAGTGGGAGACACATAGATTGCATGTATTGTCTTGTCGAATTCCATGGTTGGTTGTTTCTCTGGATTGATCCTAGACAAACCATCTGCCAAGGCAACTTGTGGTCCTGGTTTGTACACGAGCTCAAAGTCGTACGGTTGCAGACGGAGAAGCATCCGTTGCAGTCTAGGTGGAGTGTTGGCCAGATTCTTCCTATGGATACTTTCCAATGGTTTGTGATCAGATTCCACTGTGAATCGTGATCCGTACACGTATGTGTGGAACCTTGTGCAGCCAAACACAACTGCTAACATTTCTCTCTCAATGTTTGCGTATCGACTCTCGGTCTCTGTCAATGCTTTGCTTGCGAAAGCAACTGGTTTCCCCTCCTGGAGTAAAGCGGCTCCAAGTCCTCTGGTTGAGGCATCTACTTGTATTGTAGTGTGCTTCGAGGGGTCAAAGTACGTCAAAGTACACATGGATGACACTAGAGACTTCATGTGCTCGAACGACTTCTGGTGTGATGGCGTCCATTGCCATTCACTGTCCTTCCTAGTCAACGCTCGTAGGTTCTCAGCATTCTCTGCGAGATTTGGGATGAAGGGAGACATGTACTGCACCATCCCAAGGAACTGCTGTAACTCTTTCAAGCAGCTAGGTGTAGGAAGGTTGGTGATGTCTGCAATCTTTGCAGGATCTGGGTGTACACCTTCTTTGTCATAGAGACAACCGAAGAACTTCACCTGTGATATCTTTATATCACATTTGTCTGCGTTGAAGACAAGTCCATACTTCCGTCCAACAGTCATGAGGTTGTGGAGGGCTTTGTCATGTTCTGCCTCACTCTTCCCAAAGACAACTATGTCATCAGCGATGCCGATAGTACCTGGACACTGCTCAAGGATTTGATCCATCTTCTCCTGGAATATGTCTTGAGCCACTTTGATTCCGAATGGCAGACGCTTGAACCTATACCTGCCAAAAGGAGAATTGAATGTCGTCAGGTAACTTGATTCCTCGTCAAGCGCGATGCTCCAATATCCATGTCTGGCATCGAGCTTCGAAAACACCTCGGCTCCATGTAACTGGTGGGTAATCTCCTCAAGTGTTGGAGTCTTGTGATATGTGCGTTTACACACCTTATTGAGGTCCTTTGGGTCAAGGCACACTCGTAGTTTTCCATTGCTTTTTCGGCTAAAAGCAAGTGATGAGACCCAATCGGTAGGCTTGGTCACCTTTTCTATGACCTCGATCTTTTCCATCCTGTCCAATTCTTCTTTCAGTTCCTCTTTTAGGTGGATGGGGAACTTTCTTGGAGGATGAACAACAGGCTCAGCGTTTTCCTCTAGAGTGATATGGTATTTACCTGGGAAACGTCCAATGCCGTCAAATCGATCTGGATATTGCTTCATCAGATCATCTTTGGATTGAATCAAGTTGTCAATTTTCTGGTGCAACTCGCAGTTCACCTGGACTAGATGCATCTTGACTGAACTCTGCAGTCCGAGGATAGCAGGTCCTCTTGTGTCCACAATGAAGAAACTATTGCGGAACCACTTTCCATCTTGGTACCTGCAGGGAAGGTCGACACAACCATACTGAGGTATTACTGTCTCGTTGTAGGCAAACAACTTGACGTGCTGCTGTCCGACAGCATATTCTAGAGGGTATCCTTTATCATCAAGAAGTTTAGGAAAAGCCTGCCTGAAATGACGAAGTGGTAGCACATTCCCCTGTGCTCCTGTGTCCACCTTCACTTTCAAGGTATGATTTCCTGGAGTGTCCTTCAAGTGAATGTTTAGAGTGGCAAAAATCTCATCACGTTCTATCGGAACACTGTCAACCTGCACATCGCCGACTGTGATAGATTCAAATGTCATTTCCTCAAACCCTCTCTCAAGATCATCTTGGCTTGCAATAGGATGGAGATCCCTTGTTGAGGCTGGGCTACGGCTTCTACTGCGTCCCCTTAAACCTCCTTTGTGAGAGCTACCTGTGTGTGCTCTGTCCTGTTTATTGTGTCTCGGCTGTGAAGATCTGCATTGCTTCTTCCAGTGTCCTGTCTTACCACATTTGTGACACTTTGATTTGAATGCAGGACATTTCTTTGGTGGATGTCGCAATCCACAATTCCTACATGGCTTTGATTTGTGCACTTCTTGCACCGAGGCTCTATCCAGACTGTGCAGTTGATTCATATGGGAGTCACTGGCCTCGTGTGTCCTGGCAATCGTTGCAGCTTCATCTAGCTTCAATTTTTCGTCCTTGCTGAGTAGTACCTTTTGTACTTCGGGATGTCTGATTCCCGCAATCAAGACTTCAATAATCCTCTCCTCGATTGTTGCATCAGTCTTGAAATTGCACTTTGCTGCTTTCGTGCGGCACCTGAGAATAAAGTCATCTACGGTCTCTGTTGTCCCCTGCCTGTATCTCTGGAATTCTAACCTGTGGATCCGAAAATTCTCATGGGGCTCTATTTGGGCAGAAAATGCCTCCCAAATATTCTTTGGATCCTTGAGTTGTTCTTCAGACAGCTTCCATGTGTTGAACATGCGAAGACCTTCTGTTCCTGACCACAGGATAATGTAAGTGTGTTGTTCTTCTTCTTGAACTTTCCTAATTGCGAACCATAAACCAGCAACCTGTTTGAATTCTCGCAATGCTTGCGAACGGTCGGGGTTGGACCAGTCCATTCTGGGACACGGTATAGACCCACTTGCCATGGTGTATTAAATCCTGTAACAATTATCTCTCTATAGAAATGTCATACTATAATAACTCCAATAGCAATATTGACTTCTTACATATGTTACAGATCACGTGCAAATACCTGAATTGTCATGCAAATCGAACGTACAGTAAACATTTTTCAGTTTACACATATAGCTGTAGACCAATTTACGTATACGCGTAAATTCCACAATAAATCTATGCATTTAGAATATTTCTTCAACAATTATGCATAGGACCATAGCATAGCCTTAGTAGATAGCTATACGCTCTAGACTATTTAATAGTTTCGGATCCTTTAGTCTAGACAAACCAGATTTGAATCACATGTATCGACAATTCACAATAGCATCAAACATGGCAATCACATATGAAATGAATAAATCAAACTCAAGTTCATAGAATTAGAAATTCTTCACGAGCCCAGTTTCATCACTCAGTCCACCATCGCCGATAAACTATCCAGATTCTTTTGCTGCTAGTTCCTGGAACTGCTCTGGATTTCACAGCATAGCGTTCATTCGAAAATAAACTCTAAGCTAGGTTTAGCACGATCCTATCAGTTCAGAGTCAGACTTACAGCTTGTATTTCTGATGAACTTGATATTCAACCTGTGAGTTATAATGCAATGGTTAGCGTTAAATGTAGCTTATCGGTCAGTTCAATAACTCACGTAACTCCAGATTGCGTGTTTGTTATCAGGCTCTTAATTCTTGCAATTTAACTTATCGCATTGAGTAGATAGGTCATCACATCCTCCTAGGTCGCCCAGTCACCGTTGTCACTACTGTAGTAGGCCTGCGGACGGTCGTTTCTGCGACGCGCGATGTGTAGCAAGAGAAATCACTCCCGGTCGCCTCCGAGGAGTCAGCACAAACATTCAGTTCTGATCCAGACGTTGATCAGCTACGGTAGTTTGAACATCCGGTTCTGTCCTCAATCATCTCTGGTAGATATTGACATCTAGTTCTGGTTTAGACTCTAGGCTAGGTCTAACTCGAAGTAACAGTTAGAATCTATTCGTAGACTCGCCCGATCCATGTCCGTCTCACATGTAGGCACTGTACGTATCGAAACACGTAACGTTAGTCCTCCGTAGATACGGCTGTAAATTATCGTGCAATTAACGCAAAGTTAATGAGACAAATCTGTCCAATTCACGATAAAATTACGTTTCTTTGGTTCCGTCTTTAGCCGCTGCCACCATGTCAAACAAGCGTTCAAAGAACCAGTCATGACTCAGTCAGTTTGAGATAACAACATTCAATGTGAATGATACAATGGCTTTTATTCTCCCAGCTGCCATACTGCAAACTGTCGGGCAAGGGCATTGCCAGATCCTTTTTAGCATTCCACAATACGCATTACCATAGTTGCGTATACAAGTGAGGCGCATATTGACAATGACATGCGCGTGAACTGCGCATGTGCTTAACACATTATTACAACTAAAATAGCTAAAAATACAAGCAGTATTGCACCAAAACAATCAGAATGAATAGTGAAGTTCTCATGAAGCAAGTGTTAATATAAGTTTGTGTAATAGTTTTCAGTACAGGCTAACTTACCGGAACGCTGGCATGGCCTGCCTTGCCAAACAGGGCAGACTTATGTCTGCCCACAAATTGGCACAAAGCCATAGCCTCTCTGTCTGTCCAGTTTCTTCTTCTTCTTCTTGACAGATCTTCCTGAAATTTAAGAGGGAAAAATGCAGATTTCACTAAATGTATAGTTTAATGTCCGTTTACATAATTTATTTTTCTTCATGAAAACTATAAATTATGAATATATTGCTACCTCCAATAGCGATGTATGCTAACACTTTACTGAAAAACCTAATACAAAATGAAGTTTGGCAAAAACTGCTGATACTCTCATTTTCGGACATGGAAAATGCTTAGAAGTACAATTGCAACATCTTGAAGGATTTTATTTATTATTTTTTTTTGGTGTGCAAGTGATACAAAAAAAGTAATGGAACTTGTCACTAACATAATTTTTAGGGTAATATCAGTCACCTTGCTTTCTGAAAAAGGTTAACTGAATGCTTTATTATTAATATGTAATGTGAAACATTCTAAATATTCTTCATAATTTCCTGATATTGATCAATACATCATATGGTGTACAGAGTTCCTATCCAGATATGATTCCACCAAAACTGAAAGATTTGCAACCTTTTATGACAAAGTTATGTCAAGCTGTAATGGATATGCATTAGTACTACTGCTACTGTCACTCAGTCCACATTCATGTTGGGAATACAGTGCACTCCCGTTATAACGAAATGATCGGGACCGGCAGTTTTCTTTCGTTATAACGAAATTTCGTTATAACCGAACAAATACAATATATAACGAAAACAAAGAAACCACGTATATATATCATATTCTGTTTGCTGAATACTCATCATACACTGGAGAGCTATGTGAAATGTGATGGGATAACTGTATCACAATAATAAACGCAAGTTCCCCTCAGAAACTGTATGTGACACAAAGAGCGAACACACAGTGGTGTGAAGCGTTCAGCCATGCAGAGAAGCTATAAATGCTTGTTCCGCTACGAATTTTCGAAAGCAATTCGCATTTCGTTATAACGGAGCACATTTCTTTTGTTTTTCTTTGTCTGTGAAGCTCGGAAAAGACTTCGTTATAACGGAAATTTCGCTATAACCGTGTTCGTTATAAGCGAATTTTTTACCATAGACTTTAATGGTGATAATTTTGGGACCAAAAGATTTACTTCGTTACAACGAAATTTCGTTATAACCGTGTTCGTTATAACGGGAGTGCACTGTATAGTATCCTTTGTATTTTCATGCCCTGCTTATTTTGGATGGATATCTAAGAGTTGTTTGTTAGTTTGTGTTTGCTGTTGTTTTATTTTCTACAGAAAACATGAAATAACAGATCAAGCATTGGAAAATCAGTTATAATTTACTTTAAGTGAAGAATGCCAAATTACAGCCAGAATTGTTCATTCAAACTTCTCATTTGTATTGGCAACACAGACATGCAGAGTATATTACACAATTATTAACTTCAATTTGGCAATGACAATAAAACACAGATTCTGAAAATGACTTACCATCTTGATGATATGAGCTAGCAACCTGAAAAATAACACAGAGAAAATGTGTGCTTAAGATAAATTTCAGAACCATTGCCACAGAAAAATTCAGTAAGTGATTAATATCAAATCAGTTAACATCATTTAATAGTTAACATCAGTTAACATGACATTAGGACTATGACAGCTGACTTTGCAGACTTGTATAGTCACTATGAAAGCATCTGTATTGGTACTGAATTTTAGTCCACTTCATTGTGTGAGCAATCCATTATGAAATAATCTGGAAATAAAATACCATATCCACAGGTCAGTGCATAAATCACAGAATAACGTTACCCTACAAGATAACGGAGGTATAACAATGTCATAAAAAAGTACAGGCTGTTAATGGACAGTACAATCATCAACAAATTATTCTTCACTCATCAATTTGTCCATGTAACAATCAAACTAGGGGAGCAAAGGAGACTACCTGAAAGTATTCAAAGAAGGACCACTGAAATGATTCCAGGAATGAGACATTTGTCATACTCTTCTAGTCTGTGTCATCTATCCCTACCACCTCTCAGTAATATACAGGCAAAAAGAGGGGACAGGATAGATGTGTACAAATATTTGCATGGTCATTGTCACACTAAGTTTGACATGTTGAGTCCTAACAGTGTTGGAAGAACTCGTGGTCACTCAATGAAGCTTGGAAAATTGTATGTCATTAAATTGGATGTGAGCAAGTATTTTTTCTCTTCTTTTTTTTTTGCCAACATTGGTCCATATGTAGAATTCTCAGAAGATGTGGTCTCAGCATGCTCTGCTAATGCTTTTAATACGCTGGACCAGCATAAGAAAAACTGTGCATTTGATTAGGAATAGGTTCTAAGTGCTATGTAGAGTAACATGCTCAAGTTTGGTACACTTCATGATTTTCATGCTATAGATGAAGTCCTGAGTGTATCTTTCGGAAGATTGTTTGTCAATATAATGACATTCTAAATGCATATTCGAGATATGAAAATTATATAAAAATTTTGCAAAAAACTAATGGAATTTATGATACCTTATCTTGTGCCATGCTAGGCACAAAGGTCCTTGATTCATACACACACACACACACAAATGTCACAATTTCTATGCACTGTAATACAACTACATTAATTTGCACGCTTAAACATTATCACCAATAAAAATCATGTAGCTGTAACAATCATGGCACAGTGCTGTCTGGAGGCGAGGCTGACTAGCATTTTAAATGTAAATATCTCTGTGAGCTCACTAGTCATTTGTAATCTGGCTACTGTTTACTAAATATGACAACCAACTTCACTTGCACAAGACGACTATTCAATCACGATTCAGTGAGCAACAACTGGTGAACAGCGGTCCAAAACAAGAACCGCGTCTAAACTCGCCTGCTAATTTCCAACTTGAAATCAAGTTTGGCAAGAGGTCATAAAGATCAAAAACTTTTTTGGGAAGCTTCAGGTCTTTGCTGCCCTGTTTACTATGAATTTTATGAGGTAGCAGCCTAGCAGGCTGTATCAAGATTTCAAACATGTAACAGTTATAGGTCTAACGTTAGATTTAGCTTGTAGCTACATGTACTAGTACTAGTAGTTCTATACAAGACTGCTTTGTGAATTATTTATTACTTGTATGATTTAAATCAGCTTCAGTGTTACAAGGAATGTCCTTTGAAACCCTGTCCGGTTGGTCCCAAATAAGGGGTGTTGGACAGTAAACAACCAGAAGAAAAAGAATATGTCTAGGCCTACACTACTACACCCTAGTAGGGCTAGGCTGTACCAATCATGGGCTTGTGTACGCTAAATGTCCTTGGTCTTAAGCAGTTCTCACCACTCCCTGCCATAAATGTCTGTCCCAAGGATTTTTTTTTTTTTTTTTACTCAGTAACATGTTTAATAAGATTGGCTCAGCCTCAGGCTATATTTCTCATCATAATAAAACAAGTTAAGACTATCATTAAACGTACGTTTAATACACATTAGTTCGCATTGCTAATGCTATACAAGTGCTACAACCAACCCAAAACTAAAGCAAATGAACAGGCAAACACTGAAACAAAACTAGCCCTATAGGCTAGGGCTAACAGTTTTTCTAACGCTGTTAGGCCTGAAACAAGGGTTTCTGCAGTGTTGGCCCTATAATATATATTTTTTTTAATAACATCTACCACAAACACAAGTAGCGTCAGACGATTTAGACCTTATGTGGAACGGAAATACAGCATACTTCACAGCGTTCAGCGGATATTCACGCATTCGAAACTACAGCCACTGAGCTGAGCCAGTTCTAATACACATCAGCATCTTCACCGGCCGCACGACCGTGAGCACGTAACTACAGGAAACTATAGCCCGTGAAATGCTTATAGAACGAAAAGAACTTATCTATGCTTTCAATGTACGTTAATTAATTGAATCTGTTAATAATTCACGCAAAATACCATCATTTCAACGGCCAAAACGTATTAGTCGACTTCATTTTTACCAATACTCACCGGTGGAGCAGCAACAGGCAGGGAGCAGACGACTGAGAGCTACGCTGACTAGACGCGCGTTCCGTTTTTTCGGGGAAATACCGGAAATTAGGCTCGTCCATGACAATTCGTTCCGATTGCGCGTTTATCAATCAAGGGCTCACACCCATAAATATTTCCCCATAGGGATGTGTGTTAAAAATCAAATTTCAAAAAATTCTGTAAAATAGCTGGGAGAAATGAAGTGTTTCAGCTTCACTAACCTGGATAAGTTAGATGTAACCTTTCATCAATCAAATTCTCAGGGTGGATAATTCAGTTCAAATTCTGTCCAGGGGTCCGAAAAGCCAGACTACGAGTTCTTGTCACTCAAAAAATCACCCATTTTCCGTACACGTACCCAATGAAATATAGTCCCCTCAAATTCCACCAGAAAAGCTTTCATCTTCTAACCAAAATGCAATTTGTAGAGGAATTCATACTCAATATCTACAGCTATTCAGTTTCTTGCCAAACTACATCACTGATTTTTAATTAATTTTTTTCTTCATTTATTTTGGTATCTTTGGTACGAATTTGTGAAGGGGTCTCGGACATTCCATTGTATTTACGGGTGTGAGCCCTCAAACGCAAGTTGCAATCAAACGCAAGTCTTTTCTAGCAATGGCGCGCAAGTATCCTACGCAAGTTGCGTGAGATACTTGCGTAGGATGTGAGTTGCGTTTAAACGCAATTTGAGTTTCTTGCAACGGGGCCCAGGGCCCCGTTGCAAGAAAGTTGCAATCAATTGCAAATAATTGCTAATTTTGAAACAACCATTCTGATTGGCTCAGAGTCTGCCCTATTAAGAAGACATGCATGCAACAATGATTTTGATTGGCCAGTGACAATCAGTTGCAAGTTGCATTTAAACGCAAAGTTTCTTGCAACGGGGCCCTGGTCTTATGATATAGAGAGTGTGCCCTCTCTGTGGTTAGATAGTATTGATGAACACGAGTGTTAACGACATTAATTTCAGTTAATGTGTGCCATCATGGACTGCACATCAATATTAGTAAAGGGGAAGTACATACAAAAAGGATTGGAGTATATACTAGACAACAATACACAGACATGCAACATAATTCACTTCTTGCAAAACGATGACATGCAGTCGTACTTGTGAAGTTATGAGTTTTTAAAAACACAACTCATCAAACTTTGCAATGGTCATGCTAAGATCTGTGACAGTACAATAAAAACAAAGCTGTTATAAAATGTCATTGAACAAAGTTGGTTTCACAGTGAGTTCCTATTTGAAGAATCTTAAATGCATGACACATATTTACTATGCATAATGAGTATGTGAACTTTGATCAGCACAATACAATCGTGTGAAAATGTGAACTCACAGCACTACATCAGGTGATGCATTTAGTCATGCAAAGACAGTACAATGTTGCTTGTTTGTTTGTTTACTTTTAGAATGATCTCAGCAATTATGGAAGGGTATTCGGTATGATAGTATGAATTACGCTGGATTCACTTACATTATGATTTCAGCCTGATGCATCATACTTTCCAGAGGACAGGAAAACAGAGGGATGAAAGACTGAGTGTAAGACATTAAAGGGAACCCAAGCCCAGAGGGAAATGTGGATTGAGTGAAAGCAGCAACATTAGTAGAACTCATCAGTGAAAGTTTGATGAAAATCGGACAATTGATGCAAAAGTTAAGAATTTTTAAAGTTTTGGTGTTGAACGGCTTGATGAGGAGACTACTAGAGGTTATGACATATGAGTGGACAACAATATAAAGAAAATGTACAGAGAATTCCACAAAAATTCATTTTTCATGAAAATTACACATTCCATCAACTTGATACTGATATTATGCTATGGGTAGCAATCATTCCCCCTGTTTTCTGAAAGCAGTTAGTCAAGTGCTCTTTCATTATGCTGGAAAAGTAAATTTTTGTGGAATTTTCTTTATATTTTCTTAATATTGTTGTCATACCTCTAGTAGTCTCCTCATCCAGCAGTTCCAACATGAAAACTTTAAAAATTCATAACTTTTGCATCAATTGTCCGATTTTCCTCAAACTTTCACTGATGTGTTCTACTAAGTTGCTGCTTTCACTCAATCCACATTGCTTTTTTGGGGTTTGGGTTCCCTTTAAATTCTGGGTTTGCACAATCAAGGTCCATTTGAAGGGGCATCTTACGCACTTTACATGAAAATCTATTCCATTGAATTGAACTTTTCTGAAAAAGAGATCATTTCAAACAAAAATTGTTTAAAAAGTTGAATTTAAGGTTGGACATAAATAATGACAAATTATATTTCATCTAAATGCAATCAACTTAAATATGGAGTTAGCATATCACTTTAAGGTCAACATTTTAAGGAAATCAGGAGTTTTCTATTCATGAATTACAATATGTTGATGAGCACAGTCTGAGTCTTTATTTCGAGTACCAGTAAAGGTTTGCTTGTGGAACTTACAATCTTCTTTGCTTTTCCTTTCCATTCCAAGACCATCATTGTACTTTCATGATGCATGGTCCCTCTAAGTCTAAGGACTGGCTAAACCCTCCAATCTGCTCTGTTTCTTAATTGCATTGCATTGCCCATTTTCTAGGCACACTAGCCAGCAAAGGCTCATTACAGACAAGTTTCAACTGGCAAGCAGAAAATGAGCACACAGATGATAGAAACAACATTGAGAGTAATCTTTTTAACAAAACTGATTTATGCAGATCTATGAACTGACTAAAAAAAAATGTTCTCCACAAAAGGAAAGGCAGATACACAAATAATTTTGGTTGGAAGTTCAAAAAAGAGACAAAACAGATGCAATCATCACTCACTTTCAATACCCAGTAAAGTTTTATAAGGACAATCCCAATCTGGAACACACTGAGCACTGCCAGCAGAAATTAAATCTGCAATCAATATCGATACTTTTAAATCTTGTTTCTCTGAAATGAGATTTTAAAGTCCTGCAACTGTATGCATATGAGGGAATGCACGTCTATAGGCAGCCCAGCAGCAGCGGTTGGTGCAGTTCATTACTTCAAACAAGACAACAAAATTGGTCAAAAACCTGTGGAAGCTTTGATCTTAATTGTTTGAGAGATCTTGAATCTTGAAATAATAATCCCTGTAGCAGCTCGTCGAAGCTAAACTGGGATGGGCTGTGCGATGACGACGTTGGCCGACGGTGCTTGAAGTGCTATTATGCAGGTGTAACTATTTACAATAAAATGTCATGTGCATGCAAGTAAAAATCAGGCTGCCAGGCTTACAGCATTTTGGACCCTACGGGAGGCTGCAACCTTCTGATAATTGGTAGGGCAGCCTTCCGGAAGGTGTCAACAGTAGGTGCAGAGATAAAAGATTTATAACTCATTGTGGCTTTCCTACAACCGATTTGGTGTCAAATTCACGTGAGAGATTGGAAATAAGCTACTTTTATATTAGGTCCATCCTGTGATTTTGGTGCATATTTCCACTAAGAGCCCAATTTACAGGTATAACACGAAATATTGAAACAGCCCCCTACTGTGTGATCCAACGGTCGCCCGTGGCTAACCTCCCGGGAAGTTCCGGCCGGGCATCTGGCGGTGCTCCGTTCCCCTGTCGGCGCATCATGTACATCGAGTCCTGACGTTGATATGTCGTTGGGAACCAACCGTTTTCCATTCTCCCCAGAGTGTTTAGCATCCGCAAAGTGCAACTTGGAAAGCAATGGGTGCCTCTCGTCGTCACCTTCTTCCTCCGACATTGTGATTTGTCCTGGGTTTCATGGTGGATTCCAAAGTTTTTGAAGTCACAGCAGGTTCCCCAACATGAGTAGCGGTGGTTTTTTGTTGTTGTCGGGTACAGTCACTATAGCCTACTTGCAAGTCGTTTCATTCTAAAGCTTAATATCACATTGATTTTTGACGAAGAGACAGCTATACGGACGCATAATTTTCGGGGGCACGGGAGGGGGGGGGGATGTAGAGTAAGATGAAACGCAGAAGAAACAATAGAGATTTAGGCTTTTCTAAAGACATCAATGAGGAACGAACTCAGGAAAAATGGAGGAACGGAATGTGCTACGGTATGAAATTATTTGCGTTTTCTCTCTCTCTGAAAATATTCACTCCTGAAGGAGTAAATACAAAAAAAAAAGAGTGAATTTAGAGCGAAAGCTGAATGAATTTTGAGTGAAAATTTTCATTTTCACTCATTTTGGAGTGACCTCAGGGATCACTCGAAGATTTTGGAGTGATCCCTGAGGTCATATTATGACTCTTAAACGAGTGAAAATGGACATTTTCACTCAAAATTCGATCCAATTTCACTCTAAATTCACTCTCTCTTTTTCTTTTTCTTTTTCTTTTGTATTCACTCCTTCAAGAGTGAATATTTCAACTCGATCTTTTTAGAGAGTATGATTCATGGCATAGCAAGTAAAAAGAGGTTAATTCGGCTATTAAAGAAGACGGGATAAATCTCCCCGTAACGGTTCGAGCGGATAGCAATCCATCCGGGGACGATCCATCACCACCCAGAGGGCCTCATATAGGGGCGAATAATCTTTTCATCCTATATCATCACTGTCAAGTTGATGTACATCGATCGCTTCATCAAATCTTTAGCTAATCTGTCTTTCAACAGGGACGTCACCAGCTTTTTTTTAAAGGGGGTTCGTTTAGAGTAACCTGAGAGATTTTTGTTTTAATTTGATTTATTGATTCCTATATCATGTACATTTACATAATACACCAGTGGCGGATCCAGGGAGGACCGCAACCGGCGCACGCCCCCCCCCCCTTTATTTTTTGTTGAAACAAAAGAAATAAAAAGAAAAAAATAGGGGAGGTTTGCGTGCGCCCCCCCCCCCCCCCTTTAATTTTGTAAACGCGCCCCCTCTTTACGGAATTCCTGGATTCGCCCCTGTTATACACTGTATACGATGTATATACTAGGTGTTACAAAAAACATTTCCCACTTTTGATCCCTAATTGTTCATAAAATGCATATCAGAATAACACTGTAATTGATATGAACAATAGCTGAATAGTGTACAATTTTGTTGGAGGCAATTTTGAAGTGAAAGCATGCTTCAGTTTCATTAAATTACACATTGATTTTGCAGATAGGTTTCAGATTTTGCTCTGTTTTCAACCTTCTGTACAAAACTTAAGCTTTGCACAGAAGTCAATTGGTGTGTATGGGAGTGTGTGGTTGATACCCAGACAATAATCCTGGACAATGACCAGGATTTTAATGCTCCATCTAATATCTATTCATGAGGAACTCCGTTTTCACAGCTAGTCTTTATTAATTCTTAAATGTGATGTGTGGAAGCATTGGAAACATGTGCTTACTTTTTTTTTCCATGTGCGTGCATTTCACACCCTTTGCCATGAATTCAGACTAGCAGTGCCCAGGGCAATCCATCATGAATACTATTGATAAAGCATTCATGGATGTGCGTTGGAGCAGAGCTCTGAACATGTGGTATCAATGTCCATTGTTCAGGGTCATTGTTATAGTCCAAGAGTATTAGTTTTAACCTGGACATTATTGGTAACAAGCTGATTTTTTCAGGATAAGTCCAGAAAAATGTCTAGAATAACATACTAAAAGTCCTCATAAATCCTCCTTGAGCGTTTTCCGCAATCCAAGATGGCGTCCAAAATGGCCGCCATTTCCAGAAATTCTTGTAACTTTTCAACCAGAGAACCCAAATACAAAATTTAAATGTCTAAATATATGTTTTAAAGCATGAAGAACTCAATAAAATACATATCAAGAGATGTTGATGCACGCAAGTACCGAAATCCAAGATGGCGTCCAAAATGGCCGCCATTTTCTGAAATTCTTATAGCTTTTCAGTCAGGTAACCCAAATACGAAATTCAAATGTCTAAATATATGTTTTGAAGCATGAAGAACTCATTGAAACACATATCAAGAGATTTTGATGCATGCACGCAAGTACCGTAATCCAAGATGGCGTCCAAAATGGCTGCCATTTTCTGAAATTCTTATAACTTTTCAGCCAGGTAGCCTAAATACAAAATTTAAATGTCTACATATATGTTCTGAAGGATGAAGAACTCAATAAAGTACGTATTAAGAGTTGTTGAAGCTCACAAGTACCGTAATCCAAGATGGCGTCCAAAATGGCCGCCATTTCCTGATTTTTTTTTCATAATTTTGCAAGTAGATGTCAACTGTACACACTTGGAACGTCGAAATATACGTTTTGAGTCTCAAGGAACCAAATACTTATTCAGAGATTTTGAAACACAAATAAAGCACTTGAGCACTTCCAGAAATCCAAAGTGGTGTCCAAAATGGCTGCCATTTCCTGTTTTTCTCATAACCCTGCAACTACGTAATTGCGATACGCACTTAAATGTATAAATATATATTTTAAGACATAAGGAACCCAACGAAATACTTATTTAGAGATCATGAAGCACATAAGTACAAATAAAATCATGTGAGTTCTTCCCGAAAACCAAATGTTGCCCAAAATGGCCGCCATTTGTTCATCAAAATTTGCTGTTTTTAGCCTGTTTCAAGAGACAAAGAAATTCAACATAATGTTCGAGATTCAACAACTCAGAAGGTCCAGTGGAATCTTTCCTGTAAATGTGCACAAAATGGGTATAGGTTGGGTTGGATGCATCCCCCCCCCCCCCCTCCTCCTTGGGGAAGGTGGTGGCCTGTACAATCATTATTTTCCAAATATTCAACCTGAAGTATTTGCACTTTGTCATTCAGTTGCAATCATAAAAATGCTAAATGTCCCTCGCTCGGCCCCTTTTTATAGACTTTGTACACTTTTGAGATTAACAAATTTCCGAATCTGTCATCAAAAAGTGTGCACTAGATCTTTCACTTACAAAATGCAAATGTTAGTTCCCTCATATTGAAGGGTAATTTGCCCTAACTCTTCAACCGCTCACTTCCCCCAATATATATTAAATTTCCCTTTTGATTAACAATTCCCAAATATTCCATCAAATGTGTGTAAATGATATAATTATTTCATTTCTATTCAAGTGTAAAAGCTCCTTCTTTTCTATGGGGGATGGGGATAATGAGACTATTATTATCTACTCTTCGAGAATGGATAATTTTCTCCATATAACACCAAGGGTGCATTAGGCCGTTTAATGACGATCATCGAAATGCAAAACTCCCTCCAGTCGAAAGTGACCCCCCCCCCCCATCATCTACTAGCTCATTGCCTTGAATATACTAGTCTTTATTCTACTTACACTTTTTATTAGAAACAAAAATCTAGTGTTTCATCAACAGAGCGCACCATAAAACTCGTAACCTGAAAAAAACAACAAATCTCCATTTTGTGGGAAAGTGCATCACCTCATACGCCTCCCCCGCATATTTCCATAAGTATTAATTTCTTACTTTTAGGACAAAAACAAATCTCAGATATTTCACCAAAGAGTGCGCTAAATCTCTGAATTTCAAATTGGAAAATTCAAAAATTTCTGAGGTATGGGAAGGAGTATTCTCCTTTCACACTTCTCCCTCCCCGACACTTTCCTGAATATATATTTTTCCTCACGTTTTCAAATAGAAAACAAATATCGGGTATTTCATCAAATGGATGCAACAGCTCTGTGAAAATACGAAATTTTCCCTCGTGTGGGAGCAGGCAACCCTGTAACCGCGCACTTCCGTGATTGTATATCTTTTTTTTCCTTTTTTGATGGAAACAAAAATCTAATATTTCACCAATAGGGTGCATCAGGATGTCTGAATATCAGGTCTGAAAATGCAAAATCTCCCTCATGTGGGGGGGGGGGGGGGGAGGGGACCCCCCCCCCCCCACACACCCTTCCATAATCGTATTGCCCATTTCCCTGAATACTACTTTATATCCAATTTCCTACTCTTTGATGGAAATAATTCAATATCTTACCAAACGCTTGCACTATGTATTTCACTTTCGAGTAAAAAAAAGAAAGAAAAAAGGTCCCTCGTATGGTGGAGGAGTATCCCCCCTCCATGCACAAATAACTTTACTTTTCAAAGAATTGTTTTTATTTCTCAAGTGATAACTGACAGTTTCAACTGGAACTCACCTCATGGTAGACATCAAATGCATTGGTAATAAAAAGGGGCTAGCACTAAATTTTCATCTCATGTGCTTAAGGTGACGAAAATCGACCATGTGGTAAACGGATATTGCCTTCTAGTATAGGCTTTATGTTTAGCAACAAATCTGTTGGTGAAATATTTCTCTCGTAACAAGGACACACTCTTGACGTTAACATGCAAATGCTTTTATTTGTATACTTTACACATAAGAACCATATTTTAAATAAAAAGTTTCTTATAAAATATATTGACATTTATTTACATAATTGTGAGATAAAATTGGTTGCACCCCATTTTCCATATAAGGAAGAGCTCGAGCGTTAAAATCAGCACATTCGTGCGTCTAAATATCATAATATGTATTTTATTGAGTTATTCATGTTTCGAAACGTGTAAAGACACTTAAACTGTGTATTGGGTTCTCTAGTTGAAAGGTTATAAAAATTTCAGGAAATGGCGGCCATTTTGGTTGCCATATTGGATTACGGTACTTGTGTGCGTCAACATCTCTTAAAATGTATTTTATTGAGTTCTTCATCCTTCAAAACATATATCTAGACACTTAAATTTTGTATTTAGGTTACCTGGCTGAAAAGCTATAACAATTTCAGAAAATGGCAGCCATTTTGGACGCCATCTTGGATTTCGGTACTTGCGTGCATCAAAATCTCTTGATATGTGTTTCAATGAGTTCTTCATGCTTCAAAACATATATTTAGACATATAAATTTCGTATTTGGGTTACCTGACTGAAAAGCTATAAGAATTTCAAAAAATGGCGGCCATTTTGGACGCCATCTTGGATTTCGGTATTTGCGTGCATCAACATCTCTTTATATGTGTTTTATTGAGTTCTTCATGCTTCAAAACATATATTTAGACATTTTAATTTTGTATTTGGGTTCTCTGGTTGAAAAGTTATAAGAAATTCTGGAAATGGCGGCCATTTTGGACGCCATCTTGGATTGCGGAAAACGCTCAAGGAGGATTCATGAGGACTTTTAGTATGTTATTCTAGACATTTTTCTGGACCTATCCTGAAAAAATCAGCTTGTTACCAAAAATGTCCAGGTTTAGGCCTTTTTTGACCTAATGCTCTTGGACTATTAGTATACTCACATACGCACCATTGGTTGATGCGTAAAGCTCAGGTTTTCTACAGAGGGTTAAAATTTGACCAAAATCTAGAACCTAACTTTGAAATTATCATGGCTTTCATGAAACTGATACACGTTTTCATATTCAAATCACCTCCAACTAAATTGTACACTATTCAACTACACCTGATATATAGTTTTTGAACTAGGCCTATATTTAGCATCAAAAGTGGGAAATGTTTTTGTAACACCTACATTGTACATTGCCAGTGGCACGTATTCATAAGAATTGAAGTTGTTTTCAAAGTATTTTTACGTATTTTTACATTTTGTTACGTTTTAAGTGTTACGGTACATTGTGGTAAATTGCACATTTTGCATGTTACTGCACATCTTGGTAATTGCACATTTTGGTAACTTTCTGCTCCTCCATCATAATCATCACAAAGACAAATTAAAACTGTATCGCCACCCATGACCAAGTGCATAATAAATTGACCTAGCAGCACAGGGACTCCACATTGACATATCTATGCCAAACAAATGCCCCCGCCCCTTCACAAAATTTCTAGCACTGAACACTAGTCCTGCCTGCTGGAACAATAATGGGTTTATCACCTAACTATTGCTCTTGTATGGAATGCTAAATCTCCTATCAATGCACTTGACCCACACTTACTTACAACTTTGGGACCCTACCCCCTAAGAATAATCCTCACCAATTTTGACTGTCTGAAATCCGCCCACTGCATGGTTCTGAAGAAGATGAGAATGTGTTTCCCCCTTGCCCCCTCCCCCCCCCCCCCCCGTCTCCAAGTGGGATACCGTAGGTATTCCCTTTTAAAAAAAATATTCTTCAGCTGTAAAGATATCCACGTATATACAACATATCTTGCGCGTAATGCTTTTTGGGATGGAGCACAAATTTCTACCTATTTGTTTTTTTTTTTTGTTGTTTTTTTTGTTGTTTTTTTTTTGTTTTGTTTTTTTTTTTGGGGGGGGGGGAGGGGGAGGGCTCCCCGTAGGGTCCATATGCCCAACAGGAACAACCTTATTACCCCTAAGGATGATCCCCACCAAGCTTGATTGAAATTCGACCACTGGCATCTGAAGAAGAAGAAGAAGATGAAAATGTGTTTCCCCCTCGGCCCCACCTCTCAAACTTTCACTCCCATTTTGGGGCCCTATATGGGGCCCCTAACGAAAAACGATCGCAATGTGAGCTAAAAAAAAGTGTCTAGCCTTTATTTACTGCAGGATCATATCGCCTTAAAGGGACTGTACAGTTCTGGTCGAGGTGATGATTTATAGCTTTTAGCGTTTTGCGAGATATTCAGAAACCACTCTATGAGATGTCAAAGAGCATGCAATTCTAAAGGGTATCAAAAGTTTATTTGATGAAAATCGGTTTTGAAATGGCTGAGATATCCAAAAACAAGGTGAAACAAAGAGATCTTAATAAAGTTGTGGCCTGTCGTCTTTAATCATTATCACTTTTTTTGATATCTCAGCCATTTCAAAACCAATTTTCATCAAATAAACGTTGAATCCTTCTTAAAATTACATGCGCTTTCAAATTTCATAAGAGATTTCTCATTATCTTACTTAGTGTTCAAAACATGAATCCCTTAGCTCAACCAGTACTGTACAGTCCCTTTAACTCATTGACCGTATCAACTATCAAGCCCATCCGAGGATTTTTAGTTCAGTTACGAAAATAATTATGCAGATTTTCCAAAATGTGCAGACAAATCCACTTTTCACTGCACATTTTGGTAACAGTTAATCCCGTCAGGTGTAAAGTTATTCAGTTCTGGTTGTTATTCAACCTATCTAAAGCTTACGAAGGTATATAGTTGATACTTCTGTGACGAGTTATGTGGCTTTCAGTTAAATAGAAATTTTTGAAATATGATATAAAGTTTCTTTAAAGATTTGCTTTTATCTCATGCAATGTCGGTTCTGTCTTCATTACATTTGTGGATGACCCTTGTGTGATATATCTTTAACTTTCATCGTGTAGAATTCGAAACTAAAAGCTTCAGACATCTTTTATGACATTCTCGAGGCGT
Organism: Diadema antillarum; assembly: GCF_040938485.1. Taxonomy (NCBI): domain Eukaryota; kingdom Metazoa; phylum Echinodermata; class Echinoidea; order Diadematoida; family Diadematidae; genus Diadema; species Diadema antillarum. Next base: position 8,085 of record NW_027271239.1, on the reverse strand, counting down.
AATCTCTGTAAATCAATATTAATATATTTGTCACTGTCCTCTTTCGGCAAAGAAAGCTCTTGTAGCATTAAAAAAAAATCACTAGATAATTATTCGGGGTTTTTTTTTTCAGCATCGATGAATTAGCGCTAGTCCTTTGTCGGTGCAGCATGAGTGATGCAGAGCAGTAATTCCTCATAGAAATTCGTATGGATTATGTGCGTATTAAGAATATATCCCTGGATGTATCAGAAACTGTGAGGTATTTATTGCGAGGCTATAATGATAGTCTGTTTACCCGCCTTGTGGTCAAACCCACGTCCTCGGCTGCCCCAAACTTCTTTCTGTTTTGCTTCACCTCGTTCGAAATATCTAGGATGATCTACATGTATATAGTTTGCGCGAAGGCATAAACACATGCAAATGACTATACACGACCATGAATGTTTCATAACATTCACGCTTGCATACGATGTATCCTTTTCTTTTGTTTCTTTGTAATTAAGTTATCTTTTGTTTTATTCTTTGCCACTATATACACAATTCTATTTTCTTTTGACTAACTTTGAAAAGCGGAATTAGTAATGACAATAATAGATAATAAACTCTCAATTGGTAATTTTACTTTTTTTTTGTTTGAGGACCGTAACCGCCATTGCGAGAAAGCTAAAATGTCAATCAGGATTTTGTCCACGACCCGACAGGTTCCATGGGAGTTGACGTAATTATAATCTATATGTGATTCCGTCGATTATTATTACCCTTAACAGTGTCATTTGTTCTCTCTAAAGGTTTGACAGCTCGTCGGTAAAGTTTGTTTTATTCAGTTTTCTTTTTTTAAGCTTTATTCAGTTTTCTTTTAGCAGGGTAGCCCTTTCAGCTCACTCGGAACTGCTCTGCCAAGGGGCCCTGTATCACGGACAAAATACAATTTGAGTAAAAAACACAAAGTTACAAACACGGTAACAAAGAGGAAACATAAAACACAAGATAAGTATAAGTTCATAAGAAGCGTACATGAAAAAAAGGATAGTACACAAGCCAATGAAACAAATATGGAACAAAAAAAAAAGAAACAATCAAATCCGGGAGAGATAGAAAATTATGATAATGAGAAAAGACCTCACTTACACACACACCAACACGCAAACACATACACACACACAAACACTTTCACCTCCACACCAGTACACCGGCACCCGCCCAAACCCGTACACGCACACAAATACATGCGTTTGAATCTTTATTGTGTCCTTGTTTCTTGCAGAAACAATAAAATCGGTGTATGAAGATACTCTCTCCTACCTCTCTGATGTAATTCTTTCTTCCACCTGGTGCAGAAACTACTTCCCGATCCATTTTCGAATATTTAGGAGACACACCAGGGGCGGATCCAGCTTTTTAGTTGCTAAAGGGGCGGGGGGGGGGGGATTTGACCCAATGACGATAGGTCACGACAAGAAAAAAAAATGATATTGAAAAGTCTTCACATATTTGCTGCCAGTTCTCTCCCCCCCCCCCTTAAAAAAAAAAGACATCCCAAATTGAGGGGCGGGGAGGATTAAACCCCCTGAACCCCAAACAAAACAAAGAAAGTAAATGGGGCGGGGGGGGGGGGGTTAAGCCACTTACCCCCGATCCTCCCCTGCACACCTCAGCCGCTCGTATCATTGTTCATCACTGATTTTATTTTCATTTACATCGCATCGGGTAGAACATTAAATAGAGGTCCCATATAATTATGGCTCCAATAATCGCCTTGCTTGGCACGATTGTTTCTGCATGACTGGCCTTGTAGTTCACCCGCTTGCTGTTCTCTCATTCTTTTAGGAGATTACCTGTCTTTAATTTGGAAGAAATATTCCGGTGTAGATGGACCTGTCTAGTTCACCTCTACCCAGCATATAATGATGGTATTACTTTTCTTATGTGTTGTGAAGCCATCCATGATGTAACGTTAAGAGTGAGTGAAAAGGTACTTGACAAGTACAAAGTTATTTGATTATTAATTCTTCGGATCAAGATATTTCTGCTCAACACCTTTGATCAACATGGAAAATGAATTTTTCTCTGAAGCACTGTACATTTCTTTCCTTGTTTTCCCTTTATATCGTCTGCTCATTATCACACCTCATCTGATCCCAGTCCGCTAACACTGGACTACGTGACGACATCGGACGTCTCCATAGTGAGCGGCTACCCTCAGCCATCGGAGCAGGGTGGCAGTTTCGTGGTGGCAGCCTATGTCAAACCACCGCCTGACAACCAGCTGTGTGCGGAGGGGGGTTCGACATCCGGCCAGCGACGTCGGCGACGACGCGGCATCGATGACCTTAGCGTTAATCCGACAACGGCCAACGGTAGGGTGCTGTTGGCGACGCCACATAAACAAATATAAATGTCAAGTGATTTAGAATTTTAAACGCTCAATGTCATTCGTATCTTTTGGCGAATTTATGTTAATCAAAATAATGTGCGCGCCACCTGTAAATGCCAATATAGTTCTCGGTTTGTGAAATGTATCTTTAATTTGTCCCTATTTTTCTCACTGAGCAATGTGAAATATATTGGTGGCTTTTTTTTTTTTTTTTTTTTTTTTTTTGGGGGGGGGGGGTAATGTAACTCGTTATATCTAAACGAGACAGTATACTCTTATCTTTATTTTTTCTCTTATTTTTCGCTTAGGATTAATATTTATGTGCGTTAATATTTTGCATTTGTAGTATATCCCCTTGTTTACTATTCTCTTTTTGTTCTCTTTTTGCTGCTGTTATTATGTATGTAGAATATCAACAGGAAAAAGACTTGACAATTTCTAGTTAAATTTGCAAATCTTCTAAATTGTCATACTCACTGGTAATTATAACCACATCAATGTATTATTCACTCATCACTTCATGACGTCATACTCAGGTGAGAGTGAGTTCCTCCCCCAGTCAGTCCTGTACGAAATCATCAAGGACAACCTGCACCTGATCGAGGACGCCATCAACGCCACAGTGGGAGAAGTCACCCTGGGAGAGGTCGAGCCAGAGAGAGAGAGTTAGCCCCGACCGGGCTGAGCACGGGGTGGATCATCGGTATCTCTTTGCTTGTTGCCGTACCTCTGGCTATCCTGACTGTAGCCATCGTTACATTGTGAGTAACTTTAACAGCACTGCGATTTGGTATACCTCCTGTGCTTATGATCATAGATTTCCCGTAATAGGTTTTGTTTATTTCTTGCTAAAATTGATCACATCACATCATCACGTGAATCTTTATGCTTGGTGGTCCGATCCTGTCACGACCCTAAATTGAACTGTGTCGGTTTTGAAGACCACGTTGGGAATGCATAATTATTTTCGATGCGTTTTAGCGCTTCAAAGAGCGATATTCACCAATCAGAAGAAAGCACGCAACAATAGTATAGTGCCTTTATAATGGTTCTATATAAGATAATACTGTTTGGGGACATGGTCATGATGCAATCACTCGACTAATCAAGCGAGGATAGAAATTTTTATATTGTCTGCTGTGACGTCACGTCGGGTAATATTATGATCTCTAACATTATCTGCCGACGGGGGTTACAATGAAATGATGTGCATTCATATAATATGAAATATATAAAAGATATTGCCTTGTCTGCATCGTTGTAATGTAACACTTGACAGTCCCTTTGGAATTGTATTTTCCCTTGAGACAATGCCAAAATATAATCTCCTTGGGAAATACATGTATATAACCTCCGCGGGGATATCAAGTGCTGTATTACACCTCTGCTGAACAGGGAAAATCTGTATGAGGTGAAGACGTGTGATGATCGTCTGCCATATACTTCTTAATAAGGATACAAGGTCGTGGTGATTGACATTATCTTCGTTGAACTAGCAGTAGATACATCAGCTCTATCTTCACTTCGCTGTTACCATGGCTACGTTTTGACATTATTATTCAGGGGGCTGAAAGCCGTACACAAGCGATGGTGGTGGCATGAGAGGGAGTGTGGATAACAAAATTCGGCCTGAAGACGAGCACATCGAAAGTGAGTCCATACAAAAGGAGCGTAAAATTGTTGTTTTTGTATGTTTGTAATGTGTGTGTGTGATGTGTGTGTGTGTAAGTGTGTGTGTGTGAGTGAGTGTGTGAGCCTGTGTATACGTGTTTATAATACGTGTGCTGTGCGAGTGCGTCGTATAAGGATAGCCAGACAAAAACTGGTACTTTCTCTATACATACGTTGGTCAATAAGGTATATGAGTTCAGGGGAGGTGACCTCCCTGATGAGTTAGAGCGAAAGGAAATGACAGGTCAATATTATTATCATTACGACGGCTATACCAATTTTGTAAGACTTCGTTGATTTCAAAACATGAAGATAATCTTATATCAATATCGAGTGATAGGCTACATCCAGCAAACGACCTAAACTTTATCAAGAACTCTGAACAGGCCCAAGCCCTTGATAATTAGTATCTATAAATATGATGACGTTTTGATTTATACCGCACGGCACACCATATCGTAGGATGACAATTGTGATTATTGTCGTCAGTAATGAAAATCTTTTCTTTCTTTATCGCATCATTTATATCCGTTTGAAGAATGAGACAGGTAAGGCAATACAGAATTCACTGCTTGTCCCCTACTTTTTGAGCGTCCACAGCAGCAAGTTATGATATCACAGCCTCATAACACAGTTCGCACTTCGGAAGGTGCATTAATCCGAAAATGAAAAGGTTCTTTTATTCCAAAGGTTCGTTAATCCGAAAATGAAATAAGATTCTAATTCCGAAGGTTCACTCGGCAGAAAATGGGGGGGGGGGGGGGAAGGTTTGTCATTCTTAAGGTTCGTCAATCCGAAAATGAACGAAGATTCGTTATTCTGAAGGTGCGTTGACCCGTCTAATGAAATCCGAAAATGAAATAAGGTTCGTTACGCCAAAGGCAACATTTTTTAGGCTTGTAATTCCAAAAGGTTATTAGTATACACCTTTGTTTGTTCTTGTTTTATTTTGTTTTCATTTCTTGTTTTTGTTTTTCATTTTCGGGTTAACTAACCTTCGGAACAACGAACCTTCATAATAAAATCATTATGTCACTGCTCTTCGGATTAACGAACAACTACATATATGGACTTCGTGAGTCTCCGATTAACGAAGCTTCGGAATAACGAGCATCACCCTATAGCAGAATAGAGAAACCTGAGTCACGTGATGTGTATGTGGATTTTTGTTCGCTGCGTCAGCACTTGTCGAACTAATTTGCTGCTTTCTTACGGCGTTCGACATTTCTCTCTCCATACCCCCCCCCCTTTTCTCTCTCTTATTGGCCAATTTTCTAGCTTTTTCTGCTTTAGCTGCTGGCGTTAACAGCGACTTATCTCCTACTTATTTTGCACATAAAAATAGTCATATTGATGAAAACATCTATTGTGGCAATAAAAGAAGAAGCAGTTGTACGAGTTGTAGTAGCAGACGTGCCAGTAGTAGTAGTAGTAGTAGTAGTAGTAGTAGTAGTAGTAGTATAGTAGTAGTAGTAGTAGTAGTAGTAGTAGTATAGTAGTAGTAGTAGTAGTATTGATAGTAGTAGATGTAGTAGCAGACGTGCCAGTAGTAGTAGTACTAGTAGTTGTAGTAATTGTAGTAGTAGTAGTAGTAGTAGTAGCAGTAGGCCTAGTAGTAGTAGTAGTGGCAGTAGTAGTAGGAGTAGTACAATGTAGTAGTAGTAGTAGTAGCAGCAGCAGCAGTAGTTGTCGTTCGTTGTAGTTGTAACAATTTTGTTGTTGTTGTCCAGCATAGTTAGTAGAAGGCGCAACTGCAGTAATGATGTGTAGGCCTAAGTGGTTGTAGTTGGTGGTGTTGTTGCTGCTGTTCTAAGGTATTGCTTCAAGGGTGTAGTACATGTGTAGCAGAGGTATTCTTGTTTCTCTAATTTCTCGCAACTAAATATTTTCACAATGTTTATTGACGATACACATTAAGAGCTAACAGCTCACATCATACGACATGATTGTATATTTACTTAGATTGATTATTCGACAAAATCATCTGTAATTTACTTTATCATTGTCATGCATGTCTTCCCCAATATTTTCATTAACTTGAACTTGAACGTAAGATTGCTTGCTTAGTTGACTTGTATTATACGCTTTATGTATATATTAACAAAGATGTAATTGCATCTACTTCTCATTTTCATATGTACCTTGTCAAATTATGTTCTGCAAGTATTACAAATATCCTGTACATATATGCAATGTATACAATTTCTTTGTTTATTTGATGGAAGTGAAAATAAAGTTGAATCTTGAATCTTGAATCTTGCTTACTTTTCAGAGAAGCGCCCTCCCTCGGAGATCGAACACGGCCAGTTCTTCGTGCTACAGGGTTTCTATCACAATTGACTTTAACTCCATGGCTGTTCGTCTTTCACTGCTCCTGTTCAGCCAAACCGTCCAAAATCATCGAGAATAGACAAGGAACAAAGAGTAAAGACAAAATAATTGTCTTAACAAGGGATCTTGCAACATTTTTCTCTGTTATCTATAGGCCTACAAATATTTCGTAAGAGTTTATACTGTATTTCAGTTTGCCGATCGATTGTCTGCTATACCGACTTGTTAACCGATCTGCACAGATGGTCTGAAACTGTCTTTCAGTCATGGATTGTTTAATCCTATTCATCCTCATTATATCAAGCGGCTGAACCTGGTTTACCCGAGTGCGTTTGCGTCCAAAATCACCAATCATGATAGAAAGGGAACAAAGAGTAAAGATATAATAATGGTCTCAACAGGGGATCTTGCAGCATTTTCTCTGTTATCTAGGCCTATACAAGTAACACTTATACAGCGCTTTGTTTGCCGATTGCTTTGTTTGCTATACCGACTTCTCAACCGATCTGACGTTTAATGGATTGTTTAATATCGTATTCATCCTCATTGTATCAAGTGGCTGAACCTGGTTTACCTGGGTGCGTTTGTGTAACTCTTGATTATCCTAATTAGTTTCTGTTCGTTTGGGTAGAGGTGTGTTAAAGTGAATGCTAATAAATTGACTTGGCAGCAATGCATTTGCAGAGTGCGTCGACGTTGTAAACGAAGAAAATAGTGATGGCAGAAAAGAAACATGAAATTCACAATGACCCACGTGTCACTACGTGACTGTTTTCATATCTCTCCAGGACCCTAGCTGGGAGCAATGTAGAGTGAGATATACCTTGAGTAGGAACGACAGGTGATGAACTGTCGGATCACCGAAGAAATTATTTTGCTAGGCACTTTCACATTGTGTCTTTATTTTTAAGTTTTGTACCCTATTGTTGATAATTTATATTGAATGTTAGTATTCTTCAAATAAGCAGGATAAGGACCACATACAATCTGAGACAATGCACTGCTTTTGACCAAGGTAAATCCCTCTAAATTTCAAAATTAAGAAAATCGTATCAATTCTCTAACTCTGTTCACTTAATGTTTCTGCAGTATGTCATATAGCACATTAGTTATAAAGTTTTGACTGCGCAGCGATTAAAAAAACCAAACCAAACCAAACCAATAACCAAACTAAACCAAACCAAACCAAACCAAACCAAACCAAACCAAACCAGACCAAACCAAACCAAACCAAAACAACAGAACTATTATGAGTAAGTAGGCCTGCTGGTTCTGTTCCTACATAATAAATATTTGGGGGACGTTTTCATTCCTTCCCAATTACAGTGAGAGAAGAGAAGACATAGAATAAGATAGCAATGGAGACTTCTGAAATTGAAAGAAATTGGATGAGAGAGTGAGGCTGTTCCTTTTTTGTTGTTGTCAGGAATGCAGAGAATAAAATTTTCTGACAAGACAGAAGAAATCCATGCGTAAAAACTTGAGTGGTTTTTTTTTTTCTGTAGCGAAAATAATCGCTCGTTATATAGGCAAGGACAACTGAGTGCAATAAATTGATAGGGAATTAAATGGTAGGGAGTAAATTTATATATTGAAGGGTCATCGATGAATAAATACGGACCACGCCATCCAAAGCATATAGCCAATTTAGAATGTCATAATGTGTACGATCAGTAAACTCAATTGTGTTGAATTCATCGCTTGCAACCAGACGAACCAACCCATAG